>NC_135233.1:519859870-520166953 GCF_051348905.1 Ranitomeya variabilis
GTGTGAAGGTACCTTTACGGTATTTGTTCACGTTCAGGATTGCATCCGGATTTTGTCAGGATATTCCATCAGTATTTGTAAGCCAAAACCAGGAGTGGAAAAATTAGAGGAAAAGTAGAATAGAAAATATGCTCCACTTCTGTATTTATCACCCACTCCTGGTTTTGGCTTACAAATACTGATGTAAAATCCTGACCAAATCCTGATGCAATCCTGAGCGTGGACACATACCCTTAGTGTTTGAAAACACCTCATACACTTTAGTGTTTGTAAACACCTCATACAGCAATGAGAGACACCCAAAAAAAGGCAAATTAAAAATTTTAAAAATAGTGTCTGACATTGCATATATGACGTGTTTGAATCACAAAATATGTGTAGACAGCGCACGGCGTGACTTGCCGAGAAGTATACTGGAAAATAAGAACAAAGTTTTAAAACAAACAATTTTTATTGGGGGGAAACAGAAAAAAAAGGGGAAAGAAACTTAGGGGGTATCAACCTCCCCTACCAGCGGTGAACGGTAAGTCTCTGGTGGTTGGGAACGGGGAGAGGAAGAGGATGCGGAGTCAGAGTCCAGGAGACTGGAAGGAAGGTCCAAACCCTCCGCAGGGTATACTGGGGAAACAGGCACATCTGTAGGGGAGGGAGGAGGCAACACAAGCCTTTGCCAGCTTCTTGGTTGGCCCTGGCTGCTCCTGCTGCGACTAGAGCCCCGACGCGTCCTTGGTGTCGGTATTGGAGCAGCCAGAGCCTCCGTGTGTGTCCTCTTCCTTCTTTTCCTCTCTCCCGCGGCAGCTCCCCCAGAATGACGGCTACGGGAGGATGAGGGCCTGGCAGGAGCAGGAGTCGGCGGCACACCGCTATGGTGCCTGTGGTGGAGTCGCTCGGCACGTGGACCTCGGTGGGGTGGCTGGAGTGGCTCTGCAGCAGGAGTCGGAGTCATGCTAGCCAGCGACGGCACTACGGGCATTGTCGCTGACTGCATGACCCGAGCCTGCTGCAGAGCCCTCACGTAGGCAGTGTTGCAGGTCTGCATCACCGAAATCTGGAGTTCCGGCGTAAGGTGTTCCATTATGCCCTTAGCAATGGTACTAAAAAAATGTTTGTCCGGACTCGAGAGCTCGGATTCCAGATTTTCAAGGCGCCGGTCGATATTGGACAGACGAGTGTCCATTTTATCGTTCAACGCCTTGAAACAGTTCTGGAAAACCGTGCTCAAATGCAAAAATTCGGGCATGGCTGGCCTGTCTGAGGCCCGCTGGCGCTGTCGGGAATTCCCGAACGAAGGTGCGCCAGAGGCCTCGGGCAGGGGAACACCTGATGGACCGGCTGCCGGTTCTCCAGATGGTGGTGCAAGCCTGCTGTCGCTGTGGGAGGGCTGTGACGGGTCAGATGGCGATTCATGAAGGTCCGCTCCTGCGGGGCGAGCTCTCTCGAGGGTGCTGCTGTGTGTCCTGTGAAAAGATAAGGGAAAAATTAGTCATCAATTAATAACCTATCACATACGCCAACTCCTGTAATAAAATTAACATTACATTACAGAACAATACAAATCCTCTGTCTCTCAGTCTGTGTGGCCTATAATAAATTGCTGATTGTTATCGCCAGCTGACCGTTATGGCTGACGATAACAATCATGGACATACCAATGGCAGAAAATTAATGTTCATTGCCGCTGCCAAAGCCTTTTGACCGCATACCACTGTCATGGGTAAAAAATTTTTTTTTTCTAAAACTCTTTCTTGACGCTGCCTATGCCGCAAAAATAGTATAAAATGTAACGTCAAGATAAAAATTTTAAAAAAAATAAAATAAATAAAATACATTGACTTTGCTGATCTGATCACAGGAACAGCCATGACGTTAGGATCATGTGATCGAGATGTCATCATTATTCATGCGATCAGAAATACCCTGACTCCCAACATAACCTGTCATGGACTACAAGGACTCATGCTTAACACAATAAATTACTAATGGGCTATATACCATTCCACTAGGGAACAAGTTGGATGGCCAATATGCTACGCTGACTACATGGATGGCCAATACACTATGTGCATGGGAAAAATACTATGTGGATACGTGGCTAGAACGTGTACTATGTGGCTGCGATATAGCGGCCTGGCAATATACTATGTGGATGCACAATGTACGTGGCTGGGCAATGTACTATGTGGCTGTGCAATATGCTATGTGTCTGGGCAATGTACAATGTGGCTGTGCAATATGGTATGTGTGCAAAATACTTACTGTCGGCGGCCAAGGACCGGTCTTAAGAACTGTAGTGCCCTGCTGTACTTATAGGGCACCGACTTGGACGCAGCAGCACCGCTACGAGATTGCTCCTCCTCAGCACGGATCCCCTTATTGAAACGGTCCTTCATGGATCGCCATCTGGTCCTCAACTTTTTAACTGTGAATGCAAAGAAAAAAAAAGGTTACATATTTAGCATTTTAAAAGGATAAAACAACCGTGTGTGATGCAAAGTTTAGTCGTTGATCGCATCACACACGGTTGTGTTTATCCTGGCAAGATGGGTCATAGCAGCGTATCAGCAATACTCACGAAAGTTGCCTTTGTCCTTCGCTGAGGCACGGTCAAAGCCATCCCACAGCGACTTTGCCACCTCTACCCACAAACGCCTCAACACCACCTGGTCCATGTGCCGGGGGTCACGGCTGTCCCACAACGGGCCACGCTCCTGGATGCTGGAGATCAGGAGCTCCACATCTATGCCACTGTCTCCTTGGTCCCGTTGTGAAACCTAGAAAAATTATAAAACAAAAAGGTTAAAAATATGCAAATATTAACAACCACCAGCACCTGTCTTGATATGTACCTTTGCCCTATCCTTTGCCATCTGATGTATGTATAATGATGGTTTCTACACCTGTATTTTGGAATGGTTTTGTGCAGGGAGTTCAACTTTATGTTACCTTCCCCCAATACTTGCTGCCCTGAAAAGCTATAATGTAATTAAGCTAACATCCCTAGTGAAAGCAGGATGCTACTCAAATGTAATGTTCCTCACAGCAGGATGCTACTACAAAAAAAATAAATAAATTAAAAAAAAAAAAATACTCACTCGCCGGCCTGACGCCACACCTTGGCCCCGACCTCTCTGCTCCCGCTGTGTGCCTTCTCCCTCACTTGAAGAAGCCTGTAAAAATTGTATACAAAAATTATTGTCAATGCTACAAATGGCAGCGAATAGTAAGCAACTGGACATAATTACTCACCGCACTCCCCCGCGCCGATTGGCCAGATTCAGATGAACTAGGCATTCTTGCAAGTTTGTTCTGCAATGAAAAAATGAGCAAAAAATCACATCCACCGCTAAAATGACACATACAATAAAATAGGCCAAAAAAATTAAAACAACCACAATTGACTGTTGACTGATAGGACAATGCAAACTCAAAAAGCGACACCACAACGCCATACATTGCAAGAGAATACAATAGAAGAAACAATACAAGAATAGACTCAAACAAAATTAAGCAAAAATAGACACCTATGTCCAAATTTTTAAATATAAAAACTTACAAAAAAAACATTACAGGAAAAAAAAAGGCCCAATGAAATAGCAAACTAATGAACGCCATACTTTACAACTACATCAAAACATGATCCAAAACAACACCATCTGGTGACATATAACCACAATACATCAGAAAAAGGCGATAAATACCATTCTAGATAATAAGCAATAAACATTACAAAATACAGCAACCCAAAAGATAAACCATAGTCAAATAGAAAAGAAAACACATGAAATTAAAAAAAAAGGGCCCCACCAAAAAAAAAAAAAAAAAAAAAAATCATTATACTACACACTTGGCAATGCAAACAGTCAAGGAAGGAAGATATATGCCATACGGAAAAAGACGTAAAAAATAAGAGAAAAAAATAAATAAATAAATAAAAGAAAAGGGAAAATACAATTGAAAATAGAATGGCATATAGCCGCACGGAACACTACAATACAAATGAAACATCATAAATGTAGCCCCCCCACCAGCAAGAAAAGACACTCAAGGAGAGAAAAAAAAATGCCAACAGCATAAAAAACACAGCAAGACATGAGCCAAGAAAACGCCATACGGTTACCCCCAACAATAGAAACCAGAAAAAGACATGCACCAGAAATTTAGCAAGAAAAAATCAGCCAAAAAAAAGACATTGAACAACCGCATGACACCAGAACAACCCAAAACCAATCCAAAACCAAGCAAGGCCGAAGACAATAAACGCCATCATAACGCCAGAAGTACATCAGAACCAGATTAAAAAAAAAAATTTAAATAACAACCCACAGTGCCATAACCGTACAATAGCACAGACCAAACATTGCACAAATTAAATAAAAATCAAGAAATAAAACACAGAATAAAAAATATGCAAAGAGAAATATATACTTACAGGTTTGGAAAGCAGATTGCTCCTCTCAGTGTCTTCTCTGTGTGTTGTGTGGATAGCCTTGTGAAAGACAATGACAACCCCCCTTTTTTTATATATATAGTGTTTTTTTAGTGTCTAGACAAAGTCTAGACAATGTTTTGCATTTTTTATTGGAAAACGCATGCGTCGTACAACGCACCACGACGCAAGTACTTGCGTCGTCTGCGTTGTCAATATAAGTCAATGGGGAAAAAGGCGCATCGACGACGCAAACACGACGCATGCATTTTTTAAAAGGTCGGCGCCGCCCGAAAAATGCAACATGTTGCGTTTGCCGCGCCCTGACAGGTGCGCAACGTACAACGCAAGACAACGCATGACAACGCATGTACATGCGGCCCCATGCGGCGCCAATGTTAAAGATAGGGCCGCACGACGCATGCGTTTTGTTGCGGCGACGACGCTGCGGCGCACACCGCAAACGTGAACGTAGCCTAAAACTTTGTGTGCCAAATCCTGAGCTTTTTTATTTTTCCCTCAATGGAGTTGTGTGTACTTATTTTTCATGCCTTATGTGGTTATTATTGACACAATTTTTAGATAAATATGGGATTTTGATAATTTTTATTGCAATGTTTTGGTAAAATCAGTGACTAAAAAGACATTTCTTGTGTCTTGATTTTTTTCTTTTCTGTGTTTAATGCATGGTATAAACCATTTGATAGTTTAATAAATTGGACTTTTTTGGACACAACAATACCAAATATGTAAATTTGGAATTGTTTAATTTTTGAAGAGAAAAAGGGGAGCGATTTTAAAAGTTTTTTTTGCCATTAATGGATTTCCAACAGTAAGTGTAAACCATGTGGGATTTAATTTTTGTTATGTAGTCTTGTTACTTCTACAAATACTGTACATTTTGCAGTCTGATGAACACTGACATTTATCATTTGCATCATCACAACCATCTGACAGTAGCAGTCAATGCTGTGAACTGTGGCCTTTAACCTGGGGAAATTCACCTTTTTAAAATTAAATGTTTTTGCTCTCCCCGTCCTAATAAGTATTTTACAGTTTTAGCAAAATTAATTTATATTGTGGTCACTTGTTCCAAGGTTTTCTCCAGCAGCAATTTTCCAACAAGCTCTGAAAGATTAGAAATCATCAGATCCAACAGAGCATTGGCTCTTGTCGGGACTCCCACAACCTGGCCCATTAAATTATCCTGAAACAAATGAAGGAATGTTCTCCCCTTTGCAGTTGAGGAAGAACCATCACTCCAGTCAATATCTGGCAAATTAGACTTCCCATTACCCCTGTTATTCTAGGGTGTGCCATCGGCGCCATCTAATTATGCAGCGTACACTCCAACTCCTCAGTGATGTTAGGGGATCTACAGCTCTGGCAAAAATTAAGAGACCACTGCAAAATTGCCAGTTTGTCTGATTTTTCTCTTCATAGGTATATTTTTTAGTAAAATGTAATTTTTTTTTTTAGTCTATAAACTTCTGACAACATGTCTCTGAATTGTCAAACAAAAAAAATTGGAGTTTTATTTCTGAAAAGGAGAAATGGTCAAAATTAAGAAATAAAACCCCAGTGTTTTCAGACCTCAAATGATGCAAAGATAACAAGTTCATAATCATTTAGAAACAACAATTCTAATGTTTTAACTCAGGAAGAGTTCAGAAATCAATATTTTGTGGAATAACCATGATTTTTAATCACAGCTTTCATGCGTCTTGGCATGCTTTCCACCAGGCTTTCACACTGCTTCAGGCGCAAAAATGTAAGCAGTTCTTCTTTGTTTGATGGCTTGTGACTATCCATCATCCTCTTGATTACATTCCAGAAGTTTTCAATGGGGTTCAGGTCTGGAGATTGGGCTGCCCATGACAGGGATTTGATGTGGTGGTCTCCTTATTTTTGCCAGAGCTGGATATATTACATCAAAAACTACCGTTCCCGTGTTTCACTCTCATTGTAATTCTACTCCGAAGGTTTAACTTCCTCACAATCTTTATTTCCTCTGTTACACTTGCTTTGAGATCACACCCAACATACAGGCATCAGAGCGGGATCGTAACGCCGTGCACGGACTGGCCGGCAACTCTCCCGACCCCAGCCTAACCGCTGCATGCATTTCCAAAGCGCCCTCATTTGCAAATGTATTAAAAGTGAATTTATCTTCATCTACAACACTAAAATTTATATTACTGGTTTTGGAGGTGATAAACACCCTGTAAGTGTATTTAGGTAAATCTGGTGTTCTGCAGCAACACATCCTTTGCTTTGACAAAAAAGACAAAAAAAAACGGCACTGTCTGAACAAAGCTAAGGCTGCTCCACTCCTGGAGCCAGGTGTAAATCAACAGTCATTATACTGCCAGCCACATATGTTCAGATCGGGTGCTCTTCAGAATGAAGCAGACAATTCCAATAGTACATGCAAGAAAAAAGAAGGCACTCACAGATCTAAAAGTTGGCAATCTTTATGCAATCTTCATATAAAAACTTCATGGCCGGGGGAGTGAGGAAAGGAACTCATGCGAGCAGGAGCAAATGACGGCCGTTTCGCGCTGTGCTTGCGCTTCTACGGGTCAGCCTCATACTCATGCTGACCCGTAGAAGCGCAAGCACAGCGCAGAACGGCCATCGTTTGCTCCTGCTCGCATGAGCTCTTTTCCTCACAGCCCCGGCCATGAAGTTTTTATATGAAGATTGAATAAAGATTGCCAACTTTTAGATCGGTGAGTGCCTTCTTATTTCTTGCATGTACTATTACATCCTTTGCTTTCATACTGCAACTATTCTGGTTTATCATTCAAGACTGTAGGAAAGTCTATCATCAATTAGCCATTTCCAGAAACAGAAACAAAAAAGACAGAATAAGATTTTTTACTATTTTTAACATCAGGGGACTCGTATTATAGATATAAGACTGACACATAAAACAGAGAAAGAAAGTAATGCGCTGCATCAGCCTCATGTGCACAATGCAAACCATCACGTGTAAAGCGCCATGGAATAAATGGCCCTATAATAATAAATAATAATAATTGTGAATGTCCATAGTTGCGAGCGCTGATGACATCTTATTTGCCACCAATCCTGAATATACATTTGCCCTATAAGTATGCTATTTATTTGACAGTGCACAACACCAGCAATTCACAGATCTACTAAATTGATTTACAGCGACGTTACATAAATGACATACAAGGGAACACAGAGACTTAACAAGCGGGATCACAAACCAGACTAATACAAGGGTTCAACAAGAATTATCTCCTGCCTGCAAATGGCACTAAATTGCAAGACAGAAGCGGTTACATTAATTCTGTCTCCTTCTGAAAGCTTTCTGATGGTGTACCAATGATACCGCGCAATGAATAGGTCCTAATAGATTTACAGAAAGCTCACAGCAAAAAAAAAAAATGATGTACAGAATACGGAGAACCCAGCCTCAATGCAATGACTGTGCTGCCTCTCCGATCAGGACCAGACAGAATATAGATCTTCACGCTCTACAACATATATTCCAAAAAAATGAAGAACACTGAAGACTATTTATGAAAGCATAAATTCCTCCATGTTCCATGGTTGCTAATTAGATTTTTTGGGGGACAATTTAATAAAAAAAAAAAAAAAGAAGATCACAGACAGCCGACTTTCTATCACATTATAAAACCATAACAAATAATTAAGATGATAAGTGATACGTGTCTAGAACCCATAAATGTGATATGAAGACATTGGCTGCATTCATTGTCAACTGTAAAATGGTCAAAATTAAAGTCACAATAATCTGTACAATTTTTTTGAAGCTGTAAGCAAATCACAGACAATTTTATTTTTACGTACAGGGCAGAAAAGCTCCCTATTTTACAGACTGTCCAGGAATTTTTGGATGGTCGGCAACCCTGTCTCATTCTTAGAATTTACCGTAGTTATGTTTTTATTAGGCCGGGGTCACACTAGAGAGTTTTACGGACGTATGAGAGGCGCAAAAACAACGCACTGCACACGGACCAATGATTCTCTATGGGGCAGCTCCTATCTGCCGTATATTTCGCAGCTGTATTTTACGGGCGTAGAAAATCGCAGCATGCTGCGTTTGTCAGCGTATTGTGCAAAAAATCTGCCAATGAAAGTCTATGGGGGTGATAAAAATACGGATTACACAAGGACCAACAGTGTGACTTGCGAGAAATACACAGCGCGGTGTACAGTAAAATCACACTGACAGGTTAGAATACACTGTGTGCAGAATTATTAGGCAAGTTGTATTTTGATCACATGATACCTTTAAGGGTATGTGTCCACGTGCCGTATTACATCCGGAATAGCTGCGGATTGAATGCTGCGTGGAGCCACAGCATTCAATCCGCAGCGTCCAGATGTTACAGCATAGTGGATGGGATTTTATGAAATCCCGTCTCCACTATGCGTGGTAACACGCATCCGGCGGCCCTGTGATTCCGGACATGTGGCGTCTTTTTAGATCGCAGCATGTCCGTTTACCTTGCGGCGACGCCGCAAGGTAAAACACAGGGCCCTATGTGTGGGGTGCGATGATTCCGAATGTGTGCAATGAACACATCCGGCATCATTGCGTCTACAGAAGGGGGCGGAGCGAGTTTCCCGCTCCGTTTAAAGAGCCGGCCATCCTGAACGTGGACACGCACCATTATACATGTCCTACTCCAAGCTGTTCAGGCTTGAGAGCCAACTACCAATTAAGTAAATCAGGTGATGTGCATCTCTGTAATGAGGAGGGGTGTTGTCTAATGACATCAACACCCTATATAAATCCAGTCTCACACGTCCAGATAATTCCGGTACCGGAAAAATCGGTACCGGAGTTATCCGTGTCCGTGTGCTCACGTGGCACATCAGTGTGGCACAAGAGCGGCAGCCGTGTGCCGTCCGGGTACCACACGGACCGTGCAGGAGACAGCGCTAGAGATAAGCGCTGTCCCCTGCATCTGGTGCTGAAGCAGGAATTTATTCCTTCTTCCCAGCAGCGTTCGCTGGAGAGAAGGAATGAAAAATCATGTTTTTTTTTGTGTGTGTGTTTAAAATAAAGATCCATGTCACCAACCCCCCTCCCACCCCCTGTGCGCCCGCCCGCTGGAAAGAAAATATTCACCCGGCTCTCTCGATGCTTCCTCTCAGCGCCGCAGCTTCTTCATGTATGAGCGGTCACGTGGTACCGCTCATTACAGTGATGAATATGCGGCTCCACCCCTATGGGAGGTGGAGCCGCATATTCATCACTGTAATGAGCGGCACCACGTGACCGCTCATACAGGACACGCTGTGGCGCTGAGAGGAAGCATCGAGGGAGCCGGGTGAGTATTTTATTTCCAGCGGGCAGGCGCACAGGGGGTGGGAGGGGGTTGGTGACAAGGATCTTTATTTTAAACACAAAAAAATAAAAAAAACAATGATTTTTCATTCCTTCTCTCCAGAGAACGCTGCTGGAGAGAAGAAATGAATGGCGGCTTCAGAACCACAAGGTGGGGGGACAGCGCTTACTGTAGCGCTGTCTCCTGCACGGCAAACGGACGGCACACGGACAGCATCCGTGTGTGGTACGTGTTTTACACGGACCCATTGACTTTAATGGGTCCGTGTGATACGTGCGCTCCCACGAACACTGACATGTCTCCGTGTTTTTCAAACGGACACATGGTCCGTGAAAACACGCTGACATGTGCAGAGACACATTGATTTTAATTTGTCTACGTGAGTCAGTGGCTCCGGTACGTGTGGTGACAGTTGGAGCCACTGACGTGTGAAACCGGCCTAAGGTGTGCTTAATTATTAGGCAATTTCCTTTCCTTTGGCAAAATGGGTCAGAAGAGAGATTTGACGGGCTCTGAAAAGTCCAAAATTGTGAGATGTCTTGCAAAGGGATGCAGCAGTCTTGAAATTGCCAAACTTTTGAAGTGTGATCACTGAACAATCAAGCGTTTCATGGCAAATAGCCAACAGGGTCGCAAGAAGCGTGTTGGGCCAAAATGGCGCAAAATAATTGCCCATGAATTGAGGAAAATCAATCGTGAAGCTGCCAAGATGCCATTTGCCACCAGTTGTGCCATATTTCAGAGCTGCAACATTACTGGAGTAACAAAAAGCACAAGGTGTGCGATACTCAGGGACATGGCCAAGGTAAGGAAGGCTGAAAAACGACCACCTTTGAATAAAGGTACCTTCACACTAAACAACTTTACGAGAACGACAACGATCCGTGACGTTGCAGCGTCCTTGATAGCGATCTCGTTGTGTTTGACACTGCAGCAGCAATCTGGATCCCACTGTGATATCGCTGGTCGGAGCTAGAAGTCCAGAACTTTATTTGGTCATCAGATCGGCGTGTATCGTCGTGTTTGACAGCAAAAGCAACGATGTCAGCAATGTTAAACATGGAGCTAACGACCTGTGAGAACGATAAGTGAGTCACCGCTACGTCACAGGATCGCTCCTGCATCGTTGTGGAGCTGCTGTGTTTGACATCTCTACAGTGACCTAAACAGCGACGCTGCAGCGATCGGCTCGTTGTCTATATCGCTGCAGCGTCGCTGAGTGTGACGGTACCTTTAGAAACATAAGATAAAACGTCAAGACTGGGCCAAGAAATATCTTAAGACTAACTTTTGAAAGGTTTTATGGACTGATGAAATGAGAGTGACTATTGATGGGCCAGATGGATGGTCCAGAGGCTGGATCAGTAGAGGGCAGAGAGCTCCACTCCGACTCAGATGCCAGCAAGGTGGAGATGGGGTACTGGTATGGGCTGGTATCATCAAAGATGAACTTGTGGGACCTTTTCGGGTTGAGGATGGAGTGAAGCTCAACTCCCAGACCTACTGCCAGTTTCTGGAAGACAACTTCTTTAAGCAGTGGTACAGAAAGAAGTCTGTATCATTCAAGAAAAACATGATTTTCATGCAGGACAATGCTCCATCACATGCTTCCAACTACTCCACAGCGTGGCTGGCCAGTAAAGGTCTCAAAGAAGAAAAAATAATGACTCCATTGGCTCCATGGTTCCATTGTTCACCTGATCTGAACCCCATAGAGAACATGTGGTCCCTCATAAAATGTGAGGTCTACAGGGAGGGAAAACAGTACACCTCTCGGAATAGTGTCTGGGAGGATGTGGTGACTGCTGCATGCAATGTTGATCGTAAACAGATCAAGCAACTGACAGAATCTATGGATGGAAGGCTGTTGAGTGTCATCATAAAGAAAGGTGGCTATATTGGTCACTAATTTTTTTGGGGTTTTGTTTTTGCATGTAAGAAATGTTTATTTTCTAAATTTTTTGCAGTGATATTGGTTTACCTGGTGAAAATAAACAAGCGAGATGAGAATATATTTGGTTTTTATTAAGTTGCCCAATAATTCTGCACAGTAATAGTTACCTGCACAAACATATATCCTCCTAAGATAGCCAAATCTAAAAAAAAAAAACACTTCCAAAAATATTAAGCTTTGATATTTGAGTCTTTTGGGTTGATTGAGGACACAGCTGTTGATCAATAATAAAAAAAAATCCTCTAAAAAACAACTTGCATAATAATTGTGCACACAGTGTAGAATAGATAGAATAAATGTGTACACATAGTATAGGTAGATATATATATATATATATATATATATATATATATATATATATATATATATATATATATATATATATATATATATAATTCAATTGCCGTCTTTTGCCATCTCCTTCTCAAACCCGACAGGATATGAGACATGGTTACATACAGTAAACCATTTCATATCCCTTATTTGTTTTACATATTCCTCACTACTAATGTTAGAAGTGTCTGTGTGCAAAATTTGGTGGCTCTTAAGTGTTAAAATAAAGGGTTGAATCACGGAAAAAACTGGCGTGAGCTCCTGAGCAATTTTCTCCGTCAGAGTGGGAAAGCCAGTGACTGAGGGCAGATATTAATAGCCTAGAGAGGGACCATGGTTATTGGCCACCCCCTGACTAAAAACATCTGCCCCCAGCCACCCCAGAAAAGGCACATCTGTAAGATGCTCCTATTCTGGCACTTAGCCACTCTCTTCCCACTCCCGAGTAGAGGTGGGATATGGGGTAATAAAGGGTTAATGTCACCTTGATAATGTAAGGTGACATTAAGCCTGGTTAATAATGGAGAGATGTCAGTAAGACACCTATCCATTATTAATCCAATAGTAGTAAAGGGTTAATAATACACACATTATGAATAAAGTATTTTAATGAAATAAATACACAGATCAGGTTATAAAATCTTTATTGCACGCTTAATCCACCTGAAGACACTTGTTTTGTAAAAAAAAATAAACATAAAAAAGCAACAATATCCCATACCTTTCCGGCGACCAGTCATGTCCCACGCTGTAAATCCATCTGGGATTAAATACATTTACAACCAGGAGCCTGCTAATGCAGCTGTTGCTCCTGGTTGTAAAAAGAGGGGAATGAATGAAATGCAGGGGAACGTAGCATCGAAGACTTGCGGTGATGCGCCCCCTGCTGGCATAAACTCATATGAACTCTAGCGTGGGAAAATATTCAGAAAAATTCCCACGCTAGAGTTCATATGAGTTTATCACATATCACAGGGGTCAAGTAACCTTTGCTTTACACCAGTCTGAAATTTAATTTCTCTGTTGGACAACCCCTTTAAAAGACTCCAATTACTTATGAGACAAATTCTTGGAAATATTGCAATGTGCTAGACAAACACATGACAGACTGTAAACCACATCACAAATAGACATAAGCAAATATTGTCGGATGCCTCCTTATTCGGTTCGCTAATAGCGCTTACCGAATAGCTGCAGCTGGAACCCGGATACCTGGAGCGCTCCCGATAATTAGCTGTATGTGTCGTGGCTGTGTGACAACATATGCATGGAGAGCCTGTGTGTTGTGACTGTCACACATGTAGAGGAGTCACAAAGGTCAATCAGAAGGTGGATGAGACAAGAGATGGACCAATTTTCCCTTCCAGACTTCTACCGGACTGTTTTACAGCTAAGGATGTGCTTTCCTTCACACTTTCAACTAATCCTAGGTACAAGGTCAAACTGCGGCTCTTTGGACCAACCTGGAGAAATTATTTTTATACAGAATATTTGCACATCCATTAATAAGACAGAAAATTAATGTGCGGGACATCTGTGCGGCCAAGACAGTGACTGATCTCTCCCTCCTCAAAACAATCTTGCGCCATTATAAACAATTTCATGGGAGTGATCCCTCGTCATTCATGGTGCGAGGTATTGATGCTGTCCATCTAGGTATTAGGGGGGGTGATTACCAAAAGATTTTGGCGCAGGTGGAGGCCAAGTGAATTTTTGTTTTAGATACCATGACCCCGAACGGATTAAATGAGTCTCTATCCTTTTCATCCTTTCTGTAATTTGTTGGGCCCACCCTTCCATTCTGATGTGTGTATTGTGTCATTCGTATCTCTATTGCATCCTCTTGTCATTTCCCCTTACCCTTGCTTAGGGTGTGTTTTGTTTTTTTAAACTATTGTACATATTGATATTTTATTATTCCTTCTTATGCTTGTTTATTTTTGCAGCAGGATACTAAGTATGATCCGTTTTTTATTGGTTACCGACCTCTGAGTGGCAAAATGTTTGGCATGTGGACAAGATATACAGCATGGATAAAATTCTACAAGCCGTTGGAACAGAACAAATGTGTTTACTATCGGACTGATATATTCTGTTGTACTTACATGTCAATTTAATGTGTATGATCTGTATCTTCTGTCCGGATGGATTTAGTCACTATCTGCCACTTAGTCTATTTTAGAAAGTTTACGTTAGTAGCCATTGGTATAAGATTCCAGGTTGTGGACACTTCAATCTATTGGTGGTCCAGCGGTGGTGCGCGTGCGCACCGCTCCTCCGGGATTCTGGCGTGCGGCGGCGCGTCTCTTACCTTGTCCGCAAGCGCGGGGATTGGCTTCTCCCTCCCCGCGCGTGCGCGGCAATGTTGACGCTTTGCTGCATCTGCCGGGACCTGCGGCAGGCGATGCGCATGCGCCGACTTCTCTGCTGTGATTGGGCGTATGTGTACCATGTGACTGGTCAGTTGATCATAAAAGGTCCTGGTTGTTTAACAATTATATTCCCCTTGAGAAAGCGGCGTTAGACACGCGAAAAGCGCGTCGGGGTATTCGGTGCATCCACGGCATCCACACCCGGCTGTAGAACCCTCCAATTTCCATCTGCTGGTAAGCAGTTGCTGTCCTCAAACTTTTGGAGATGTGTGATGTTTACTTCTGGACAATTATGCTTGCCATTTGAATATGATATACTACTGCACTTGCACCTTAACATGATGTAATTTGTTTTGCTAATTGGGCAGGTGCAATTGTGTGGGTCCCAGCTTTTCTGTGTCCTTTTTTCCTGCAATTGTTTTTTGTATACATTTGATGATATGTGTTACATACTTTTCCACTGGATTTTTTGATCTATTAATAAATTTACTAGTTTTATTAGACCTGATTGCTCCTATTTTTTTCCTTTTGATCTATGTATGTAGTGGAGTAGGCTTCTTTGCTTGCCATTGGGCTTCTTTTAAGCCCTTTTTGTGATGTTCACAAAATGAGGTTTTTGTTTTTGCTAGAAAATAATACAAGTGAATGGCACAAAGTCACCTGTAAATGGGGCTGTGTTCTGTGGAGAATTCTCTGGTTCTCTGCTGGCTCATGTCTAGGTGTATAGTGCCTTAAACCTTTAATTATTTCAGTTCTTGCGTTTTTGTTTTTTGGTCCTCTTCTTCCCAGAGCCCTAACATTTTTATTTTTTGGTCAAAATGGCCATGTGAGGGCTTGTTTTTTTGCAGGTCAAGTTGTACTTTTGAAAAACACCATTGGTTTTAGCATACTGTGTACTGTAAAACTGAAAAAAAATCCAAGTGCAGTGAAATTACAAAAAAAAGTGCAATTCTACTGCTTTTTGTTTTTTTACCATGTTCTCTAAATGCTTAACTGCCATTCTGATTCTCCAGGTTATTACAAGTTCAGACACCAAACATGTCTAGGTTATTTTTTATTTAAGTGGTGAAAAAAAATCCTAAATTTGATTTTTTAAAAATGGCGCCATTTTCCGAGACATGTGGCATGTCCATTTTAAGTGATCTCGGGTTGGGTGAGGGCTTATTTTTTGACGTTTTTAATGGTACAATTTTGGTGTAGATACGATCTTTTGATTGCATTTAATTGCAATTTTGCAGTGACCAAAAAAAAGTAATCCTGACGTTTTAAATTTTTTTCTCGTTACACCATTTAGCAATAAGGTTAATTCTTTCTTTATATTCTTTATATTGATATACTGGGTGATTCTGAACGCAGAGATACCAAATGTGTGTATATTTTTTTTATTGCTTTATTTTGAACTTTTATATTTTTAACAGCATTTTTTTTTTTTTTTCACTTTTTGCATGCTTCAATAGCCTCCATGGGAGACCAGAAGCTGCAGTTGTCTGATCTCCGCTGCTACACACAGGCGATGATCAGATCACCTGTGTGTAGTAGAAATGTTCATTTGCTATGAGACCTTACCACGGGGCGGCGCTTATAGCAATCTGGCAATGACAACTATAGAGGTCTGCTGGAGACCTCTGGTTGTCATCACGACCCATCGTTGTCCGGCGATCATGTGACAGGGTCAACGATGGGCGGGATTACTGAGAGCTTCCGGTAAGCGCGAGTTAAATGCAGCTGTCGGAGATTTACAGCAGCATTTAACTAGTTAACAGCTGTGGCTAGATCGCGATTCCACCAGCGGCTTTTGAAGGCACATGTGAGCTGTATAGACCAGTTGAAATATGACCGGAATGGAGAGGGAATGTGTCATTGGAAAATCATTTATTGTTTAAATCAGTTTTTATATATTACATTGCTTTTAAAAAAGAAAACCGTTGCCAATTTTTTTTTATCACAATCTGTATTAAAAATAAAAAAATTGTAATGTTCAATTTCACACAGGCCACTTGAGCCATTGTATTCTCATACTTGGTGTCCTTTCAGAAATAGTTTTCTGTAGATTCATTATCATCAAATGTAAGATTTCAATGACAGGTAACCCCTCTATACACAGCTCACAACGCAGGATCCATCAATCACAATAGGTCACAGTTCAGCTCCTCCTGATCACCCCATCTACCTTCCCAATCAGCTTTCCACTAGTTCATAAGATGCTATGAATCTAAAACATCGGGTCAGAGACAGTTTATTGCTGCTAATGTAAAATGTGAATTTCCTGAGAAGGGAAGACACCATCTAAAAAAGCTCCAGTGTAAAGTACAAAGCTTGTATGACATCTAATTTTTATGAAGAATTTTTAAATAAATGTGTGTATGTAGTGTAGTGTGTAAGTGTTAATATAGTCACCTATGGCCCTCTTCTCTTGTATTTTGCATCCAGTATAGTTCTGCTCCTCTTCTCAGCGACACCACTGCAATTCAGATTTTTCGGCTCACTTTACAAAGTTAGTCTATTGAGCCTTGTTCGGACACTCTTTGAGTTTACATTGTAAAAGCCACTTCAGTGTCACATAGAGCACAGTATGACCTGGAGTACTGATGTCACTGAGAAGAGGAGATGAACTGCACTGGATCCAGGAGAAGATGGCAGTAGGTGAATGTATTAAAGGAAATCTGTCAGCAGGTTTTTACTACTTAATCTGAGAGCAGCATAATATAGGTAAGGAGAAGATGAATCCAACGATGTGTCACTTAGATTACTAGGTGAAGCCGTTCTGACACAATCAGAGCTTTTAGATTTAGAATGAAGCTGAGCTGAGAAAGCTAACCCCGCCTACACCAGGCTCTCCATGTACAAAGTCCATAGACAGTGAGCTGCTTACCACAGGAGGGAGTGTTGCCAGTCCAGTTCAGTAATGTTAATCTCTTCGTAATAAATCCTTCACAGTTAGTAAACAGCAGCATGTACTTCGACAAGTGAGACATCTCTGAATTGTGTCTCAGCCTCTATCTCCTGCCATCTTCAGATTACAAAGCAAAAATGTGCTGGTAGATTACACATACACACTATACTACATACACATATACATAGGTTTAGTTAAAAAAAAAAAACTTAATGAGAGGGCTTCTTTAATACAGATTGTGATATGATAAAAAAACAATTTGCAAAATTAAGAAAAATAAATAAATTTCCTTATTTTTGAAAGAAAAGCACAGTGTTTTCAATGAAGTCAACATTAAATGATTCAGAAATACACTCTATACATAATGTGGTAATGTGGTAAATGACTATTTTAGCTGCAAACATCTGGTTTGTAATGCAATATCTTCAGGTGTAGAGAGGCCCATCTCCAACAACCATCACTCCAGTGTTCTTATGGTACTTTGTGTTTGCTAACTGTGTAAGAAGGCTTATGAATGGCTACAATACCCTTGAAAACCCTTGTGCAAGTATGTTAGCACAGCGGAAAACAGTTTGGCTGATTAGAGAACCTATAAACTTGACCTTCCTTTGAGATAGTTGAGAATCTGGAGCATTACATTTGTTGGTTCCATTAAACTCTCAAAATGGCCAGAAAAAAAGAACTTTCATGTGAACTTTCTTGTTCTTAGAAATTAAGGCTATTCCATGCGAGAAGTTGCCAAGAAACTGAAGATATCCTACAACGGTGTGTACTACTCCCTTCAGAGGAGAGCACAAACAGGCTCTAAGCAGCGTAGAAAGAGAAGTGGGAGGCCCCGCAGCACAACTGAGCAACAAGATAAGTATATTAGAGTCTGTAGTTTGAGAAATCGACCCCTCACAGGTCCTCAACTGGCAGCTTCATTAAATAGTACACGCAAAACGCCAGTGTCAACATCTACAGTTAAGTGGTGACTCCGGGTTGCTGGCCTTCATGGCAGAGTGGCAAAGAAAAAGCCATATCTGAGACTAATAAAAGGAAAAGATTAATATGGGCAAAAGAACACAGACATTGGACAGAGGAATATTGGAAAAAAGTGTTATGGACAGACGAATTCAAGCTTGAGGTGTTTGGATCACACAGAAGAAAATTTGCGAGATGCAGAATAACTGAAAAGATGCTGGAAGAGTGCCCGAGTCCATCTGTCAAACATGGTGGAGGTAATGTGATGGTCTAGGGTTGCTTTGGTGCTGGTAAAGTCGGAGATTTGTACAAGGTAAAAGGGATTTTGAATAAGGAAGGCTATCACTCCATTTTGAAACGCCATGCCATACCCTGTGGACAGCGATTGATTGGAGCCAATTTCATCCTACAACAGGACAATGACCCAAAGCATACCTCCAAATTATGCAAGAACTATTTAGGGAAGAAGCAGGCAGCTGGTATTCTATCTGTAATGGAGTGGCCAGTGCAGTCATCAGATCTCAACCCCATTGAGCTGTTGTGGGAGCAGCTTGACCGTATGGTACGCAAAAAGTGACCATAAAGCCAAACCAACTTGTGGGAGGAGCTTCAGGAAGCATGGGGGGGGGAAATTTCTCCAGATTATCTCAGCAAATTAACTGCTGGAATGCCAAAGGTCTGCAATGCTGTAATTGCTGCAAAGGAAGCATTCTTTGATGAAAGCAAAGTTTGAAGGAGAAAATTATTATTTCAAATAAAAATCTTTTTTTTCGAACCTTGTCAATGTCTGGGCTAGATTTTACATTTACTAAACAAATGAGTTGCCAAATAAAAGTATGAGTTGTCATGGAAAACACAAAATTGTCTGGGTGACCCTAAACTTTTGAACGGTAGTGTAAATATATGAATCCTGATTTAAACAATCGGTCATTTTCTGCAATACAGACAAAAAGTGGCACTGCACATTTTTTCCACTTCATCATTAAATATAAATTATACAGAAAGAAATACTGTTACACGAAGCCACAGTTTCACGCAAGAGCGAGGCTTGGATTGCCAAAATATACCTGAAATGATGAACTGCTTATACAAGATGGAAATTCAGTTCAGGAAAGCCAAGGCAGGGGAGCGATGCCAGGTCTGAATACAATGAAGCATGAATTACCATAGACCACAAGTCCTCTGCTAATTTAGTAAGACATAGTAATGGAGGTTGTCCCTTACATTCCTGAGAACTGGTATGTTCTCTATCCATCCATGTTAGTGCTATACAAGCAAGCATAATAAATAAAATATTTTAAGGGCCTGAGCTGATATTGCAGAAAAATCAATAATGGTGAAAGCAGCAAATAAATCACTAAAATAGAAAATTCTAGGAGAAATAAGAAATATCTCCCAACCCCATAGGGCAAAACTGATGCAGCAGAGTGTCCCTTATAATATACAGCTGACACCTGCATCAGTCACAATCGGAATAAGCACAGATCGGCATCAAACGCCCTAGATGACACTGTAACTTGCGAAAGCAGCATCAAGATGGGCTCCTTCATAACCCCATTGGCACCCCCATTAGCAAGACCTAATAGGTTGTGTCAGTGCAAAACTAACAGGCCTTATGCACTGCAACTGAGAAGTATTGCAGTGTACAAGACAATTCATTAAAGTGGAAAAAGTCCAAGTCCCAAAGTGCCAAAGTGAAAATAACCCCAAAAAATTATACAAAAAGAAAGAAAAAAAAATAAAAATTCAAGGAAAATGTTTGTTTTTTCCTTTAAAAAAAACGCTTCTAATTAAAACACAACTTACAAATAAATAGTATCAGCATGTCTGGAATGGCCTGAACTACATGGCCACGTGCACGCATTAAGTATTTGGTGAGTTTTTTACAACAGTATTCGTAAGACAAAACCAAAAGTGGGTGATAAATACAGAAGTGGTGACGTGTTTCTATTATACTTTTCCTCTGATCTTTTCCACTAAAAGTGGCCAAAAAACTGTCACTTTATTTATCCTGTGCGATGGATATCATAAAAAAGTAAATAAAAACTTGCCAAAAATGTAGCTTTTTCATTATACTGACAGAAAAAAATGAAATAAAAAGAGACCAAAATGTATGCAAAAAAGAATGGAATCACTGAAAACAACTTGTTGCCCCAAAAACAGGCCCTTATACAGCAGATGGCAAAAAAATAAAGTTACAGGTCTCAAAATATAGTGATATAAAAAGATTACTTTTAGTGTTAAAGTTATACTGTGCAAAAATAGCAAAGTATAAAAAAAACTACTGTAATTGTACTGAACTGAACAACAAAGCTGACTTATCACTGATACCAAAAGGTGAATTGCTTAAAAATAATCCCAAAATTGCTGTTTCTATGTTCATTCTGCATCTGAAAAATCTAAATTAAAAAGGTGTTAAAATATGTTGTTATAGAGTTCAAAATGGTACAAATAAAAACGTCAACTCGTCCCTTAAAAACAAGAATGATATCACTGAAGATGACAACTTGATCCCAAAAAACACAAAAGTCCTCATACAGCAAAGTTAGACACAAAAAATAAAAAAATAAAAAGTTATAGCTCCCACAATATGGAGATGAAAACATTGGTTATAATTAAAAAAAAGTGACCAAACAGTAGCTTCAGATGACATATGGGGTGTCACCATGTTCCAATTGTGGACGTCTATTTTCCTTTATTACGCCTAGTAAAAATGCAAAATTTGGGGCTAAAGTAATTTTTCAGTGGGGTAAATGTAGTTTTTTAATACACCTGAAAGCTAACAAACTTCCAGATGTCATGATCCAGAACGGGTTTTGAGTCCTGTCTTCCCTTTTCCCGGTCTGATCATGTCAGGGGTTAAATTTTCTCAGCCTCAGTCTGGTCTCAGGTTTGCTACTCATCTCCTCTGCATCCTGCAGGCGGTGTCAGCTATAGTTCGGCCTATGGCATGAGTAGCTGACTCTGGTTATATCCTGATTTGTCCTGCTGCGATTCCTGACTCGCCCCATGTCTGTTGATTCCCCTTCCCCCATTCCGACTCAGTATTCTCCCTTCCTGTTTGGACTGTCTGGTACTTGACTCGGCTTTGTCTCTGACCTGACTTTGTCTTTTTGCTACTGGTACCTCTGCTTCCGTCTGGTACTGACCCTCTGGCATGTCTCTGACTTGGGAGTCGATTTTCTTCTTTGTACTACGTTACTCTTCTGGTTTTGATGCGGTTGACTACCCTGTTGCCACCTGGGGGTGGCCTCGCTGCAGGTCTGCTCTGGCAAGTGTTGCAGTCTTCCCTCCACTCTACTGCCATCTGGTGGAGACTGCACCTACCTGCATTGCAGCAGCGTGACACCAGACAGCGGTTTTGACTAACTTGGGTATTACAATTTTTAAAACATTATCAGTTTTGGAGGTTTTCCAATATATCAACCCATCAAAGTCACAAACATGAACAGGTCTGTAAATAAAAAATTAAATTTCATTTTACAAAAGAAAAAGAATTTCCAGAAATTACTGTCGAATGTTAAAAATTTTAACATTCTAACAAAATATAAGGATGTTTGAAAAATGGTGCTAACAAAACTAGACATATTAGATATGCACTATATCAAAAAGGTTGTCCAGTCAAAACCGATAAGTCTGCAGTCATTCTGTGTGACTGTGAACTTATGAATCTCCAGGCGCACGCACTGTGGGGATCCACCAGTTTTAGACCCGGGAATGGAGCGTATGTAGGAGTTATACATACCCCCTACCAGTGGGCGCAGCCTCGCTCTCCATACGCTTGTTAAAAATGTATTCTATACGGATGTCATATGGATATTAGCTGAGAAAAAAAATTTGCACTTTTACATTGCACTTGCATGACATACAAATGACACTCGCATTACACTTGTTCAACTTTTTCAGATGAACATTAAAGCGATTTTTAATACGCTAATGTGAACGAACCCTTACAGTAATTGAAGAGACCAGCAGAAGACTAATAGGAAATTAATAGAAAAGGGGTTTTTTTTTTTTTGTTTTTTTTTTTAAGATCTTCTGTCTGAATAAGAATCATCACTTCCCTTCAATCCAATTCTGATTTTGGCCAAAATTGTAAATTCAATGCCAAGTGTAAGCAGCAGCAGTGTGTAGAAAATACAATTTCTTACTTAGGATTCTTTTGGGGAAGGATTATTCTGACTCCATAACTAGGCTGCGAGTGTGGGTTCTCTTATAACACCATTTCTTGGCTGTCTCCATGTACCAGTACTCACATGAAAACATAAATAAGGTCGATGAGAGATTAAGATAAAGGAGATGAAGATAAAGGGCAATAAATAGAAGAATGTGATAACCGAAAAGTTGCCATAACGGGCTATTAAACAGAAGCTCTCCTTTTTCACTTTGAATGGTGTGCTGCCTCAATTTTTGAATTTCTACTAAGGCCATGTGCACACGTTCAGGATTTTTCGCGTTTTTTTGCTATAAAAACGTGATAAAAACGCGAAAAAAACGCTAACACATGCCTCCTATTATTTACAGGGTATTCCGCATTTTTTGTGCAAATGTTGCATTTTTTTCCGCGAAAAAATCGCATCGCGGGAAAAAAAGCAACATGTTCATTAAAAATGCGGAATTGCGGGGATTCCGCACACCTAGGAGTGCATTGATCTGCTTACTTCCCGCACGGGGCTATGCCCACCATGCGGGAAGTAAGCAGATTATGTGCGGTTGGTACCCAGGGTGGAGGAGAGGAGACTCTCCTCCACGGACTGGGCACCATATAATTGGTAAAAAAAAAAAGAATTAAAATAAAAAATAGTGATATACTCACCCTCTGATGGCCCCCAAAGTGTTCCCGCCTCTCCGGTGCATGCTCTCTCTTCCGTTCCTATAGATGGTGTGGTTCAGGACCTGTGATGACGTCGCTGTCTTGTGATTGGTCGCGTGACCGCTCATGTGACTCACGCGACCAATCACAAGCCGCGACGTCATCGAAGGTCCTGAACCACACCGGCATCTATAGGAACGGACGCCGCTGAGGAGATTGGCTGTCTGCAGAAGGTGAGTATAACCATTTTTTTATTTTTTTATTATTTTTAAACATTCTATCTTTTACTATAGATGCTGCATAAGCAGTATGTTTGACAAGTGTGACCAACTTGTCAGTCAGTTTTCCAAGCGATGCTACAGATCGCTTGGAAAACTTTAGCATTCTGCAAGCTAATTACGCTTGCAGAATGCTAAAAAAAACGCAAAAAAACCGGAAAAAAAACGCAAAAAAAAAATGCGGATTTCTTGCAGAAAATTTCCGGTTTTCTTCAGGAAATTTCTGCAAGAAATCCGGGGACGTGTGCACATACCCTTAAGGTTTGATCTCTGCCTGGGGTGCTCTGCACCCAAATTTGTAATTTTCAGTGCTGCTCTTACATTTTTGTTTTTGATAAATAGATAGATTCTACATAAACATATACCATACACATTCAGTCGGCTCACATTGAAAAAGCAAAGACAATGAGCACGTGAAGCACTGCAAGGCAGAAAATTCCTGCCATGGCCTAAGAATTCACTGAGATAACTCTGACAGCTCTACTCAATACATTTTAACAGCAGGATCGGAACACAAATTTAATAGAATTCGAGGCAGGCTGATATAAAACAACAGGGCTTGCAGAGAAGTAATGATTGAACGATGATTGATCTTGGATGCCTCTTTCAATTCAAGCAAATCTTTGAGGAGCTCAGGAAAAAAAATTGCCATCCTTCATTACAGCACATTTAACAAGCATACCACTTCAAAGTAACTTTAGGGAATCTATTGTATTTTATGGGAAAGGGCATGCTGGCTAAAGTTGACACACGTAAAAAAATAACCACAAAGAAATACATGCCACAAATACAGACCAGATTGCAGGACGACAGAATGCCGGTGGCGCCAAAGAGGTTAACAGATAAGAAATTGAGCAAGACTTTCCAACATTCCTATAAATACAGTCTTATTTACGGAAGCCAGAGGCAGCAGACTGATCGCTTTATAGCCTCACTTACTTCATAACATGTGCAACCATTTGGGCTAGAATGACAATTCTGCGCTCTTTGGTGAAGCAATGATGGACATTTCAACCCAAAATAGATAAGCAGGAAGGATATTAAATTTAACGCTCATAGTACACTCAGAGGGCAATTTTTATTTACAAAAGGGATGTGGAATAATTATTTTTCGTAAGAGGATTACAAGACTGTAAAAAGTATAATACAGTATTATATGCCATTTGTGTATAATATGATAAATATATTTATATATACACATATAAAGATCGAGCGAGAGATGGTAATTAATGCTGTGAAATACTTTTACCGTTGTACCCCCGAATTTTTGGGAGGAAAATCTGCAGCACTTTTTTTTGTAAAATGGTGCATCTTATAGTCTGATTTTATAGTATCTTGCCAAGACGAGGCGGCTGTGGTTGAGAGGTGTCACCGGAGGCAGGGTCACGGTTGCAGGAAGCTCCAGCGGTGGCAGGAGTGGGAGGATGCTGCAGGCCCCTGACTGGGAGGATGGGGTGTCCCTGCACATGCACAGATTGAGATCTCATCTCTAGGACAGGCCGGAGCGAGCCGCCCCCTCCCCCCGCGGCCTAAGTGAAGGCCATCATGACATGGGTTAGGAGAGGAGGAGGTGGGCATTTTTAGGGAAATTATTGGGGGGGTGGCTTGCCTCAAGGGGGGTAGTGTGGAGGGCAGGGGGTGGGGGCTGGCAGTTTCCCGCTCACCTCTCCTGAAGCGACATGGCCAGCGTGGACGCCGTGTTAGAGAGCCTGAGGGCGGCTGCAGCTTCGCGCCCTGCTGGGTGGCTGGAAGCGCAGGTGGCTCACCTTGTGGACGGCAGCGGTGGAGGATCCTCATCAGCGGTCCCTCCTTTGGATCGGCGAGCTCGGCGGTCGCGGCCCCAGGAGCGGCTGTCACCAGATTCCGGGCCTTGTGCCCCCCGCAGGCGAAGGAGCCCCTCACGGGACCCTCCAGGCCGGGCGCCGGTAAGAGCAGCGGTTGTTAGTCCCCGGCCTGGGAGGAATCTTAACGCTAGTCGGGGCACAGCGGCGGTAGCTAGGCCCTCACCTCGTGGTGTGGTGGGGGCGGAGCCAAGACGCGCCGGGCAGCATCTGGGGCCTGCAGCATCGGGAGGCCGCGGCGGTGATGTGCCTGCCGCGCGGCCTGCCTTGGCTAGATCAACCAGGTCCGGAGGTTCGTTGGCGGTGGCAAGTGCGGGTGGCCTGAGGCAGGACGACGCCGGGCTGGCCTTTTCAGCGGCGGCGGGGGGTTCCCCTGTTCCTGGGCCACGTCAGCCTTCGGCTGCGGCGGCGAGCGCGGCGGACATCGAGCGGCGCATGTCAAGCTCCTCGACGCAGACAGCGGGATCCCCAGGCGCGTGGAGTCCGATCCATGGGCACCCTCCATCGGCTGCGTTCCAGAGCGCGTCAGATGGACGGCACCAAGGACACACGGTGGACGGGCCGGAGGTGGATTTGTCAGCGCGGGGACGTCTGGAGGCCAGCACTCCGGCTGGAGGGACCACAGATTCCTCGCAGCCCGGTGACTATGCGTCCGTGTCTCGTTCTTGTCCTTCAGATGCATGGTCGCCTGCAGTGAGTGGGGGTCTGGGGGTGCCTGGCGTTGCTGTGGGGTCCGGGTTAGCAGGTGGCGGAGAAGCGGCAGGGGTTCTGGAGCTTTTGGCTAATGTCCAGAGCCTGTTAGCGAGGTTGGATCGGGGGGTGGGTCCGCAGAGTCATTTGGGAGCCTGGTCAGGTGTGCAACCGGGACAGGGTAGTGCGGTGGCGGCACAGGCCATGGTTGCGGAGCCGGTGTTCGTTTCGGTGCAGACAGAAAAAGAGAAGGAGTGTAGGGTCCATTTAGATGATAGGGCCCATGGGGAGGTATACGTGTGTTTTGAGGGCCCGTTGGGTGCCCATCTTAAGAAAGAGGTAAGGGAAAAGATAAGTAAAGACGAATACGTGGAAATTTTTTCTTTGCTTCCTCTGGAAAAATTTAATCTTGATAAGGCACAGAAGGAGGATACCAAAAAAGAGGAGGAAGAAAAACGGCGGTGGCGTTTGATCCCTCAGACGTTTACTAATTGGCTTCAGGCTTTCGCCATCTTGGCCAGTGTGATAGGCGAGAAGGTTCCCGAGAATTGCTCGGGGTTATTTTGTTACATGGATTCTATCAGCGAAGCGCACAGGGTGTATGGCGGTCAAGCGTGGCTCAGGTACGATGAGCAGTTTAGACAGTGAAAAGCAGTTCGGCCGGCTATTAGGTGGGACCAAAAGGACATCGGTCTCTGGTTAAGGGTCATGGCGCAATACAGGTTTGGCCATCCCTTTCCCGGGGGGGCCGGGGGTTCCGGCCATGGTTCCCAGTCAGGTGCTGGAGGGTCCTCAGGCAACGCCGGTCAAACAGGCGGACAGAAGCTGGGCGTGTGCTGGCAATTCAATGAGGGACAGTGCAAATTTGGAGTCAATTGTAAGTTTAAACATTTGTGCTCGCACTGTAGCGGCTCCTCTCATGGTGCCGCAAAACGTTTCAAAAAGAGTAAAGGAGAGGCCGGTTCCGGTAATTCCCATGGGGGAGACACCAGTGATAGTGGAAAGGATGGCCCCTTATCTAAATAGATATCCGGATAGGGAAAAGGCGTCCTTGTTGTTGTCAGGTTTTACGGAAGGTTTTGTTATTCCGGCTCCGTCTTTTGCAATTCCGTGTGTTAAGAAGAATTTGCGGTCAGCTTTGTTGCATGCTGATGTAGTGTCGGAGAAATTGAGTAAGGAGGTGGCGCTGAGGCGTATGGCGGGTCCGTTTGAACAGGCTCCGTTTGAGGATTTAGTGGTTTCTCCTTTGGAAGTAGTTCCTAAGAAGGAGGTCGGTAAATTTTGCCTGATTCAGCACTTGTCGTATCCCAAGGGTCGGTCGGTGAATGATGGCATCGATCCTGAGTTGTGTTCGGTGGTGTACGCATCTTTCGACGAGGCTGTGGTGTGGGTGCAAAAATGCGGAAGAGGCGCCCTTCTTGCCAAGACAGATATAGAATCTGCCTTTCGTTTGCTGCCGGTCCACCCATCTAGCGTTAGACTTCTGGGTTGTTTTTGGGATGACCGATTTTTTGTGGACAGATGTTTGCCCATGGGCTGTTCTTTATCTTGTGCCTTGTTTGAGGCAATTAGTTCCTTTTTGGAATGGGTGGTACGCGACGTTTCTGGTTATGATTCGGTTTTGCATTATTTAGACGATTTTTTTGTGTGTCGGCCCGGCTGGGTCTGATTGTTGTTCCAGGATTTTGAGGGCAATTGAATGGGTGGCATTTCGCTTCGGCGTTCCACTGGCCCCTGGTAAGACCGAGGGTCCGAGCACGTGTTTATGTTTTTTAGGTATCGTCATTGATACTGTTCTGTGGGAGTTCCGGTTGCCAGAAGACAAGCTGGCGGGTCTTAGGGACGATGTGCGGCGGGCTGGTCGCCTGCACAAGTTGCCTTTGCGAGATTTGCAGTCATTGCTAGGAAAACTGTATTTCGCTTGTCGGGACATGCCGATGGGCAGAATTTTTTCTAGGAGGCTGGCGAGCGCTACGGCGGGAATTAAGGCTTCTCATCATTTTGTGCGCCTATCTGCCGAGCATAAAGATGATTTGGTGGTGTGGAGTGAATTCTTGGAGACTTATAATGGCAGGTCATTGTTTATTGAGAAGGTAATTGACAACAAGTCTTTGGAGTTGTTTACCGATGCCGCAGGTGGGTCGGGTTTTGGAGCGTATTTTTAGGGCCAATGGTGCGCGGCTGAGTGGCCGGCGACTTGGATTTCTGCGGGCCTAGTTCGTAACATTGCTCTTTTGGAAATTTTTCCCATTTTGGTTGCAGTGCATTTGTGGCAAGGGGTTTTTCAAAACAGGAGAGTCCGTTTCCACTGCGATAACATGGGAGTGGTTTGCTCGATTAACAGTTTGTCTGCGTCATCACCTCTGGTGGTGTGCGTGTGGCGGCAGTTGGTGCTGTTGTGTCTGAATTTGAATGCACACGTAACAGCGTCGCATGTACCGGGGGTCCATAATGGCATTGCTGACTCTCCTTCTCGTTTACAGTTCGATCGTTTTCGGTTATTGGCTCCGGAGGCGCAGACGGTTGGGTTGGAGTGCCCTGCGGAATTTTGGCAGGTGGTATCCGGGACGCAGAGGCGTTGATTAAGGCATCGTTGGCTCTTAGAACCTGGGAGGCTTATCAGTCTATTTGGCAGGAGTGGGAGGATTTGTTTCCAGCGGGTTTTTACGGGGTTAGCTAGCAGGATCAGGTGGGTATCTTGCTGTCGTGGATGAGCCGTGGGGCGGCGGGTGGATGGTCTTCTTCCAAAGTTTCAAGAGTCATGGCGGCTTTGGCATTTGGTTTCAAATTGCGGGGTATGGTTGATGTTACCAAGTCTTTTTTGGTGCAGCGGGCGGTGAAAGGCTTTCGACGGCGGCCGGGGAAATTGGATTCTAGGCGGCCGGTTTCCTTTTCGCTGTTAGAAAGGTTGGGGGAGGCGTTGTCATCTGTATGTTTTTCAGTTTTTGAGCTTTGTTTGTTTCGGCTAGCTTTCTCGCTTGCCTTTTTTGGGGCCTTTCGCGTGGGTGAGTTGGTGTCACCCAATAAACTGGTGTCGGGGGGGTCTGTTGGCCAGGGATGTATTCTTGGCCGATGGGAGTGTTGAGCTTTGGTTGCGACGATCTAAATCAGATCAGGAGGGCCGTGGTAGCAGAATTATTTTGGGCTCAGTCGCAGGTTCAGCTATGTGTCCGGTGGCATGTCTGCGCAAGTTTTGGGGTCTCCAACCTAGGCGCGATCGGTCTTTGCTATGTCATCAGGATGGCTCTTGCCTGTCTCGTCATGAATTCTCGGCAGTTTTTAAAAAGGCTATTGCGTTGTTGGGTTTGGATGGGGCGGGTTTTGCTTCCCATTCTTTTCGCATTGGGGCAGCGACCGAAGCGGCAATCAGGGGTTTGGGGGCTTCTGCCATTCGACGGATCGGCAGGTGGCGCTCGAGCAGATTTCGTAGTTATGTGCGGCCACAGGGTGTGGTCGACGGGTTTCTTTAAGAGTTACGATGGTGGCGTCTGTTTTGGTGTAAGGTACAATTTTAATTGTGTTTTGTTTTTCAGGTTCCCGGGCATTATTGGTGTGGATTTTCGGACACTCATATGTGCATTGGGGAGCTCTGCGCGCGGACATGCGGACGGCGGGCAGACAGCTCGGTTTTGATCGCAGCGTAGCAATACTACGGTGGTTGGGTTTTCGGGGGATGCTATGGAACCGAGTGTTGCGGGAGATCCACAATAGTGTGAGTTTGGACAAAGCCCCGGATGTATTGGTTTTGCACGTTGGGGGTAATGATCTGGGGGTTCGGCCTTTTCGGGAACTGATAAACGATATTAAGCAAGACTGTTTGCGGTTATGGGTGTTGTATCCGGGTTTGACCATCGTATGGTCTGACATTGTGCCGCGTAAACGCTGGAAACATATGCGGTTTTGGAGAAACTTGATAAGACTAGGATAAAGGTGAACAGGTCGGTGTCCGCCTTTGTGTCTCGCAATGGGGGCGTGGCGGTGAGACATTTCGAACTGGAAACTGGTAAAGGTGGTTATTGGTTGGCTGACGGTGTTCATTTGAATGCCGTGGGGATGGATTTTTGGTCTCTTGCTTTGCAAGAAGGGATTGAACGGGCCATGGCTTTGCGGTCTGGTGGGGTCTCAGGCCTTTGAGGTTTTCAAAGGCCTTTCGTTGTGGCGGCTGATGGGAGTCCTTGGAGTTGGTTGAAATTGGTTTGGGGGGGTCCATTGGCATATGGCTCCCCTGTTTCGGGGTTTAATATGTTTCGGATCTGGTGAATGGTGGTGGGGAGTTCCGGCAGGGGTGCTCGGATCTCCAGATTATTAACGTGAACAGTGAACCCACTTGTGGGTTTTTTGGTGCTCCCGAGCCAGGTTTACAGCGGCTGGGAGTAAAAATCATTGTTTTTTTAGTTATGTTCACGTTATGGGTTGTTAAATCACCAGATTTGTGTGGGGCTCCAAGGACTTCTCCTAGTTTTAAATAAAAGGAATGTTAATGCTTTTACATTTATTGTTAATTGTTGTTATGTTAATAAAAGAGGCTGCTGTGGCCTATATTATTCCAACAAAATTTTGGTCTCTGTCGTTAATCGGCGTATGGGGTGGGGGGGGGGAATAATGGTTGGTTGTCATTTGCTAGTTCACGGAGCGTCTTCGACTATACCAGTGTCAAGGACAGGCCGGAGCGAGCCGCCCCCTCCCCCCGCTGCCTAAGTGAAAGCCATCATGACATGGGTTAGGAGAGGAGGAGGTGGGCGTTTTTAGGGAAATTATTGGGGGGGTGGCTTGCCTCAAGGGGGGTAGTGTGGAGGGCAGGGGGTGGGGGCTGGCAGTTTCCCGCTCACCTCTCCTGAAGTGTCCCTCCCTCCCACCCTTAATATTTGGTTATTTGGGGTGCCATGATTAGTGGGGAGTGGGTAGTCTTCGTCTGTATTTAGTTTTGGTAATGTTGGGTCATTGAGGCCTAGGCGGCTGGGGGGAGTCCTTGGAGTTGGTTGAAATTGGTTTGGGGGGGTCCATTGGCATATGGCTCCCCTGTTTCGGGGTTTAATATGTTTCGGATCTGGTGAATGGTGGTGGGGAGTTCCGGCAGGGGTGCTCGGATCTCCAGATTATTAACGTGAACAGTGAACCCACTTGTGGGTTTTTTGGTGCTCCCGAGCCAGGTTTACAACGGCTGGGAGTAAAAATCATTGGTTTTTTAGTTATGTTCACGTTATGGGTTGTTAAATCACCAGATTCGTGTGGCGCTCCAAGGACTTCTCCTAGTTTTAAATAAAAGGAATGTTAATGCTTTTACATTTATTGTTAATTGTTGTTATGTTAATAAAAGAGGCTGCTGTGGCCTATATTATTCCAACAAAAATTTGGTCTCTGTCGTTAATCGGGGTATGGGGTGGGGGTGGGGGGAATAATGGTTGGTTGTCATTTGCTAGCTCACGGAGCGTCTTCGACTATACCAGTGTCAGGTTAATTCTAGATTGAAAAACACATCGCCCCTACCTGATCTAAAAAAATACACACAAAGTCTGGATTCACACATCCATCTTTTCATCAGTGTTTGGTTCATGTACAGTACATGTTTTTACAATCAGTGTTTTTCACCTATTTTTGTCATGTGCAAAAATAAAAAAAAATGACAAAAAATACCAAGCTCGTCCTTCCTACTAAACATCAAACATAAAACACCCAGATGGCGCCCTTGTGCAGTCTACTTTTTTACTGATTTATTTGATTGGGCACGTTTGATCCATGACGATCAAAAGCAAAAATGTTCTTTTTTTGACGGACACTTGCTCCACAAAAAACACAGATCTGTTAACAGCCCCATAAACTATAATGGGTACAAGGTCTGTTCATGAAAAAAAAACAAAACTATAAAACATGTACAAGAAAAACAGAGGTCTGATTGGGGCCTTACAGAAAACAAAGCTGAGTAACAGCTTGGAATTGTTTTAAGCCAAAGACAGTAATAAATATTTATTTTTCTTACTTGTATAGCGTTATTATTTCCTCGTCCCTTCACAGACATTATCATCACTGTCCCAATTGGTTTTCATAATCTACATTCCCTGTCAGTATGTCTTTAGAGAGTGGGAGGAAATCGGGGAACCCGGAGGAAACCAGATGTTGTCCTTGGTGGGATTTGAAACCAGCATCCCAGTTCTGCAAAAGAACAGTACTAACCACTGAGCCACCATGCTTCCCGATATCAATATGAAACTATAACTACATCATAGATACGTTGGGCACATTCGGGGCAAGTCTGCATGTTTATTTTAATGACTATAAAGAAAGTTGATGCTGTCAGACCCCTCTAGAAGAGCCATGTTTCCTGTTGAAGCTCAGCATGACCTCGTTACTCAACATCAACCTTAGGAATACTGTAGAGAGGTCCATCCACTGTAAGCAGAAGATCACGAGTCAGTGTCGCAGTAGTCAGCTGACTTATTTTATCTGACTTGATAGCATACTCCGACACTATATGATGACATCAATATTAGATTGGTGGGTGTCCGCCACACACTACCTTCAAAAATCGGTTGTTTCCTGCGCCAGCAGTTGCCAGATAAACCCATGAACTAAAAGTGATAGAACAGCCCAGGAGGAAAAAGAATCAGATTTCATTAATAAGACATGTCATGTGTACTATTGATTTTTTTTCTAAGTAAAAATTAAAACATTGGTTACTCTAACTTTTTTGGTCTTTTGCAAACACAATTAATGGACATGTACGTGAGGTCCACATAACTGTTAGGCCGGCGTCACACTGGCGTTTTAAACGGCCGAGTGCAATGCGATAAAAAAAATTGCATTGCACTCGGACCAATGTTAAGCTATGGGGCAGCTCTCACCAGCCGACTTTTTGTCGGCCGTTTTCTTCATTCCGAGACAATCGCAGCATACTGCGATTGTCTAGGACCGAGGAAAACTCTCGGCTCACTCGCTCCCATATAAGCCTATGGGTGCGAGTGAGACAACGCACATCACTTGGATATCATCCGAGTGCTGTGTGTTATAAGCGGACCCCAGTCATGGAGGAGATGGAGAAATTCATTTCTCTGCCTCCTCCGCAGCTGTGCTCCGATCCTCCCTGTGCGAGAGAATCGGAGCAGAGACGCATGACACTCGGCTCCTGCTCTGCTGCGAACAGGAGCCGAGTGTCATTAGCATATCGCATCCGATGCTCTCGCATCGGATGCAATATGCCAGAGTGAAGCCGGCCTTAGAAGAAGTACCAAGCTCATTCTTCAGACCGCTTCTCCTCGAAAGCCTCTCGCTCTTTAATTCACAGAATAGAGCAAAAGCCACCGCAAGAACGACAGCGCCACCAGTGAGCGGACAGCCAGCAGTTTCCTTCAGCAACTTTGCTTGCGAAAACACGGTGGCTGCACCAGCAATTAAAACATAATCTAGCTGTATTTTTAATAAAAGTAATAAACGTAATACAAATATGCTGAAGCCCTGCTATATGTAGCACAGGAGATCAATGATTGCAGGTTGTAGTCTAGTTTTTAAAAATATTAAAAAGAAAAAAAATATATAACATTTTTTAAATCACCTCCCTTTTGCCCCATTCAAAATAAAAAGATACACATATTTGGTATCGCAGAGTTCAGAATCGCCAGATCTATCAATATATAAAAATAATTAATCCTATCGGTAGAAGGCGTAACGAGAAAAAAAAATGTTAAAAACGGCAGAATTAAGTTTTTTTTGTTCGCCACAACATTGCAATAAAATGCAAAAATGGGCAATCAAAACATTGTATCTACCTCAAAAAGATATAAATAAAAACGTCAGCTCGACGCGCAAAAAATACTCACCCAGCCCCAGATTACGAAAAACGAAGCTACGGGTCTCGGAAAATGACTTTTTTTTTTTTTTTTTTTATTTACAAATTTTGGATTTTTTTTCACCACGTAAATAAAAAATAACCTAGAAAGGTTTGGCATGTATGAACTTGTAATAACCCGGAGCCAATAACTCAATGAGGTTATATTCATTCTATACCTAGATGTGACAGTCAAGGCATTTTAAAAAAGGTGTTTCGTAATGTGCAGGAAAAAAAAACAACTGAAGAGAAATCTGCAATTTTCACACTGTGGTTTAGGAGACGCCAATGTGCAGAAATATGTCTGTTCTGTAGAGCAACAATAAGCTGGTGAAAAAGAAGGGGAACCATGAGGTACAATCTTAGGTCTAGGTAGGCTACAACTAGTGATGCGAATGTGGGGTAAGCCAACCAATCCACTGGATGAGTAAAACAGATTTGACTCCACTAATGGCCTTATATACCATACGTAAGACTAAAATCAGCCAAACCCGGCAATATTGACTGACAGCCTAAAGTGTGTTGGGGCCTTTTGACTCTCCCCCTACAAAATATGCTGGAATGGAGAAGGATCATGGACATCAGATTTTCAACAGCAGATCCATTTGTTCCCTAACAGGTAAGCCACTGCCAGAGGAATCAGTCAGCAGGTCTCTCATAGAGAACAAAATAAAGTTACAATAAGTTAATGAATTTCAGCAAAAAGAGACATTCAAAATTGAATGCTTTGATGTGAAATCATCATTTAAAAATATGTTAAACATGGAAGCATTTCTGGGGTGGTTAATTATTTTTTTTACTTTGCTATATATAAATTTTTGCAATGACTAAAAGACTCAGGAGACGTCTTAAAGGAGTTTTCCTATGAACAAAGTTAATCAAAGATCTATTGATTAAAATTAATGATAATTTCCACAATTGGATGTGGCCCAGGAGATGTGGTATGATCAGACCATGTTCCTGTACGGTCAGACACAGCCATTACACAGCAGGTGCACATTTATAAGATCATCTCAGCACAGGAACATTTTTTTTTTTTTTTTAAACATCCAATTGTGGAACTTTATTTATAAATATAAATCTATAAATTTAAATGTGCTGTGTTCATGGAAAAACCCCTTTAAGGTTCTCAGAGCTTGAGTACATCTCTTAACCCCTCCAAACACTTTAGATAGCTGTCGGCCGAATCATTGTTCAGCCAATAGCTATCCCTCCTATGTCCCCCAAACACTAACACTAAGATTGTTAGCAATTGACACTGCCACCCAACAAGAGAGAGACCTTCTCTCCCTCAGCCCTGCTCTCCTCGCCCAGTAGGCTCACATAAAATCAGTAAGGAGCATTAGAAGTATTTCGACCCATTATATTGCTCAAGAACTATATGCACACACCCATGATGATGTGTAAGTAAATATTGTCCTAAGCTTTATATTGAAAATGTATGCAAATGAGCTCTCCTCAAGAAGGAATAGAATTCTCTCTCTAATGCCATTAAATGGAGGCAGCTACTCAAAGTACAATAAATTGCATAGTTAGCTTATACTTCTTGCCATAAATCATAAATTATTGCGTCAAACTCCTGAGTATACTGCATACGGTTAGCTTTGACGCCACAGAATAATATTGCCTGTTTGTGGGATATCAAAGTAAATTATTCTCAACGGAAAATCTATTTCTTCTTATTCTATACTAAAAACTATTAGTTATACAGTACATTGGTTTTATACATTTAATTTTAGAAACAAAAATCGGCATGTTATACAGTAAATATAGAACTTGACCGATTATGCATGTTATTGATCATAACTGGTCAATATGTGGCATTAAATATTATGACCATAGACCAGTGGCCTTCACCCACAAGAGTATGATTGATTTAGACTAACGGTCTCCGGGATCCATAGTCCGGAGACCATAAACATAGGCAATAGTCTAAGATCCATCAATAACACTTTCCAAGGAGAGCCCCATTTACAGCCTTAATGCTAAACTCCGGTAAAAGAAACAAAAACCTGTCTCAGCTTTAAGACACAAACGCATCAAATTAGAGGCTTTTCAAAATCCAAAAGGGAACAGGATATTTGAACTTGTCATAATACAACCACAAATGGACATAATCATCGCACCCACAAAAATATGCTTGATCAATGTCCATATTTCTCACATGGACCAAAATAGTAGACTGGTAGCATTGTTTGCTGACATCCAGGTAGTCCATATGGCTGCCCTATGGACAAACTAAGATTTTGTTTTACAGAAGTGCAAAAAACCCCCCAAAAACAGCCAATTAATTCTTTGCTTCAGCCTGGTCTGAGAACACAAGTGAAGATCAACAACTTCGTACTGAATGTTTGACAGTGATTTTATTAGGCTTCATCAAGTTTTACAGGTCTATTGTTCTGTAATTTCAGCCTCATCCCAGATCTTTCTAGCTAGCTAGGAATGATGATAGATCTCCACCAGCAATATTAAAACTCAGGTCAACCAGACATTTGGCATTATTGGTCTGCTTTGCCTAAGATTAATAATAGCCATTCATTTGTTCTTTACTGTGGGCAATAAATACTTTTTACACCCTATGATTACAGAAGCAGAGTCAATTCTAAGCTTGGCATGGCGTCCTAACTAGTAACGCATGTAGAGATTACTGAGGTGTGCCGGTTATGAACTTCTTACAGGATTTGCATACTTGGCTGTGAACCCAGAAGGCAACATGACATTTCATAAAAAGCAATTTTGTCACAGTGACCTTTACTCCGAAACACATGTTACTCCCCGTACACTTACTGTAAGTTTCCAATCACTGGTTAAATTGCATGTTAAAACTTATCATTTTTTTAGCGTAGAGAACAAAGGTCCAGAGCTTCTCAACAATATGGTTAAAATATACCGTAACTTGTAATTAAAACCGGTCCATACACCTTTATTATACCCAACAGGAAAGGTATTGAAAGGACCAACTTCAAGAATTAATTACGTCAAAACAGTTAAGCATTTTATTAGCAAGAAAAGTGTTGTGCATGGTCTTCTTCAATCCATCTGATCAAATCATTTTAGTTGACTTCTGATTAATTCTAGATTGTTGGATTACCGTGTTAACCCTGCAAACACTTCTGAGGTCACAATTTAAGGCTTCATAAGCTGGCTCAGGCAGTGATACACTGAGTACTCAGGTCGTTGAAACTACTACACATATTACCTGTTAGCAGGTGTACTGGTTCTTGTTTTTGATCTTGCCACTTGATAGTTCACTAGTAGTGATGAGCGAGTGTACTCGTTGCTCGGGTTTTCCCCAGCATGCTCGGGTGGCCTCCGAGTATTTATTAGTGTTCGGAAATTTAGTTTTCATAGAGGCAGCTGAATGATTTACAGCTATTAGCCAGGCTGAGTACATGTGGGGGTTGCCTGGTTGCTAGGGAATCCCCACATGTAATCAAGCTGGCTACTAGCTGTAAATCATTCAGCTGAGGCGATGAAAGCTAAATCTCCGAGCAGTCATAAATACTCGGAGAGCACCTGAGCATGCTCGGGAAAACCCGAGCAACGAGTACACGCACTCATCACTATTCACTAGGACTATGTTGCGGAGATGACGTGAATGGAAGGAAGGAACTGCACATCACTAGGCACGTGGAGGTGCTCAATTCTGATTTATTTAGAATATCTCACTGTAGAATGAGCTTGGTCCTGGTTTGCCTTTTTGCTCTGGGGAAGCCCACCCTAAATCCTGTACCTTTCTAATTTTGAGAGTAATTACCACAACAGACATATCTGATGAAGGTTATTTACCCAAAACATTACATTTTTGCTATATGCAAATTACCTCTTCTGAGAAGACTTGAACTCTAGTGCTCCTATTGGAAGTAGCCATCCTAGAAGTCAATATCGTCCCATTAACGAGCCTTGCCATATGACTTAGGATAAAAGCCAAAACCAGGATCTCAATTTGCAGACATGTTTCAGGGTATTGCCCCTAGTCAGTGCAAAGTATGAGATCTATGAGATCTGATTTGGCTGGGTGAGAGGCTTAAGACGGGCATCTAAGGGGTAATGTTTGCCCATGTGGAGAGTGACAATCCTGATGGCAGTGTAATCTATGGATATGAGATATTCTGAATAAATCCTAAGCAAGCATTTCCATATGCCTTTTGGTGTGCAGTTCCCTCCTTTCATTCACTACAGGAGCGCAGTTGGTTGGCTCCAAAGGAATTAGCTTCCTACAGAAATCCATACCGTCCTTTAAAAGGAAATTTGCCAGCAGAGTTTTGCACTAATATATACACACATATATATATATATATATATATATATATATATATATATATATATATATATATATATATATATATATATATATATATATATATACATACATACATACATACAGCACAAGAGCCAGCACTAGTACCAGATCCATAGAAGCAGGAATCTAGCACACAAGACAAGACCCAAGGTACAGAGTATGCAAACAAACCTGTGAAATCTCAGCGCTGAGAGCTCATCTCCCGAATTCTCGGCACCAAGATCTCGACCAGCAGCCATTTTCCCAGAGTTCACCGTGCACAGGAAACCATGGAAGAACTTGCTCTGGCCTTTCACAAAATGTCGGTAGACCCCCCCCCCCCCCCCCAGCACCGCTGCACCGATAAGGTATATCAACATTATAAGATGCACCCCCATTTCCCTCCCCCCAATTTGGGGGGGGCGTCTTATAATCCGAAAAATACGGTACATTGTATAATGACACTGAGCTGCTTATCAGAGGAAAGGGCGTGTATAAATACGGACACGTGAAGGAGGCCTAAAATGGAGACCTCAACCTAGCACAAGTATTGGTCATGTATACTATCCTTAATGACCTAGGTGGTCTACTTTACAAGTCATGAGAGAACCATCTGAACATGAGAAATGCCTGAAAGGATAAAAAGTAGCGTCTTACAGCACCAGAAAAGTGAATGAGGTTTCTGAAATCTCATGCAGGTGCTCCTTGGGTTAAATGCACATAGTCAGTAAACGCTGTGGGTTGGATGCGGAGTACATCCTCAGTGTCCAACCCGCAGCGTCCAGATGTTACAGCATAGTGGATGGGATTTCAAGAAATCCTATGCCCAATATGCGTCCAGAGACGCCCGCGGCTCACCCACGGAGACGGACAAGCGACACGTCTTTCCAGACCGCAGCATGTATATTTATCTGGAGGAGACAGAGAAAAAATACAATGCAAAACACATCAAAAATGTGTAAAAATGGGTTTATTTCCCTGAAGCAGAAAAATCTGACCACTGTCGGACCACTGTCGGACCACTGCTCTCGTGACCACCAGTTTGGCAGTAATAAACCCCAGACGATAAAACCTTCATTGTATGTAAACAGCACACAGCCAACAAAGTGACACGTCATTAAAATCTGTGGTCAGCCCACATCTCCTGCTCTCTTCAGATTATGTAGCAAAAACCTGCTGACAAACTCCCTTTAAGGGTGTACTATCGACCATACTGATTATTCTAGGTTATTGGGAGTCTTCTGACATACTCAGCTCTGCTATTCCGCTACGCTTTGATACATCACGACAAGCTAGTCTCTTGACATACTCCGCTCTGCTGTATCGCTGCCATTCAGTAATCTAACATCTCCATTTCTTCAGCTGCCATCCTGCCTCTGCAGCCTCCATTACTATGACAGATACACCATCCTACATCAATGCCTCCAGTCTGTGGTGCACATCCAGACCTATGGCTTTAAGAATCCACTTCACTAGGTGAGCCAACACAACATGGCTGGCTGCAGACGAAAATGGCAATTAAACCATCAGTGAGTTTGTTCTGGTGGCAGAGTTTAGAACTAGTATCTTTCTTTTCTTCAGCTCCTTTTTACTGAAGTATGACTAAACGAAACTTTATCTCAAGCTTGATATAGTTATGAAGCAGCTAAATGAGTTTGAGAGAAGACAAGAGTGACAAACTCTGTCATATGACCAAGCTCACTGATGGATTCATAGCTTTCTCATTCTGTGGCCAGCTATGTATAGGATAACACACAGGCTGCAGAAGACAAACAGTGCCACATGTTTGATTGAAATCCAGTTGCAAAAATGGATGTATTTAAGTAATTGCACCCCTAAAAGGTGTCCATTAGTGATGAGTGAATGTGCTCGGATAAGTCTTATCAGGCGTTATCCGAGTATCTTGGGTGTGCTCGTATATTATAGTCCCTGCGGCTGCATGATTTGCGGCTGTTAGACAGATGCACAGATTGCCTAACAAACAGACAATCCCTGCATGTGCTGCCACTGTCTAACAGCTGCGAATCATGCAACCACAAGGACTTGGACATATTATCCGAGCACATCAGAGATACCGTACTTCGATAACACCCGAGCACGCTCGCTACAACATGAATATATGGCTACCATTAGACCTGGAGGTTACCCAAACATGTAAAAACAAACACAAAAACCATTAGAATTGATATGATATTATAAACAAGTCCATAAGCCTAAACTCAGTACTCCAATAAACAAGGCGAAAAACAGAACAGGAAACACAATACATTTTATAAGTGATATCCAAGAAAATCCACATAAGCTGCCTAATAATTAGCCGCCTGCCTACAGTCCCCCACAGCACATATATTAGTAACAATCCTCGGCTAGGCAGGCAGAAAGAGCCGCAATCTTAGCCGCCGATAACAATATTCAGAAGGTAACTCACCATGGTGCGCCGTAGATTCGGAATCCTTTCACAGTTACTTCTGAATCTTGCAGGTAAATACTGTTAGTGAGGAGTGATTGCACATTATCAAAGTCTTCAGGTTTCAATTTGGAAACGGAGGGAAAGCGGTAGTAATCCTGTTTTACAAGATCTGCCATGAATTCTTTATCAAAAGTAAGTTCATGATTCCCTGCAATCACTATTTTATATTCGTATGGTAAGGATCCTACAAAGAAAAAAAGGAAATGCTTTGACATTCAGACGGAGATAAAACATTTTTTTAATTGTTTAGAAACTTTTCTCAAATGCATTGTAAATAAGTTGATTCTTTTTATAACTTTTTTTATATTAGAAAATAAGGAATTATTATATGCAATTGTAAGAGTGTTAATAATTCAGAACCTCAGTAGGCTGTAGAAGGGGCTACCAGAAATAACACTCCTCTTATAAAAAAAAATAAGATAGATAAATAATATAGGCAAAACTGTAAGCGAGTCAACTGCCTTGGGTGAAAAACAACTCCACACATGACTGGTGTCAGGAACCTTTACTGTTGGCATGACATGGGACTCATGGCAGCATTAAACTTTTGTTCCTCAGACAATTCTTACAGGTTTCCCCAAACAGGTAAGATTAAGTGAATTTAGTCAAATCCACGAACGGTGATCATATGATCATAGGAGAGGAGAAAAGGTCTAGAATGCTTCTTCCAGAAAAGTATTCTCTAATTTCACCTGACATAAATGGCTCCAGTGTCCTTCTATTTTGTAAGGGTAAAACATTATTTTGAAAGAATATCTCCAGGAAATGTCTCGCTCACAAATGCTGGCTGTCTGTATAATTATACCTGCTAAGGTGTTTGTGGAACATTACCAAAAAGTACACTGTGCTATAAGTAGGGGTTGTAATAACTTGACCCAACGTACTGCCGAGAGCCTACAGGCGGAGAATGATTACAGTAACAATCAATACTTCTTACAATTACATTTGTCCGAGTCCATGTGATGTAGACTGGAAACGTGTACAGCACATACAAATGACCTAGCTGCAAACTAAACTACTGCTTAAAATGTGAGGATGGATAATTTCACTAGATGGAATACAAAACCTTGCTAATACTAATTGTATATAGATTACATATATAGGAATGTAGCAAATTATATATACTCGCAAAATAAGAATTGTTGGCACGAGCTTTAATATCAGTCAGTAAGATAACGGCATCCAATTCTCTCTCCGTAGTCCTCCACAGTACCATGAAATGTCTCCTGATGTGGAATCTCTGAGGTGTAACACTGATCCAGTCTCAGGGTTAATAGAGAGCGGGGGAAGGGGAATTAGCTCCTGTGAAGAGTGTGTGTCGGGCACAGCAAGATGAGTCTTCCACCTTTTGTTAACACTGTGGCAGACAACAAAACAGCACAAGCGCAGCGGAAGTTCAGGCTTTGACCTTTCACTCCCTACGCGTCAGGCTTCATTAATTTTCATGGGGCCTAGCAGCTGAGGCGTTAATGTTAACTGAGTGTTAAGACACACAGTGGCAGGAGTGCCAGCGCTAGAGCCCACATGCACGTACAGATGTCAACTACATAAAGTCTAATACAAAAGATGGAGTCATTTACAGCTAACGAACATCACAACAGATGTTTCTACAACAGATATTTGGAATGATACAAAATAGGTTTCATATAAGACCAACATGCCTTTATTCACCATGGATTCCTCAGATGATGAAAATACCAAGCACTCATTTACTCATAATTCGGTAGATGCAACTTCCATAAAAGTAGAGTTCTCCAAAACAGAAGGTTAAATCACAGCAAATAATTGTCCCAATTTCTATGGACACACTCATGTTTCATCTATAGGATAAGTGCAAACGGATTCTTTTCTCAAAGTTTTGGGAGCTAAAATGCAAAGTCAACATTTTTGAGAAGCTTTGATATTTGGAGAATTTTAAGTTTCTGCTCAGTTTCTGCTCCAAAAATTCCTTGACAATCCTTGAAATACACCATGTGTCCATAGCCTAGGTCTCTATGTTTTATAGATTTGTTCCAAGTATCACAGGAGAACTAGATGTGATTGTTCAAGATTATATTATATGTGCCACTGCAAGTTAGTTAATAATGTTAGGTTTATATCTTATTATGAACTTTTAAGACTAGTGACTCTTAAAATGCTGTGAAAAATGCCACGAGCTTTTTTAAACAGATTTTTTTTATTTTAGCTAACCCACTGCTGATCAGAGTTACTTTAAAGTCTACGTTAAGAAATAAAAATGCACTACATTTTCATGCCATTTTTTGGTTCAGGGAAAAGCTTTACAAAAACATAACATACTCCTGGTATAGTTTAGAAAAAATGTCTACTCCCATGCACCATACCGTGGTCCTTGCAGTCTTGGTGTAACTACCCACAGCATTGCCAAATCATTAAAAAAATAAAGACGGTCCGAGAAATGAGACGTTCTGTTCTCTCAGAGGAATTTCTTTACACCTACAAATATTGTTTGTCATATACAAAAAAGTTAAAAATACAATCAACATTTCGGCTACAAAGGGCTTTGTCAAGCCAACTATAGTAGTACATGCACACCTCTTCGTACAGCTGGCTTGAAAAAGACTCTTTGTGGCCTAAATGTGGCTTGTATTTTTTACTTTTTCGTATGCGGTAACCAATAAAGAGATTCCTTGGAGGAAGACGGCTTTCTTTGATTTTTACTCTTTTTTTGGACCTTTCTCTATAAAACTTAAAAATTTACAAAAATGTAAGAAAATGGAAAAGCAAATACTTGTAAAAACAAACAAACCAACAAAAAGAATTGAAATGTGATTTGGGCTAGCAATTCTCTAATGTACATAGCTAAATGCAAGCATACATGCCATTTCCTTCCCTCTTTTGTCTACACTAGTTGAAGTTTCACAATTCAAAAATGTTTTCCAGTCAAACTACGCCTTTCCCAACATGCTACATCTGTGCTCCTGGCAGTTCATGATTTCCAATCAAAATGTTTACTCATAACCTGTAATAGCCCCAGAACTGGCAGATATTAGAATATTCTCAACGCACTAAGGGGGGTGAGCCTGGGACTCATTTCCATCTAATAGAATGTGACACGGGACCTCATCGACCAGATGCAGCTATAACACGATAAATAATAGCCATCTCAATTTCCAAACGGCTTTCTACGAACACATCCTGGATCAATTTACATACTACTTTCCTCCAGAAAAGCAATGAAATCATAAGTTCCAATTGACTTAGCCCATATTGGAAAGTGACAGAGAAAGCGCTTAGAAATTCAATTACCACAAACAAACGCCATTTTCTCCACTCAGGAGGAAATTTTCAAACAACATTTATGGTCATCAAATAATATTAGTAAAGAGGAAAAAAAGCTCTCAGAAATTTATGTTGCTGAAGCAATAATTTAAACTTTGTAATTGAGCTCATATTTCCAAGCAGCACAAGAATCAATGTATCAAAAGTTATTTCAATTAATTACAGAGCATTTCTGTAAAACTAATGGCATATGGCACGGCAGTGGGTTTCTCTGCTGTTTTGCAGTAGCAGTACCATGGGTTTGAATCTGACTAGAGCATCATATACATCAGTGTCACATAAGCTTTCGGTTTACTTCCAGGGTCTTGTATTTAAATGCCCCAGCTATACCATTAAGATTTGTTGGTGCCCCCCTGCATATGCTCCTACCCCATCTGTGACACATTTGGCATTTGCATTTTTTTTTTATTGTCATGCATTTCTTTACATTGTACAAAATATTATTTGGCTAATTGGTTTACATTGAAGATATGTTGCGTGAGTAAAGGCCCTCATACACATAAGATAGCTGTTGGACGAATTATGCTTTGGCTGACAGACACTCCGGTCAAACAAGCACTCCGATCTATGGGCGAGTTGCTGAACAGTCATGTGCTCTCTATGAGAAAGCCACCAGCTAACATCTATGGAAGAATGAAACAGGACATGCTAAATAGACATCTCTCCCAAACATTAGTCAGCCAATGCCCCCATACACATTAGATTGTCAGCCAAACCCCTCGATATCAGAGACATTTACCTAATTTGTATGGGGGCCTTTAGTTTTGGATTTAGAAAAATAAGACAAATAGCTCCATTGTGAACAATGTAACTATATGCCTTCACATCGGTCTCTCATTGCTCTGAATCCAACTTCAATGCCCCTCACACAAACACTAATGTTGGCTGAAACTGCTAATGTGTGTAGGGACCCCTGACAATTTTTGTGGCAAATAAGTATCCAGCATATCCGATTTGAGATAGCCAAACATTTTTTTCTCCTAAAGATAGGACATCAATAGATACACTCGTGGCCAAAAATGTTGGCACCCTTGAAATTGATCCTGAAAATTAAGTATTTCTCCCAGAAAATTATGGCAATTACACATGTTTTATTATACACACACAAAAAGAGAAAGAAAGCCAAATTGAACATTATTTCACACAAAACCCCCAAAATAGGCCAGACACCTTTCCAGAATTGTGGGTAAACAATTTTGTTACCAGAATGTTATGCTCGTTCAAAAACACCTGTGGCAAGTAACAGGTGTGGGCAATATGAAACACACACCTGAAACCAGATAAAAAGGGGAGAAGTTGACTCAATCTTTGCATTGTGTGTCTGTGTGTGCTACACTAAGAATGGATAACAGAAAGAGAAGAGAACTGTCTGATGACTCGAGAACCAAAACTGTTGAAGAATATCAACAATCTCAATTTTCCAAGTCCATCTCCAGAGATCTTGATGTTCCTTTGTCCACGGTGCACAACATAATGTAGAAAAATATTTAGAATTGAGAGTCCTCAGTGGTTGATACCTTTTAATGGCTAACTGAAAAGATGGTAACAAATTGCAAGCTTTCGAGACTACACAGGTCTCTTCATCAGGCATAGACTAATACAAATTCTGAAGAATCACATTTATGCACAACACATCACAGAAAAACAAAAAAAAACATGGATAAGACAGGTGACATGAAGCAGAATTACCATGAGTGATAAACAGTTATGTCCATAAATATTGGACCACTTAGATAAGGAATGTTTTATTGTCCTCTGATTGGGGTCTGGGTCTGTTGTGATGACCCCCTCATAATCTGAGGGGCAAGTTCCTTAGTTGATGTAAAAAGACATAAATCCATGAGACACATTCATTCCACCACCAAGACAGTCAAAGGTCATCATCAGTTTATATTCCCAGACTCTTATGTCTCTCTGAGTTTTGAAGTTACCTTTTAACTCAAGTAATTTCATGTCCATAATGTTATGATTTGGGAGACAAAAATGTATTGCCACAGGTAGATCCATTCTTTTTTCTCTTATTGTGTGGCGGTGAAAATTCATTCTTGTTCTCAGTTTCTGCGCTGTCTCCCCTACATATAGACCGCCAGTTGGACATTTAGTACAAATAATTAAGTACACCACATTAGAAGTGATGCAGCTGAATGTACCTGGTATCTTGTAGTCCTGATGTGAATTGGGATCTTTATCTTGTCCGTGGTCATTATAAATGGACAGGTTTTACATTTTTTCTGATTGCAAGGAAAGGTTCCTGCAGCTGTTGGAGAGGACAGGGAGCTCTTGACAATGAAGCCAATCAACCGTCCAACATACCTTAAACGGGACAGTTTCCATCCAAAACACATAAAAAGCTCCATTGTCTACAGCCAAGCCATCAGATACAATCGTATATGTTTCAACCCAATGGATAGGGATGAACACCTTGGTCGACTCAAAAAGACCTTTTTGAATCAGGGCTACCATCCAAGAACAATTGAAAACCAGATTACAAGAGCCACCAGAATATCAAGGAATCACCTGCTACATTACAAAGCTAAAGAAGAAAATAACCGGGTACCTCTAGTAGTTACCTACAATCCAAATCTGGAGGTGCTAAGGGGAGCTGCACGGAAATTACAACCTTTACTACAAAAAGATGCCAGATTACAATCCATTTTTCCAGACCCCCCACTACTGTGTTTTAGACAGCCCCCAAATCTAAGAAGCATCATTGTCAAGAGCTCCCTGTCCTCTCCAACAGCTGCAGGAACCTTTCCTTGCAATCAGAAAAAATGTAAAACCTGTCCATTTATAATGACCATGGACAAGATAAAGATCCCCAATTCACATCAGGACTAAAAGATACCAGGTACATTCAGCTGCGTCACTTCTTTCTGTGCAATGTTGTGCATAAATATGTGATTCTTCAGAATTTGTATTAGTCTATGCCTGATGAAGAGACCTGTGTAGTCTCGAAAGCTTGCAATTTGTTACCATCTTTTCAGTTAGCCATTAAAAGGCATCAACCACTGAGGACTCTCAATTCTAAATATTTTTCTATCTACTGGCTAACACGGTACCAAGATATATATCTTTCCTGTATCAACATAATGTAGTAATTTAAAACCAATGGCCCTGTAGCTAATGTCACTGGACGAGGACGGCAGAGAAAAATTGATGAAAGGTTTCAATGCAGGATAGTCTGGATGGTGGATAAGCAGCTCCATTCAAGTTTCAAAGAAATTCAAGCTGTCCTACATCAGTGTCAGAGCGAACTATCCATCGACATTTGAAAGAAATGAAACGCCATGTCAGGAGACCCAAATTGTACGTGAGTAAGCCAAAATCTTTCTGGGAAAATGTCTTGTGGACAGATGAGTCCAAGATAGTAGAATGATGTGCTTTACCAAAAAGCCCTATTTACCAAACACGGAGTGAGATCTAAAAAGAAAAGGACACGATATCTACAATCAAATGTGGTGGAAGTTCAAATATGGGGTTGCTTTGCTGCCTCTGGCACTGGCTGCCTTGATTGTGTGCAAGGCATCATGAAATCTGAAGATTACCAAAGGATTTTTTGTTGCAATGTCAGAAAGCTGGGTTTGCGTCCTAGGTCATGGATCTTACAGCAGGACAATGACCCCAAACATACTTCAAGAAGCACCCAGAAGTGGATGGAAACAAAGCACTGGAAAGTTCTTAAGTGGCCAGAAAGGAGTCCGGATCTAAATCCCATTGAACACCTGAGGAGTGATGTTAAAATTGCTATTGGGAGAAAGCACCCAATATGAGAGACCTTGGGCAGTTACAAAAGAAAAGTGGTCCAAAATTCCCGTTAGAGTTCCAGTTATTGATGGTTATAGGAAGTTATTAATTCCATAGGGTGGGCAACCAAATATTAAGTAGAGGGTGCAAACGATTTTACCCAGCCCATTTTTGGGGGTTTATGTGAAATTATGTCCAATTTCTCTTTGTTTCTCCTTTCTTCACAAAGGAAGTTAACATGTGTATAACAAAACATGAGTAATCGCAATAATTTTCTTGGAGAAATACTTCATTTTCTACAACAATTTCAAGGGTGCAAACACTTTCGCCCAGGACCATTTCTGGCAGCATCTCTCTCATAAAGAACTCAGAAGAACTTGTCCAAAAAAAAAAAAAAATGTGAATGGGAGAGATGACTGAAATGGCTGCTGGCTTTACAATCAGGTCATCAGCGCCAAAATTTGGAAACCGTGACAAAGCACCCTTTTCCCTTTCTTTATCACAGCTGATGAGTGCCTAGAGAAGTCACATATTTTAGCAGAAATTTGGTTTGTGCCATCATTTGCAACAAATCGATCCAAATGTCACAACAGTGGAACGTCAGGTAGAACTTTGTTATGGAATATTACCCGATGGCTATATATTGTAATCCTTATGTTTGTATATGCAGCTCCATGGAATTAAGTGCACTGTAAAATAAATATATTTTGTTAATATGCCTTATTAGATCATATGGCCATCCATTAGCTTATTTGTGGCAATATAAGTAAATGTGGCTGTGCTGTATTACTAGACAAGGCCAAGCCTCAAGGGTAGTGCAGTTTCTGGAAATATGCCGGTCTGCATCACTTTCAAGCAACACCATTAAATAAGATGAGAATATGAAAAATATATATGTATTAGGGGCCAAATATGAAGCTCTAATAAAATTATACCTTATAACGAACTACATACTTAAGAGGCAAGTACTACTTCCAAGCAAATTTATAATAATAATAATAATACAACAATTTTATTAGGTTTCAAGGGATTTAAGTCTGGGTAAAAGACATAAAAAAGAGAACGTCTCTCTCAGACACTGAAATCTGAGAGACAAGAAGACCCTTGTTTCGTACCAAGTTATTTTTTTCCCTTCAAGCTTTTTTTCGGGGTTATATAAGGCAATAACAGAATACAACATTCATTCTTTGACACTCATTGCTCTAACCATGCTCAACCCTTATGAGAGGCTTCCTCAATGCATGACCTGAAAAACCAACCCATCTCTGCACTAGGTATTAGCATTGAAAATGCCAGCACAGTATGGACTTCAAGGCTTCAAACAGTTTCAACTAACAAGATCTTTTTTTAGGGGCAAGAATATCGAAAGAAGGTCTTTTTGTGGGAAAAAAATTAATGGTCTATCCTGGGAGATTACATGAAATTGATCAGCAGAATGAAAGGGACAGATTGTGTACTAGAGTGAATGTATTTAAAGAAGACCTGTCATCATTGGGCAGTTTCTGCATTTATTTTATTTCCACTGCTCCCGAGTATTGTTTTGTATTTTTTAATCCATATGGTTTTATAGATATTTAGTGCACATTTTACATTTTTATTATCTTTTCCAAGGATGACCTGCTCACATATACATTGCTATAATTCTGGGTCTGACAGATTTAAAGGGAATCTGTCAGCAGGTTTTTGTGACCTCATCTGAGAGCAGCATAATGTAGGCAAAGACACTGATTCCAACGATGTGTCACTCAGTTTTTCTGGGGACAGCCATTGTGACACAGAGTTTTTAGATTTAGCATGAAGCGGAGCTGAGAAAGCTAACCCCACCCACCAGACTCTGCATGTACACAATCTATAGACACTGAGCTGCTTATCAAAGTAGGGGGTGGAGTTGGACCAGGAGGTATAGTTGCGGTATTCCAGCAATGATACGTTCCTGGTGCTAAAACAATCATTGCAAGAAAACAAAACCACGGAACTTGATAAGAGGCATCTCTGAAATCTGTGTTTAAACTACTAGTCGGGGGGCGGGGGAGCAGCAGGCATAAAATAAGAGCAAAAACTGGCCACTTTTGATCCAATGAATGTAAACAAGCAGCAGTGCCACCCCACATGTATGGGCAAATCAGCGGTGTCTTGATAAATACTGCTGAAGGCCATACCCTAATCACAAGTTCATTTCCTAACCCTGGCACGTGTGGTTTTCTTGGAAACCAGTTTTTTTATTGTGATGCCCTTCTGTCACCAAGCTTGTCGTTGTCCAAGATTATAAATAACATTACTAATTTCTTCCAAAGCCAGCACCACCTCTGTCAATGCGTTTTGTCTGGTATTGCTTGCCTGCTCCACTGAAGTAGACGGCGCCGAGCTGCAATACCACACACAACCGGTGGACAGGACTTACAACTCACTAAATAAGATATAAAAAAATTATCTTCCCATAAGAATATTTATTACTCAGTTGTAAGAAACCTTAAATCAGTCACCTCATTTACTTGTACTAATATTACAGTAGCTTACAACATGATGAAAATACATTTCCATTTCATCTATTTTGTATTGAAGGAGCTGTGCAACATGTCAAAGACTTGATTGTCTACAACTATGCAAATGGATCCATATGGCACGGGAAGCTCATTATAGACTAAATTCTTCCTGTCTTGCTTTTATCACATGCCTCGGTTTCTGAGAATGTGCTTTAAGAACTTGTCTTTTATCCAATATTTCAGAAACCAGAGGTGAAGTCTGGAATCTCAACCAGATAATATACCTCTTCACTGGCAAATTTCCAATACTTCCCACATAATTCTCCAGATTAGTTATCAAAAGGAAGATCCTTGTGGAGAACAGTACATTCAAGGAAGACATTCAGCTTTGTGCTAACTTGATGTGAACTTTCAGGCATGCGATCACTTTTATCCAGTCGTTCCAAAAACAAAATAAAAAAGAACCTTTATTCCAACAGCTACGATACTTAAAGGGGGAGATACATGAAGAAGCCCGTTTGTGGGCAGGCCGCAAAGCAGGATACTTCAGCAGTCTAGTTAGTATTTCATGTGTGGCTGGATGGAGCAATACAGCAATAAACTGGGAAGAACATGCCAAATTCTCTTATAAGCCATTATGATCCATAACGGGCAACACTTTATAATGGAAACCACAATGCATATGAGAACGGAGCCATAGTATTTGGCCTGATTCACATGAGCGTATTTCACAATCTGCATACAACCACAAAGGACTGACATGGCCTTATCCTGGATCTCATCGTATCTAACAGACCGGACATTCAGTGTCTCCCTCTCCCACACCACCTCCTCATCTCGCCTCCTGTCTGTTGGTGTTCCCCAAGGCTCAGTTCTAGGACCCCTACTCTTCTCCATCTACACCTTCGGCCTGGGACAGCTCATAGAATCCCACGGTTTACAATATCATCTCTACGCTGATGGCACACAGATCTACCTATCTGGACCTGACCTCAATTCCTTACTGACCAAAATCCCACAATATCTTTCTGCGATTTCATCTTTCTTTTCTGCTCGCTTTCTAAAACTGAACATGGACAAAACAGAATTCATCATCTTTCCCCCACCTCACTCTACCCCTCCACCCGACCTATCCATCAATGTCAAATGCTGCTCACTTTCCCCAGTCCTGCACGCTCGGTGCCTCGGGGTGATCCTTGACTCTGCCCTCTCTTTCAAGCCACATATCCAAGCCCTTGCCTCCTCCTGCCGATTCCAACTCAAAAACATTTCCCGGATCCGTGCATTCCTTGACCATGAAACCACAAAAACACTAGTGCATGCCCTTATCTCCCGCCTCGACTACTGCAACCTCCTACTCTCTGGCTTCCCCTCTAGCACCACTCCAATCCGTCCTAAACTCTGCTGCCCAACTAATCCACCTGTCTCCCCACTATTCCCCAGCCTCTTCTCTCTGCCAGGCCCTTCACTGGCTTCCTATTGCCCAGAGGCTACAGTTCAAAACACTAACAATGACATACAAAGCCATTCACCACCTGTCTCCTCCATACATCTGTGACATGATCTTCCGGTACCTACCTACACGCAACCTTCGATCCTCACATGATCTCCTTCTCTACACTTCTCTCATCTCTTCCTCCCACAACCGCATACAAGTCTTCTCCTGTGCTTCCCCCATACTCTGGAACTCTCTACCACAACACATCAGGCTCTCGCCTACCACAGAAACCTTCAAAAGGAACCTGAAGAACCACCTCTTCCGGCAAGCCTACAACCTGCAGCGATCCTCTGTCTGCTGAACCGCCGCATGACCAAGTCTACCCTCTCCTAGTGTATCCTCACCCATCCCCTGCAGACTGTGAGCCCTCACAGGCAGGGTCCTCTCCCCTTCTGTACTTGTGTGTGCCTTGTTTTACTCATGTTTATTGTACTTGTCTATATTTGCCCTGTTCACATGTAAAGCGCCATGGAATAAATGGTGCTATAAAAATGTATAATAATAAAAATAATAATAATTATAATTGGGTAACACCCAGTTGTCAATTTTTTCAGATACTTTCAGGAGGAATAGCATAGAAAAAAAGAAAAGATGCTCCATTATTGCCATTTGATGATGAATGCATTTATATACTAAAATACATGTCAGGAGAGCAATTAAAAATCACTCACTTGTTAGGCGAGCAGGCAAGTCCTGTTTAAATCAATCTATAAAACATTCCATGCACACAAAGAGTCTTTGTGGCTCCATACTGTTAAAGGGAACCGGTCACCAGAAAAAAAACACTATAATACTGCAGATATGGGGTTAATCTGCAGGTTAATAGTGTAAGGGTATGTGTCCACGTTCAGGATTGCATCAGGATTTGGTCAGGATTTTTCATCAGTATTTGTAAGCCAAAACCAGGAGTGGAACAATTAGAGGAAAAGTATAATAGAAACATATGCTCCACTTCTGCATTTATCACCCACTCCTGGTTTTGGCTTACAAATACTGATGAAAAATCCTGACCAAATCCTGATGCAATCCTGAATGTGGACACATACCCTTACTAACCTACCCGGTGCCTGCACTTAGCTGATTGCTGCGGGAGAAAATTAACTTTTTTCCCCTCGGCAGTGTTCAGGACCCCCTCCATGAATTGGTAGGCTGTGAGTGGTTGTCTCATCAGTATTTTGCGCCTGTGTTGCCGCCATCTTTACTCCATGGGTTTGCTGTATCCGGATAGTGCATTCGTTCTGAGACCTGGGCAGGTAAATATTGCTGCCCTTTTTTGCTGTGTGAATTACTGTAAAACACTGCGTATTTTACACACCAAAAAAAAAAAACAAAATGCAGAAAAATGCCACATGTGAAACAAACCATAGCTAGATCGCTTATTAATGCCAAAAAAAGTCTTGAAAGGGTGAATATTGCATCTCTGTGTAGCGCTCCATTGGGTCTTATATTGGGTTTCTTATAGGATTATAGGAGGTCAGATGTTAAGGAGAAACAAAAACCAGGCAGCAGAGTTCGCCCTTCCTAAATCCTCACGCTGCTCAGAGATTCTATGCAAACGATTACAAGTCATTGGAAATTCTCTCACTGCGTTACCCTGTTCGGTCTCGGCAGGGAGCGAACCGCAGAAGTAGGAATGAATCGTTTTTTTGCACTTTGGACGACAAGAAATACTTTCCATGTCTAGTGTGCAAAACAAGGGAAGCTGTTTAAATGATCAGCATCCCAGAATTGTATACAAAATACCAGGCAGGAGCTGGCAGGAGGTTTGCTCCGCGGGGACATGCTGGGAGCAGAATAAAGAGGGCTGCGGTACACACACATTCCCGTATAGCACCCTGCCTACAATGCATACACATTTCAATCAGGAAGTAAAAGTCCTTTAGTTTCCTGGCGAAGGATAATACATGAGCTCAAATTCAAAGCACCCAAGAATAAGGGTTTTTTTTAAAGCCCTTGCAGAATCTGATTTTAATTGCAGTCATGGACATTGCATCGTTAAAAAGAAAAAGGACCGCAAGATTTAGCATGATCAAATTGCAGCACGATTACAATGGAATATAACATTTTGGAGCAAGAAAATAGAAAAAGAAGAAGATTGAGGACAAAGGAGAAAGAATGAAAGTGAGAGGGATGAAAAAAAGAAAACACAAAAGGGTTAAAGAACAATGTAACAATCTAGAAGGGGAGAAGGGAAGACAAAGAAGAAAGGGAGAGGAAGGAGGAGGTTGTGGGTGAAAGAAATACAATGAGACAATGAGGAGCAAGTGAGCTTTGAGATGGTGGCCAAAGCAGGACTAGGAGTTTGGTAGTCAAATGACATGGGCAGAGAAATATACAAGAGAGAGGGATACAGAGAGAAGAATGATAAGAAAGGCGCAGGAAGGATGCATGAACTATGAAGCAAATGTAACCATTGATAAGGCAATGTAGAGTGATGAAGACCAAGAGGAAAAAAGGAGACAAGGAATTCTATGAAATAAGTTCAGGGAAAGGTATAAAAGGAAATCCAGGCACAGACGAAAATCATAGAAAACAAAAGAATAACTGGAAGAAAAGCAACAAGACTAAGGAGAAATATTACAGTAACAGTGAGAAATCAAATAAAAGACAGAAAAATTACTATGAATAATGTTTATGACTAAAACAAAATATGAAAGAATGAAAAGAGAAAATCCCATAAAAAGCAATGATATATCAAAGAGTGAAAGTCCTATTTGTACCAAATAGAGGAGACAAAATACAAGTCAACCAAAACAGATGGTAGAGGAAAGCAATTAATGTGTTTAAAAATAACAGAGCATGTTTCAACTCAAGACGGAGAATATTTCTTTGACCATCAAATGTGAGAATATTGGAAGCAACAAAAATAAGAGCAACATACTGAAAATAAAATGACAAGATTTTAAGAAAAGAGTAAAGACCAGCGACAAAACAGTAACCAAACAAGATGAACACAATGGTCAAAAGAAATGACAGAACAGAACTAGACCAATAAGTGGCTGAGTGAAGACCATTATGACAGCATAAATGATCAAGACAAGACATACAAAGGACAAAGATAGGAATGCATGACTGACAGTGACCAAGATGGAATGCATTAAATATAGTGAAGAAACAGCTGAGGAACATAAAGCACAATGAATGAAAGAAAGAAATGGAAAACCAAAAGACAAAATAAAATGTTGAGTAAAGACAAAAAAACATAGCTATTCACTACAAGATCATAAAGACTGACTGTATACCAATACAAAGCAAAACAACAAGACTTTAGGAATCTTTATGATAAACATAAAAGCAGATACAAGGCCTCATCATGACACCATACAGGTCCGGAGATGTATGGAGCAGTATTACAGCACTTACAGATGTTTATGGTTGATGGAGCATTTCCATATGCCTAACATGGAGGTAAACAATTTATTTCCCCCTATCGGATTCATCTGGAGTCCAATAATGATGGCTCAGACTGGCATCTGATGGCCTTTGTCTTTGGGGTACAGAACTATTGGCAGCTCTATGTGTACCCAGCTTTGCTTTAGGCTTTACCCCTTAGGAGCGATGAAGAGATGTAACACCTTAGAAGGTTGAGCATAATCATTAGTAATATTATTCTGTAGAATCTTTGTGTTTGGGATAAACTAGAAACAATTAAGAGAGAAAGAAAAGACCAGAAACAAGTAATATGCCAAAAATAATGTAAGATGGACAAGACCAAGGGCAAATAAGAGAAAGATATAGTTTAAGACAAAGGCAAGAAGGAAGAAAGACATGATATATGGTTAGGGAGGAGTGCAACTCAAAAGGAAGGACACGACTAAATAACTGTCATGGAGAAGAATGGTGGAGGAGCAGAAGAGGAAATCAAGGGCAGAAATATTAAGAGAAAGGTAATGGCCATAAGAAGGGAAACACAACAGAGATGGTGACCAAAAGATAATGATAGAAAAGCTGAATGAAGAAGGTAAGAGTTGAAGGAAGAGAAGCGGGGGCAGGGAGAAGGTCGACAGACTGGAGCATAAAAAAAATAAAAGTGACTAATGGCCTGAAATTGAATTACACAGCCTGCTAATCTTTATGACTGCTTGCTTTCTATGTGCTAGCCTCACACTCACAAGACTCTTGTCAGTCTTACCCATGAAAACTCACTGGGTGGGATTAAATCAAATGCATACCACATCGGACGCACTGGGAAAGGAGTGTACAGTAACAGCTGAATGGTCATAGTTATTATGGAGCTAGAGACACAGATGCGGAGATGGCGTAGAAGTTAAAGAAATAGTGTGCACAGATCTGCCGCATATTTCATTGGTGTGGTCACTGGACAAAGTACAGTAGGAGGTTAGCCAATGCTATAACAGCGCTCCAAGTTTTCAGCTGTGGCATCTACCACCTTCATGAGCAACTGCCTGAAGTCTACATCCACAGTTTGTCTTACAGGAAAAAAAAATCAACAACAATTTACTTGTTATATTGGTGGCTTACCAATCGGAACAGGGATCCTATTTATCCTAAACTGTCAGACGTTTACGACAAAATGTGGACTAAACCGAAAATGAAGCACACCCCTATGACTAAAAGAGCAGGTACCGTATAACTATATAAAGTGCTTTTTGGACATCACTACAGCGCCGTTGTTAATAAAAAATAAGATAAAACACGTGTTAGTGATGCACTTTGCATCACTAACAATACACTGGGGACAGGTTAGGTGACTGAAATGACGTGATAGGTTCCCTTTAAGATCAAGTCTCTGTGGGGTGTTCTCACTTACGGAACTCCTTGTTCTTCTTTACACTGAATATATTGGCTGTATATTTGGGGTCGTTGCTCTTCTGTAGAATAAGTTTAGAGCCTGTCATTCCTCCCTGATAGCATTGAATGATGGATATGCATCTGTCTAGATTTTTTTTAGAACTGAGGACACCAAGAAATGGGCCACATAAAAGACCGTATACATTGTGTTTGGACAAGGATGCTTAGTGTAGGATGAAAGATGCATAATGCTTACTTCCCATTGAAATTGAAAGATGTCCAGCAGTGCCATCAGCTCAGAAATGGCAGTGACTAGTAGGACCTAGCTACACCCATCTACTGTTCGCATATGTCTGCACAGAAGTGCTCTTCATGGAAGAACTGTGGTCTGAGGCCAAAGGCCATATGACTCAACTATACATGAAAACATAAGAACTGGGGGGCAGAAAAGTGACAGCAAGTGCTCTGAGCTGATGAGTCAAAATGTGAAATGTTTGGCTATAAAAGAAGGAAATTGTTCCCCAAAGTGCTGGAGAGGGCACAATAATGAGTGTCTACAGTAACAGTGAAGCATGGTGGAGGATCCAGGCAAGTTTGGGTCTGCATGACAACAAATGGAGTTGGGTATGTGGTCAGGATTCATGCTGTCCTCAATGCTGACAAATACAGGAAGATCCTTATCCATCATGTAATACTCGATACTGTGGAGTCTGATTGGCTCAAATTGTTTCTGAAGCAGAACAATGACTCCAAACAAACAGTCAATGTCATTAGGAACCATCTTCAGATTAAAGAAGAATAAGGAGACCTGTGATGATGTGATGATATAGCCCAACGTATCAGTGGTGAAGCTCATGGGTCCCAAAACCTTCAACCGGGCTCTCAACTATAAAGGATCTTTAAAAGTATTGAGCTTCTCATAATAGACTCAAGGGCTCTGACACGATGAATTAGCGAATTAGAAGAACTAGACTACATTTCTATTTAGAGTTTTTGCTAATATTATTACTACACCTACTACATATTAAGATAGGATCTTGGAGACGGGAATACCCCTTTAATTAGCTTTGTGGGGGTGATTGCAGATTTTCAGCACCATGTTTTCGGTTACTGACATGGATCTTAAGAATGGTGAGGAATATTACAGCATGTTGGAAGGTTGCAGGGATTTCATATTTACAGTGCTTTGTGAAAGTATTCGGCTCCCTGGAACTTTTCAACCTTTCCACACATATCATGCTTCAAACATAAATTTACATTTGGTATCTTTTTGGTGAAGAATCAACAACAAGTGGAACACAGTTTTGAAGTTGAAATTTATTGGTTATTTTAAATTTTTGTGGAAATTCAAAAACTGAAAAGTGGGGCGTGCAGGGTGGGCCATTTATATGGATACACCTAAGTAAAATGGGAATGGTTGGTGATATCAATTCCTGTTTGTGGCACATTAGTATATGGGAGGGGGAAAACTTCAAGATGGGTGGTGACCATGGCAGCCATTTTGAAGTCGTCCATTTTGGATCCAACTTTTATTTTTTCCCAATGGGAAGAGGGTCATGTGACACATCATACTTGTTGAGAATTTCACAAGAAAAACAATGGTGTGTTTGCTTTTAACGCAACTTTATTCTTTCATGTGTTATTTACAAGTTTATGACCACTTATAAAATGTTTTCAAAGTGCTGCCCATTGTGTTGGATTGTCAATGCAACCCTCTTCTCCCACTCTTGACACACTGATGGAAACACCGCAGAAGAAATGCTAGCGCGTGGATACCGCGTCGCCAGGACTCGCCGGTGCCTCTCCTCACCCACCCTCAGGCTATTGAGGACATTCACTTTGCACTATTAAGCTGGACCCAGCGAGCTCATATACAGTTGATCTTCATGATTATCAGTACTGGCAGGATACTCTGCCTCACCTCTACAGCCCACACGGGCAGCACGTTAACTGAAGAAGGCCATATAGGCCGAAACGTTTTTTTGCTTCAATAAATCCCATGAGGTTCACTTTAAGTTGAGTGCCGGGTTTATTTTATTATAGAGTACATTTGCGGCACAGTTTCAGACTTGACAAAAGTCGCAACTGCTGAATTGGATGAAAACGCGTGGAAACCCTAAACCGTGCCCACAGTGGCAAACTCAAAACACAAACAAAAAGAAAACAGATGAATACATATAAAATAGATGCAAATGGAAAGATGAATATGATGCAAACAAAACAAGCACAATACAAAACCACCAAATACAACAAAAAAGACGCATAAATTCAATAATGAATGGGGTCCGGTGTGCTGAAAAAAAAGATTGTTCAGCAGCTGCAGTGTGTGTACTTTCCCCATCTCGGGTGCAGCAGACTTGCTTTGGGAAAAGGCTGAGGGCATTATAAATATACCACATTTTCTTTTAAAAAGAGGTTCTTCAGCAGCTGAATGTTTGTTATACCCTTACTATAAATGTTAAGTAATATTACAGGTCACCTTGGAGTGTTGTTGCCTATACAAACATACTCTGTCAGCGGCCTCCTGTTTTTAGATGGTCACAAAACCCTCATCCTTTACAATCCGTAGGCTTCCAGTTTTGCTAGCGTCTTTTGTGTGAACACCAGTGTATTCAGGAGCCGAGATCATCGCCAGTCAATTAGTATAACTGAAAACCCAAAAAAGAAAATCATTTGTGAGTGTGGCTTGGTGAGAAGTGAACGGTAAGACGATCCTGACACTGAAGACACGTTCTCTAGAGCTCAGGTCTCAACTGATCAAAAGAAAACAATTATTTAAACTGTGTTTAAAGCGTTTAACAATTGCCAAGGTCAAGTGACTGCGGAGTTACAAGGCCCGAGGGGCATGTTCACATGAAAACAATGCAAATAAATTATCCTACGGACCTTTCCAGTCACTAAGTGACCACAAAGGTCATTCTCTCAGCAGTCTGGAAACTTTTATGCAAAACCAATATAGATTATTTATCTGGCATGAAGACCATTTAGGATGTAGCCTAATGCCAATGTCCGGGGATTATCATGCTGGTCACACGTCTAATAATATGCATTACATAAGGGCTCGTGCACATGGCAGAATTATTGACCAGCGTCTTGCACATATCCCGTTATGGATCCATACTGACCTTCTGCATGTTTCTGATGTTATGTGGTTAGGTCTCCATTGATTCTTGGGGACAGTATAGTATTTAGGGCTCGTTCCCACAACCACATTTTTGATCCGAGTACTATCAGTGGAACAAACAGACAGCACTCAGACCAATATTATTCAATGGGGCACAGACCGAATGTGTATGGGAAAAAATCTCAGCATGCACTAGCATCTTCTGTAAATCGGAGGAGACTCACAAGTTAAGTCTATGGGTCTGTAAGAAAAGAAAAAAAATTGGATTTGATAGAGTGTGGCATCCGATTTTTAAGAATACAATTTTGTAACTTAGGAAACTAAGTGGTCTTGTAAATGATTAATAGCTGCTGCTATAAAAAAGGATTGCATATACATTGCACACAGGTGACAAGCGAGAAAAAAAATTGTCCCACTTTTCTGGATGAAATGGACAGATTTTTTAAAATGCTCATGTGAACCTGCCCTACAGAGACAATATAGAACAGCGAGGGGTTCTACAAATTCTACAACACGGACCACTAGGGACTCTGTGTGCTGCTTTATAGTTTCTGCGAGTTTGATATTTAGAGTCTTTTCTTAGACGTACGTATGGATGACCAGGAGAATGCAAAACTTTAAGGGGCTTCTACCTCTATGAGATGCAGTAAAGCTTGTTAGACTGTTACAGTAATTCAGCAGCACATTTATCTCTAGCATTAACGGAATATCCTCAACTTACAGTAAGACAGACTTCACCATTACTAGACCGGTAGGGAGTTTACTAGGAAAGTCCTCGCAGGATGACCTCATACTACTGCCTGTCTGATAAGGTTTCATGGCCTTGGAGCAGGAACCAATAACGGTGTATGCCACTCCATGACAATGTTTTTATTTTTACTTTCCACTATGCAAAGAACGAACAGACCATGTAAAGGTCCAGTAAACTATTCTTGGCTTGGACGCTGATCCAGGTCTTATGTCATAATGATCAGTGGCTGTAACAAGTGTCTTAGTCACAGCTGCTAATCCATATAACATGTTGGCAAAATGAAAAGTTTAATGGCCACCTGGCTGTATTATAAAGCAGGAGGTGGAACAGTAAGGAATCCGGAATAAGAATGGATGAGATACCTTGTGGGTGAGCACAGTTAATATTGTAGTCCAAGCCAAGTGACCATATTGCACAAAATATCACACAAAATATCAGAATATACTAAAGGCTCTCAGAACTCTCAGTGGAGCAACGCTTTAGTGTGAGGTTACCATATTGTTGCAGCTTTATATTTTTTCTCCTCAGCAAATAGCATTTAGAAAATACATTTCTCATGTTTAGATAGAATTCACGCAAATGTAATGACGACAACATTAGGCTCTATAAATGTAGTGTTATAGTACTACATGCTGACTAGCTGCAAACTGTGCAAGGGAACATGGCAGAGACATTTGCATGGCGCCTGTAAGAAGGCACAAAGCCCCAAAAGTACTGTTTTAGAAAGCCAAAAGCTGTCTATGTTCCAACATATTGTGCGGTTTTGTAAACGTAATATCTTCCTAATAACTCAGGCCTATATAACCCCTTCACCCCAGGAGCTTTTTTTAGTTTTGCGTTTTAGTTTTTTGTTCCCCTTCTCAGAGCCATAACATTTTTATTTTTCGGTCAATGTTGCCATATGAGGACTTGCTTTTTATGGATACCAAACATGTCTAAGTACTTTTTTTATCTAAGTGGTGAAAAAAAAAATTGTCCCCCCCCCAAAAAAAAAGAAAAATTGTGCCATTTTCCGATACCCGTAGCTTCTCCATTTTTCGTGATCTCGGGTTGGGTGAGGGCTTATTTTTTGTGTGCTGAGCTGACATTTTTATTGATACCATTTGGTGCAGATACGTTCTTTTAATCGCCTATGACTAAAAACACGTAATTCTGGCATTTTAACTTTTTTTTTAGCTACGCCGTTTAGCGATCAGGTTAATCCTTTTTTATATTGATAGATCAGGAGATTCTGAACGTAGCGATACCAAATATGTGTAGGTTTGTTTTTTTATTGTTTTACTTTGAATGGGGGGTGATTTGAACTTTTAATATTTTTTTTATTTATTTTTATTTTTTTACTTTTGGCATGCTTCAATAGCCTCCATGGAAGACTAGAAGCTGCCATAACTTGATCGGCTCTGCTACATAGAGGCGATGATCAGATCGCCTCTATGTAGCAGAATTACTTGCTATGAGTACCGACCACTGGGTGGCGCTCAAAGCAAGCTGGCACTGACAACCATAGAGGTCTCCAGGAGACCTCCGGTTGTCATGCCAACACACCGGTGACCTGCGATCATGTGAAGGGGGGGGTCACCGTTGGGCGGAATTCCAGGGTTTGACAGCGGAATTTAACTGGTTAATATCCGCGGGTGGATCGCGATTCCACCTGCGGATATTGCGGGCACATGTCAGCTGTTCAAAACAGCTGAAATGTCCCGGGAAAGATGTGGGCTCCGTCGGTAAGCCCACATCAAAGGGATGGAGTCGGATATCAGAGTAAATATACACCTGATGTCAGAAAGGGAATAAACTTAAATGGGGTAACTCCAATCCCTTAAGGAAACAGGGGTGTAACGATCGCGGTGATAGAGAGTGCGACTGAGACCAGTCCCCTGTGAGAGGAGTGCCCATTGATGCCAGCAGACATTTTATCTGGATACGAGTCCAAGGACACTCATTCAGCCAACATGTATAGCGTCACAGAGACCGGGCAGGTCCCTGTACTTCAATACACGCCGACGGCCAATCGGAGGCTGGCAACTGACATCATGTGCTGCCCGTTAATTGCGCTCTCAAGTCAGCTGACGACTTCTGCACCGACTTGGAAGAGGACACTCACGTCATGGAAGAGAGTGCAATTATTATTTTTTTTTTTCTATTTGGTGGAGAACAGCTACAGAACAGGGACATTATTACTAGAAGAAGCACAGGATGGGGCATATTATACCAGGATCGGAGACATATATTATTGAAAGGAGCTCAGAACGGGGCACATTATACCAGGATGGTGGACATACAGTGGGGAAAATAAGTATTTTGACGATATTGCAAGGTTTCCCACAAAAAGAATGCAGAGGTCTGTAATTTTTATCGCAGGTACACTTCAACTGTGAGAGACAGAATCTTTAAAAAAAATAATTACATTGTATGATTTTTACATAATTTGCATTTTATTGCATGAAACAAGTATTTGATACAATAGAAAAACATAACTTAATATTTGGTACATAAATGTTTGATTGCAATCACAGAGGTCAGATGTTTCCTGTAGTTCTTGACCAAGCTTGCACATACTACAGCAGAAATTTTGGTCCACTCCTCTATTCAGATCTTCTCCAGATATTTCAGGTTTCAGGGCTGTTTCTGGGCAACATTGAGTTTCAGCCCCCTCCAAAGATTTTCTATTGGGTTCAGGGCTGGAGACTGGAGAGGCCACTCCAGGACCTTGAAATGCCTCTTATTGAGCCACTTCTTAGTTGCCCTGTCTGTGTGTTCTGGGTGATTGTCATACTGGAACACCCAGGAAAGACCCATCTTCAATAGGTTGTTGGTCAAAATCTCGCAATACATGACCCCATCCATCCTCCCTCCCTTCAATGTGGTGCAGTTGTCCTGTCCCCTTTGCAGAAAAGCACCCCCGACGTATTATGTTTTCCCCACCATTTTGTGACGGTGTTCTTGGGGTTGTACTCATCCTTCTGCCTCCAAACATGGCAAGTGGAGTTGATACCAAAAAGATTTATTTTGGTCTCATCTGACCACATGACCTTCTCCCATGCCTCCTCTGGATCATCCAGATGGTCACATTTCAAATGGGCCTGGACATGTGCTGGCGTGGGCAGGGGTACCTTGAATGCCCTGCAGGATTTTAATCCATAATGGCGTAGTGTGTTACTAATAATGTTTGAGACTGTGGTCCCAGCTCTCTTCAGGTCATTGACCAGGTCTTACAGTGCAGTTCTGGGCTAATTCCTGACCTTTCTGACAGTCATCTTGTATTGCTTCCTGTCATGTCGGACGCTGTTCAGACCAGGTCATTCGACAGACAGCGGTAATTCCGCTTTTGACCACTATGTGCTCATTGGCATCGGCTAGATTTTATCTAGCTGGTCCGGGGTTAATTTACCTGGTGCTCGGATTGGAAGCTGGGCCATGCCCACTGCCTTTAAATAGTTCTCCTGAACATTGGGCATCGCCGATTATAGCTTCTGTCTTGTGCGTGGTTATCTCGGTCTGGAGTGGTGAGCTAGTAGTTGGGAGTATCGTTGCTGGTGGTGTATTTCCCTTTGTCTTATTTGCTCCTTCCTATATTTGTATTTGTTTTGCCCTTTGCATTTAGGGTATGTGTCCACGTTCAGGATTGCATCAGGATTTGGTCAGGATTTTTCATCAGTATTTGTAAGCCAAAACCAGGAGTGGAACAATTAGAGGAAAAGTATAATAGAAACATATGCTCCACTTCTGCATTTATCACCCACTCCTGGTTTTGGCTTACAAATACTGATGAAAAATCCTGACCAAATCCTGATGCAATCCTGAACGTGGACACATACCCTTATAGTGTATTCCTGAGTGACTGCGGCGTGGTGCTTATTTTTCCGTTATCCTTGTCTGTGCTAACTGTGGGTATTGGAGTGTGGACTCTTCACTGGGTGGTGGGTGGTGGTTTCAGCCTAGGGTTGAAACAGGAGATAGGGCGAGGGTGGAGGCCCAGACAGGCACACCATCAGTGTAAACTCTGGGAGAGGGCAGTCAGGGTTTCCCTAGTCTGACGGAAATCGCAGGGGCCCGGGTTATTAGCTCTTTCCTGCCTAGGTCTCCCGTGACACTTCCATTTCCTAATAATTGTGCCAACAGTTGTTGCCTTCTTACCAAGCTCCTTGTTTATTGTCCTGTAGCCCGTCCCAGCCTTGTGTAGGTCTACAATTTTGTCCCTTGTGTCATTAGATAGCTCTTTGCTGATGACCATGGTGGAGAGGTTGGAGTGTGATTGACTAAGCAGACAGGTGTATTTTATACAGGTAAAAAGTTAAAACAGGAGCAATTAAAGACAGGCAATGAGTGCAGAGTAGGTGGCTTCTTAAAGAAAAACTAACAGGTCTGTGAGAGCCAGAATTCTTGCTGGTTGGTAGGAGATCAAATACATTATTACCGTATTTAAAAATCATGAAATGTGATTTTCTGGTTTTTATTATTAGATTCTGTCTCTCACAGTTGAATTGTACATAGTATAAAAATGTCAGACCTTCTTCCATTCTTTGTATGTGGGAAAACTTTCAAAATTGGCAGTGTACATTACTGGAAGGGGCCCAGGATGGAGACATTATACTACGATCAACTATATGGCATTTGAATTTTAAGCATACATTGCAATTCTTTAACATAGGTAAATAGGATTTTTTTTTTCCGCTTGTGAACTTAGCGTTGTTTTTTTTATTCTGCAAGATAATTGTGAATGGGCATCCTGAAAAGTGCTACCCTTCACGATTATAATGCAGTCTCAACAAACTGCTGACTATCAGATGAATGAGAAAAATGCTCATTCATTGGGACAAATGATCCTTTTGCGCAGCGTAAAATGTAATAGTGTTCGGCAGTGCATTGTCCGGTGTATAGAGAACCCACACTTCTGAGAACTATGGCAGCCTGTGTGTACTGTGTGCACATTGGACTGCCTTTGTTAACATTAGCATTTAAATGACCACTGATTGGTAAAGGTTTACTGATCAGTGGTCGTATCGCTCATCCAGTTGGTCCATGTTAACGGATCCCTCTATGCATGAGGAATTAGGCAGATGGTATTTTCTACCTTCCTCAATGAAGCAGCTCATCCACCCAATATGTTCATCAACCCAGTAAATCAACTGAAAGAGGAAAATTCATGTACTGTAATAGGCAGATGCCCTAACTCAATAAATTACCAAGGCACTACCACTTGTTTTGAGGCTTGTGTTCTTCTCACTCACTGAAGCGTTCATCATCCGCCACTGGAGGAGTCACCTTTAGGCTTTGTGCACACGTCAGGATTTCTGGCAGAAATTTTCCTGAGTTTTTACAGCGATTTTACCGCGTTTTTGACGTGTTTTTTGTGCGTTTTTTCCCAAATGCATAGAATCGCGGGAAAAACGCGGAAAACCCGCAAAATTAATGAACATGCTGCTTTTTTTACCGTGATGCGTTTTTTCGTGGAAAAAAACGCACCATGTGCACAAAACATGCAGAATGCATTCTAAATGATAGAATGCATAATGTATGCGTTTTTAATGAGTTTTTATAGCGTTTTTATCTCGAAAAAACGTGAAAAAACCTGAACATGTGCACATAGCCTTATAGGCAGCATCTACTAGAAGCAATTGCCATGAGGTCTTGCCGGTCTAATAACAATTAAATGACACAAATGTTGTCACAAATAGGGGTTATCTGGAGCAAAGATAATGGGATTCCCAGTGGCTAGATGCCAGCCATTCATGTCTCATTCACACATCTTGAATATATGCGAAAAACAAACAAAAAAAACAAAATGTCAAATAAAATTAATTAGCAAATAAGATATCTAAATATTATTCTGACAGCAGTGTCTTATTTTATAGTATGTGCCTACTATAAATTACAGGAAACACAAACAATGATCTTCTATAAGTGGATAGAGTTCCCTTTAGCTGCCATTTACACATCCAGCCTGGTGCTTTCATATAGTTTAACTTTTGACCTTTTTTCTGCCAAGATCAGATTTTTGGTTGTGTCTTTAATAGTATGAGCACAAAAGGGAAAAAGTAGAACCGATACTTCCTTCTGGTAATTCGGCTGTAATTGTATATTTATCAGCGTTGTTAGAGGCAGACCACAGATCGAGTCAAGTGCTTACATTTAATTAGGAGACAATAAGTGAGATGGCCACATGGAGGTTAATTGGGGTCAGCGAGCAGTGACAGATCCTTACCTAACCAGTCATTAAACTTCTTAACCTCGGAAGGCAGCCCCAGCTCTGTGAAATCGCCTGTGTGCAGCAGGATGTCCCCGTATGGCATCTGGATCCCATCTGTCCTGGAGTGTGTGTCAGAGACGCAGACAAAACGCGTGTGGCCCGCTGGTTTGGGAGTGTCATAAGGGATGGGGTCTACCCTGGAGCAGAGATAATTAAATGAGTGTTAGAACTTGGAGACAAGAAAGAAACAAACAGCAGCTGAAAAGGCAGAAAGCAAAGATCAATTGGAAACCTCATTAGGCACAGTTCAAGTCGTAGTTTCACATTGGATAAAAAGCATGTTACATACTCAGCAGACCAAATACAACACGTAATATAACAATATACACTAGATTATGTGAAAGAGCATTTTTCATATAGACCAATAATTTGGCAGTTTACCAAAATAGAAGTACAGTAATAAAGTGATGATCAGCATGTGACTTTTATTGACAGTTCTGAGATTGACAACTTTCATTGACCATCCATGAATTGATGATACAGGGAATGCCACTAGTTAACAATGGGCCCCACTGACTTACAATAGTATCTGTCAGGGTATGACCGGTATCAATAATGCTCATGGTGATCAATGAGTAGAACAGGCTGCCACGAGAGCTGGTGTGTTCTCCTTCAATGGAAGTCTTCAGAAGCTGGACAGACATCTGTCAGATGGTTTAGTGAATCCTGCATTGACCAGGGGGTTGGACACGATGACCCTTGAGAGCCCTTCCAACTCTAACATTGTAGGATTCTACGTAGCTCTATTGGCTTTAGTCAATCACCTGCGAAATCCACAGCATATAGCACAATCCAAAAAGTCAGATCTAGCACATCAAAAATATATACACTTTTGGCCCCGATTCATCAAGACTGGCATTCACACCGGTCTAGATGAGGAGGTGTGCTGGAGTCAGATGCTCCCTATTCATGAAAAGGAGTATGTGAAAGAATGTATGTCTTGCCAAAATCCTCCTCCAATTCCTGCAGAAATAAGATTTATAGAGTAGTGAACGCCACGGCTCAGCGTGAATCTGACAAGAGCAGTCGCCAAGCTCTTAACCCGCCCACTTTGTCAGAGCTGGGCAAAAATGGAGTTAGAAGTGACCATGCCAAAAGTCGCAGAATGTTAGCAAAGCCTCGAGTTGTGCCAAAAGGATGTGACTTTTTGAAGTTTTTCATGCAAGTGCACGGACTTTGATGAATCAGGACATTTTTTAGACAGAATATTTTACTATCAATTTTACAAAAGAAAAATAAAGGGACCGATACATGAAGACTGGTCTAATCATCCGACTACTCATGTTCTCTGCCCCTGTCAATGTGAGTAACATGATTTGCAAGAGGGGCGTCTTTGTAAAGCTCTGCCTCCCTGGCAAAGCGCAGTAAGACAAGTGTAAGCGTCATCAGCGCTCTGTGCATGCCAAGGGAAACAGCGGTGGAATAGGACTCCGCCAACCTTTAACAAAGCATTGATGTAGTGCTCAAATTGCCATTACGGTTGGCTGAGTTTTATGTCACCGCTGGGGTGTGTGTAGTACACAGATGAAGCTAGGGGGCGTACTTCCTGCGCATTGTCAGGGAGGCAGAGATTTGGAAAAAAGTCATCAGTGATGCAGCTCTTGTAAATTTTGCTACTCATGCCCCGAGGGGCGTTATAACATGACTAGTGGGACGACAAGTCTGGGTGAAAACAATGCCACCATGACTAGTCACTCACTAATCAGCATTCCGCCAGCACAGTTATAAAATTGATTTTTGCACATTGCAAAAAACTATTAGAGAATAAAATAGAATTATTAGGGACGGTATTAACATAATAAATAAATGGTGGCGGTTCGAGGGCACCTGGGCAAGCTGTCAGGTTCCCAGCTAACACCTATACTGCCCACACAGACTATGGTTTTGTTAATTTGTAATGTCTATCCTATCTGTAGTAAACAATCTTAGCTGCAGACTAATACAACTTAGTAGAAAATTTTGAAGACAGGAAAGATTTCAGCAGCTTCAATATCTACAGGTCCTTCTCAAAAAATTAGCATATAGTGTTAAATTTCATTATTTACCATAATGTAATGATTACAATTAAACTTTCATATACTATAGATTCATTATCCACCAACTGAAATTTGTCAAGTCTTTTATTGTTTTAATACTGATGATTTTGGCATACAACTCCTGATAACCCAAAAAACCGGTCTCAATAAATTAGCATATCAAGAAAAGGTTCTCTAAATGACCTATTACCCTAATCTTCTGAATCAACTTATTAACTCTAAACACATGCAAAAGATACCTGAGGCTTTTAAAAACTCCCTGCCTGGTTCATTACTCAAAACCCCCATCATGGGTAAGACTAGCGACCTGACAGATGTCAAGAAGGCCATCATTGACACCCTCAAGCAAGAGGGTAAGACCCAGAAAGAAATTTCTCAACAAATAGGCTGTTCCCAGAGTGCTGTATCAAGGCACCTCAATGGTAAGTCTGTTGGAAGGAAACAATGTGGCAGAAAACGCTGTACAACGAGAAGAGGTGACCGGAACCTGAGGAAGCAGTGGACTGAGTCTGGTGTGGAAACATCCAGAGCCACCGTGCACAGGCGTGTGCAGGAAATGGGCTACAGGTGCCGCATTCCCCAGGTAAAGCCACTTTTGAACCATAAACAGCGGCAGAAGCGCCTGACCTGGGCTACAGAGAAGCAGCACTGGACTGTTGCTAAGTGGTCCCAAGTACTTTTTTCTGATGAAAGCAAATTTTGCATGTCATTCGGAAATCAAGGTGCCAGAGTCTGGAGGAAGACTGGGGAGAAGGAAATGCCAAAATGCCTGAAGTCCAGTGTCAAGTACCCACAGTCAGTGATGGTGTGGGGTGCCATGTCAGCTGCTGGTGTTGGTCCACTGTGTTTCATCAAGGGCAGGGTCAATGCAGCTAGCTATCAGGAGATTTTGGAGCACTTCATGCTTCCATCGGCTGAAATGCTTTATGGAGATGAAGATTTCATTTTTCAGCACGACCTGGCACCTGCTCACAGTGCCAAAACCACTGGTAAATGGTTTACTGACCATGGTATTACTGTGCTCAATTGGCCTGCCAACTCTCCTGACCTGAACCCCATAGAGAATCTGTGGGATATTGTGAAGAGAAAGTTGAGAGACGCAAGACCCAACACTCTGGATGAGCTTAAGGCCGCTATTGAAGCATCCTGGGCCTCCATAACATCTCAGCAGTGTCACAGGCTGATTGCCTCCATGCCACGCCGCATTGAAGCAGTCATTTCTGCCAAAGGATTCCCGACCAAGTATTGAGTGCATAACTGAACATTATTATTTGATGTTTTTTTTGTTTGGTATTAAAAAACACTTTTATTTGATTGGTCGGGTAAAATATGCTAATTTATTGAGACAGGTTTTTTGGGTTATCAGGAGTTGTATGCCAAAATCATCAGTATTAAAACAATAAAAGACCTGACAAATTTCAGTTGGTGGATAATGAATCTATAGTATATGAAAGTTTAATTGTAATCATTACATTATGGTAAATAATGAAATTTAACACTATATGCTAATTTTTTGAGAATGACCTGTAGTATTGCCCACTGGCAAGGTCATCATGGGGACTAATAAATTGGCCGTGGTGACTGGTGGCTTCATATGGTGCTTGCAGCAGTCACTGACAGCATGAAGTTCCATAAATCCCAGAAGAACCAGTCAGATTGTGGAGAGCATCTCCTGCTTCGTTCTCGGTCTAGAGAAACCAATGGAGAAAGCTACAAGCACCGCCATAGACATTCTTCCCAGTAGAGACAGACTTTTAGGTTTGGTGCTGCGGTGTCTTTGAGGGAACGCGCTCTACTAAAGTGGGCAACACTAAACACAACTACAGATAGATTCCTTCTACATTACACACAGCTAGATTTGTGAATCAGCCTTCAGTTGAGCCTGGAGCCAGTTTTGAATATTGGCACCGGTGACTTATAACTTTTGTAGTTGGCTCCTAGGTCTCGCTTACATTTTTTCCCAGGTCGTTGTTACATACAGCATTCATCCAATCTGGTCTATTTCAATTTCCCTCGGCTACTCGGCAGGCCCACATTTTAATACCGCTAGGCTCATGAAAATTGTACAATATTTTATTGCTGCCTTCCACTGGCATTATCCTGTATTATATTAAAACCCTTCATAAAAAAGGCAAATTATTCTAAATTTATTAGGATTTGGGAAATATGAAAGAAATGTATAATTGCGCTTCACGCTCACAGAAAGCTAGTGGGACTTCATTAAACTATTTTTAATCTTTAGCATCCGAGTTTTGTGTCTCTTATTATGCAAGGCTCGGTTTAACTCGGTGCTTGGGAAGCCAATCGTTACAGAACACAGAAGCACGGATCAGATTTCATTACGGGAACCAAACATCTGCGCTGAGATCTGTCACAGACACGTGAAGTTGTGGGGGAAGCCGGTCACGAGATCTGCCACACAATAAACCCAGATGTACAATGTACAAAAATGGATTGCAAAACTTTATAGGAAAGTACTGAAGGCAGCATATATGTACATAAGGTTCTATAGAAACAGGAAAATAATGAGTAAACTTATACTTAACAAGGAAGAAGAGATGATATATATGGATTTCATTGCTGAATTAAGGAGCCCAGCGCTCATAATTCAACATTAAGTAAAATGGAACCACCAGCCTCCTGAGAAAGTTTGGCAAGTTGGCGGCACGTAGAAGTGGTACAATGCTTCGACTCTGCCTGAGTGATCATCAGGGATCCATCAATGATTGCATGTTCTACTAATAGATTTGAATGTCTATTTGAGATCCCACTTATAAAAAAAAAAATAGATGGAAGGTTATGCCAAAACTAAAAAACTAATCTTCATTAAAAAAAAAAAAAAAAAAAAAAAAAAAAGAAGATGGAGAATAGGGAGGATGGAAGCTGGGGATTTTGCTGTAGACTCCACCTTCATACCTTGGTTATGGGTTATTTGTTGTATTTCATATTACAATGTAAGTTATTCCATATTCTGCATCTTAAATTGCTTGTCTAGTATAGAAAAAGTCAGTTGAACACACAAAATAGGCAGTCTAATGTGTACTGGGGTCTACTTACCCTCCATTGGCAGATTATGTTGGGGAGGAGAACCTTTTGTGCTCCTGAAGATTATTCATGGCCGGAGGAAAGTGACTACGGCGCGATCATAGAGAACATCTGAGCGCTTAGATGAGATGAATGTTCATGGGTATGGGGGAGCCGGGAGAGATCATGGTCGCCCAATTGTTTGGCCAACAGTTTCTAATGTATTTGGGGTCTATACATCATGTGATAAGCTTTTCTAAGGTGACAAATTAAAATAGCGAAAAGTTTTTCTTTACATTCATAAACTTATAATATTCTTAGGAATAATATATAATAATATATAATATAAATGAGTCTGTATACACATCTCATGTCAAAGACTAAGACCACCAGCAAAGATCACTAGAACAGCCACTGTGATTAAGACAGTAATGTACACATCCATCAATCACAGAACACAGCACTTTCTACCATTTACTACTTGTGTTTAACTAGGAAGAAACCCTATACAAATGTGCAGATGTGCGGTCAGAGAGAAGTATGGCTGATGGGGGCATTAGGTCCAAAAGAAATCAAATATACAAAAAAACAAAACAAAATCAGAGCTTGTGATGAAATAGAAGTTACATTTTATCATGAAGAAAACACAAATCGGTAGCAGGTTTCTGCAGTAATGGAATTATTTCTCAACAGATTCCTTTACAGTAGAACGTATCCTTTTTTATTTAACAAAAAATACTGCAGATGGAGTGTAAAAAACAGAAAACTTTACATACATTCCCTTTAAGAAACTTTTCTAATTAATTCTGTCAGTAGGTTTTTGCTACCTCATCTGAGAGCAGCCTGATGTAGAAAAAGAGAAGCTGAATCCAACGATGTGTCACTTAGATTACTGGGTGCAGCCGTTCTGACTCAATCAGAGCTTTTAGAGTTAAGGTACCTTCACACTAAGCGACTTTGCAGCGAGAACGACGACGATCCGTGACGTTGCAGCGTCCTGGATAGCGATCTCGTTGTGTTTGACACGCAGCAGCGATCTGGATCCCGCTGTGATATCGCTGGTCGGAGCTAGAAGTCCAGAACTTTATTTCGTCGCTGATCGCCCGCTGGCATCGATCCAGCGATGTGTTCACTTGTAACCAGGGTAAATATCGGGTTACTAAGCACAGGGCCGCGCTTATTAACCCAATATTTACCCTGGTTACCATTGTAAAAGTAAAAAAAAAAAAAACACTACATACTCGCCTTCTGATGTCTGACACGTCCCCCGCCATCAGCTTCCCGCACTGACTGTCAGTGCCGGCCGTAAAGCAGAGCACAGCGGTGATGTCACATTCAGTGCAGGGAAGCCGCCGGCGGGGGACGTGACAGACATCAGAAGGGGAGTATGTAGTGTTTTTTTTTTTACTTTTACAATGGTAACCAGGGTAAATATCGGGTTACTAAGCGCGGCCCTGCACTTAGTAACCCGATATTTACCCTAGTTACAAGTGAACACATCGCTGGATCGATGTCACACACGCCAATCCAGCGATGACAGCGGGCGATCAGCGACGAAATAAAGTTCTGGACTTCTAGCTCCGACCAGCGATATCACAGCGGGATCCAGATCGCTGCTGCGTGTCAGTTTCAACGATGCCGAAGTCGTTCCCCTGATCGTTGGTCGCTGGAGAGAGCTGTCTGTGTGACAGCTCCCCAGCGACCACACAACGACTTACCAATGATCACGGCCAGGTCGTATCGCTTGTCGTGATCGTTGGTAAGTCGTTTAGTGTAACGGTACCTTTAGAATGAAGCAGAGCTGAGTAAGCTAATCCCACCCACACCAGGCTCTCTGTGTACAAAGACCATAGACAGTGAGCTGCCTAGTTGCAGGGCTAGTCAGCAATGTTAATCTCTTAGTGATAAATCCTTCACAGTTAGGCTTCTTTCACACTTCTGTCTTGAGACGTCCGTCATAATGCGTCGGCGCGACGTATCGACGGACGTTGTAAAAAGATTGGCAAACGGATGTAACGCATCCAGTAACCTGACAGATGCGTCAAATTTGGTAGTACCTGAATTTCATTGCATAAAATTCGATAGAGACAGAGAGAGACATGCTCAGAATTAAATAAACGGGATATGTCGCTGGATTCCTGTGTTTGATGGTCAGCGACGGATCCTGCATTCATAGGCTTCCATAATAGCCAACGACGGACAGCGCAGGACACGTCGCTGAGCGATTTTCCGACGTGCATAAAAAAACGTTCCTCTGAACGTTTTCTCCACCCGACGAACCGCTATTTTCCGACGGATCCAGTGCACGACGGATGAAACGGATGGCCATCCGTCACAATCCGTCGTGAATACAAGTCTGTGGGAAAAAACAGGATCCTGCAGAAAGATTTGCAGGATCCTGTTTTTTCAAAAATCAATGAATTTCGACGGGAGGAAAAAGACAGAAGTGTGAAAGAGGCCTTAGTTAACAGCACCATGTACTTTGACAAGTGACACATCCCTGAATTCTGTGTTTCAGCCTCTATCTCCTGCTGTTTTTAGAGCATACAGAAAAAAAACCTGTTGACATATTCCAGTTAAAGGGTTGTTCTCATCTTGAAGCTTCGTGAGCGCTCTGTTCCCCAGCCAGCCACCTTCCCGATTGCTGGGGGGCTGGCACTCTTCTTCGGTTCAGGCGACCATCATGACACGGTTTGCTTTGGTGCTCCTATATAAGGCCTCTGTCTTCCCCTGCACCATTGAAAGCACTGGGATTGTGATAAGCCACTATGGTAAGCATAGTGCTCACAATCCCTTGTGTATAGCAGAATGTAAGGGCTCAGCTGACGACTCCTGTCAGTGTAGAAGAATGGCTGGAGCACTGTCAGAGCTCTCACCGGGGGCAATCAACTTAAGGTACCTTCACACTAAACGACTTTGCAACGATAACGATAGCGATCCGTGACATTGCAGCGTCCTGGATAGCGATCTCGTTGTGTTTGACACGCAGCAGCGATCTGGATCCTGCTGTGAAATCGCTGGTCGTTGCTGAAAGTCCAGAACTTTATTTGGTCGTCAGATCGGCGAGTATCGTCGTGTTTGACAGCAAAAGCAACGATACCAGCGATGTTTTACAATGGTAATCAGGGTAAATATCGGGTTACTAAGCGCAGGGCCGCGCTTAGTAACCCGATATTTACCCTGGTTACCAATGTAAATGTAAAAAAAAAAAAAAACAGTACATACTCACCTTCTGATGTCCATCAGGTCCCTGGCCGTCTGCTTCCCGCACTGACTGTGGGCCGGCGCTCACAGTCAGTGCGGGAAGCAGACGGCCAGGGATGATGCTAACAAAGAGGAGAGCACTGCAGGTCTAAAAAAAAATATGAAAAAGTGATGACCAGAGGTGGCTGTTATCAAGAGAGCAGTCCCGAGCTCCCAGCTAACTCACTGTAAATAATGCATACAGTAGTATAAGAGCAACAGAGCATGTTCGGCCTCTATGCTAAAGCAGCAGCAATGGGCGGTCACCTTCTAGTGTGTAGTATTAAAAACTACAAAAACTACATGTCAAAGAATACAAATCGCCAGAGTAATTTCCGGACTGACTTTGTAAGATTTACAATGTTACTTGAAAAATGTATAAATGATCGGCTACTACATCATATTTAAAAGGAGATCATCAATCTCAAATACTGAAGACTTTCAATATGCCTTTACTATTTCACTGGTGGGGGTCTGCCTACTGTTTATAAATCGGCACAATGAAGGGATCTTTATTGGGACCGCTTCTGTACCAAGCACAATCATTCACAAACAGTGCAGGGCACACAGCTCCGGATGGAGCACTGCTGCCACTTCATTGAGCTGGCTAGCCTCCGACAGGCCAGAATTTTGCAATCACACATTGGTGGCCTATCCTAAAGAAAGACCATCAGAGATTGAGTTAAACTTTTATAAAAAGTAATAAAAAGCCATTCTGACATGGATTTCAAAGTAAATACACCGGCTTCATCAAGTCTAAAATCTAATTAATAAGAAATGCAGTTTGCATTGTGAAATCTGGTGACAGTTCCACTTTAAAGCGAACCTGTCAGCGTGATTTTGCGAAGTAAACTACAGGCATTGCTACGTTGCCACTGTTAAACTGATTAAAATGGTACCACAAACATGTTCCTCGTCATAGAGACAGAGAGATACCACAAAACATGTTCCTCATCACAGAGACAGAGAGAAATAGACTGTTTGTGCTTTGGACAGCCTGTAGGCAGGTCTTTTTTTGGTTTCTCTGGCTTAGAGCAGGAAGATAAGACCCTGCCTACAGTCCTGCCCCGGAGCACGGGCAGATCATTAACTGGAAAATTCTAATACTGATTACACAAGAACCACAAGACAGATTTCTTCACCGCATGTATCATTTTATTCAGTTTAACACTGCCAACCTGGCAATGCCTGTAGTTTACTTAGCAAAATATTGCTGACAGGTATGCTTTAAGTCTTAAAAAGTCCATTTAGGGTATGTGCACATGACTACTTTTTCAGGCAAATTCCGCCCAAAATCCATCCGACTGTTTAACAGCTTAAGGCTATGTGCACAAGTCCGGAATTGCAAGGGAAATTGCACAAATGCACTATGTGCACAAAAAATGCCGATTGCATTCTAATAAATAGGATGCTTAATGTATGGGTTTTTTTGCGGTTTTATCGCGTTTTTATAGCAAAAAAACGTGAAAATTCCTGAACGTGTGCACATAGTCTAAATGCTAAAAAAATATAAATTAACATATGCACTGCATGTCAAAAAACCTGGCTTTGCATATGGATACCAGGGTTTGGGTCACATGTTCAGAGTGTATGGACTGGAATGGTCAGTGTGTAAAAGTCCTGGATGGTCTGTGTTGGAATGTCCTGGAGTGGACTGGATTCCTGGAAGCACATGGTGAGGCCATGGACTGAGAGCCTGTGTGTTTGAAGTGCCTGGAACTGGACTTCCTGAATAGCCCACGGAGAGTCCGTATCTGCAGAGCCTGTGATGCCTACTGTGTTGGGGAAGCTACAGTTACTTCTGCGGGTCTGGACTATCTGAAGTGCCCTGGTCACAAGGACGGTGATCCCAGTTCAGCAGCTTCCCTGGGAACCAGGACTGACAGAAGTCAGTGTGTGGAGCAGGAGCTCCTGTAAGGTAACTCCAGATAAAGAGGGTTACGGGCAGAGAAGTATCTGCCATTGGAACAGACTGTCAGTGACTGCCATCTCTGCCGAAGATGTAAAAGAGGCAAAGGGGCTGAACAAATTGCACCCTCCAAGAAGATTGATCAAGAGGAGACAGGGACAGGTGGCAACAAGGTTGACTGTTGTGAATTCTGCTTTTGGGCTCCCTCCGGTGGTTGTAGGTGGTAATGCAGTTGTCCCTGAGTTGCAGTCCTGGTCAGGTGTATCTGCTGATTGCAGTTCTGACTGGGGTATTTAGGCGTGCAGGATTCATTAGTCCTTGCCAGTTGTCCATGGTTGTTGGGAGGTTTTGGTCCTGGTTTGGTTCCATCTGCCTTCTGCCAAATCAGCAAAGATAAGTGTCTGGTTTTGTTTCTGTGGCACACATGCTGTGTGCTTAATAATTCTGTGCTATTCAGTGGTTTTTTGTCCAGCTTATATTGTCAGTATTTTCTCAGTCTTGTTGGATTCTCTGGAGTGGCAGATATACATTCCATGTCTTTAGTTAGATTGTGGAACTTTTTGTATTATCTGCTGTGGATATTTTTGGAAGGGTTTTAATACTGACCGCTTAGTGTTCTGTCCTATCTTTCCCTATTTAGCTAGAGTGGCCTCTTTTGCTGAATCCTGTTTTCTGCCTGCGTGTGTCTTTCCTCTCCTACTCACAGTCAATATTCATGGGGGGCTGCCTATCCTTTGGGGTTCTGCTCTGAGGCAAGGTAGTATTCCTATTTCTATCTATAGGGGTATTTAGTCCTCCGGCTGTGTCGAGGTGTCTAGGGTTTGTTAGGCACACCCCACGGCTACTTCTAGTTGCGGTGTTAGTTTAGGTTTTGCGGTCAGTACAGTTTCCACCTACTCCAGAGAAAGTTCATGCGGCTCCAAAGTCACCGGATCATAACAGTTGACGTCCTTGATAAAGAGATAACTTTACAACTGACAAAACCCAGCACTGAGGTAGTCAAGGACGTAGGAAACCTAAAACTGACCCAGAGTGGTGGTAGGGTACCAACAGTTAAAATCGCTGTTGAAGAACCACTCCAAAACATAATAGAGAGCCTGCAGGAGAATTCGACTGCTGTCACCCGACAACTAGAGGAGGTTTGTCAACAGCTGGCGAATGAGAGGGTGAAGTTGTCGAGTATGGAAGCTGCCAACTCAGCACAGTTGGATGAGGTGCGTCACCTGGAGTCTGAGCTCTTGGTAATTAAAGCTCAGGTTGTCAAACAAGAAAAGGCCCTGAGACAAGCAGCTGAGCACAGGGTGGATGAGCTGGAGAAGGAAGTCTTTGAGCTCAAAGGTCACCTGTCAATGTAGCAAAGTGTGAATGAGGCCTTAAGGGAAGATGTGGAAGTGCTCAGACAGGCATTAAGAGGTCTTCTGCAAGAGGAGACGATGGTGGTCGCAGACTCACAGCGGCGGTGCCAGAGTGGTAACGAGGTGAAGCTGCCAATGCCCATCCTGGCCAGGGGTCTGGAAGAGTGTAAAGCGGAGAAAGAGTTGGTGCTAAAAACAGAACAAGACAATCACCTGTTCGTGGCAGATGTCTTGATGGAAAGGTCCATGGCAAAGCAGGAGCTGTCCGTTCATGAAGAGAATGAGGCTCCGCTCTTCAAGTCCGTGATAGATGTACCCGAAGACATGCGAGAAGCATGTACCAGTGAGGATGTGCATGAGGCATTTAAAAAGGCCATAGAAGCATGTAGTGTGAACTGGGCACCAGAGAGGAAACAGTTGGTGATACTGTCGACTAGGGAAGTCACAGTGAAGCGGGTGGCTATCCTGAAGGATATGCACTTACAATGTCTCCTCATGAAACAGATGATCCTGATGAGGAAGAAGGAAGAAGCTCATTTGGAGCATGCTAGGAAAGCTCAAAGCCGGCTGAGCTTTGTGGAAGACATCGTTCAAGTACCCAGAAATCTGGTGGGGAAAGTCATTGGAAGATTTGGAAAAGTGATGTAAGACCTGGTGAATAGATCAGGTGTGGCGAGAGTGAGGATTCCAGATGATGGTGAAGTTCAGGTAGCTGGAGAAGATGGGATGGTTCCATTTGTCGTAATTGGCTCAGTAGAAAGCCTTAGGAACATTCAAATGCTTCTTGAATACCGGGTGACATATCTGAAGGAGAGAGAGCAGCTAAGACTGGACCGTCTGCAGATTAATAAACAGCTGCAGAATATAAGATGGCGATCACTTTCAATCTGGGGTTTGGAGATACGAAAAGATACCCTAAAGAATAAAAAAAGAGTTCAAAGTAGTGGCTCCTCTGTTAACTCAGGGCTGAGTGACCCAGGCGGGAGACCAAGTAGCAGACCTAGTAATGAAGAGTCAGACTCCGATCAGTCACTAGGCTCGACTGGACAGTGGACTCATGACCGCAAAAACCGTGAGTGGCGGCCATGGAAAGAAAGGTCTCGAGAAGGGACACACTTGGAAAGTGGATTGACTAAAAAGGGTCTGGTGACACAGACAGATGGTGACTCAAAGGTTGAAGCCCAAGGCAGACAAACTGACCGCTGGGGGCGGGGGATGGCTTAACCAAAGTGTGATGCTGAATGATGCCCAAAACAGACCGAGACGGTCCTCTCAACTTGTAGGGCTAGGTGACTTGGGTACCGGGTCTCGGGACTCCTGGTTTATGTGAAGTATTCAAACCCGCAAGTTTGAACAGAGGGAGCGGGTACGTAATGCAGTGACCCATGTTAAAGCCAGGGGGTGCTGTATGTGCTCCTCAGGATACGTATGGAGGCGTATCTGTAATAGTGATAATGAAACAGTGTCCGGCATGATTGTAAATGGCCGGTATGTGTCGCAGAGGGAGTCTGCGCTGTGAGCCTATAGTATTGTTGTTCTGGGACCTGTAGCCCCATAAGTATTTTAATATTTAAAAAGGGAGGCTTGCAGGGTTAGCCGGAGAGCTGGGCAGGACTGGCTAGCCACACACACACACACCTCCCACCTATGGGGGTGGTTACAGGTACATAATGTGACCAGGGTTTGGGTCACATAATCAGAGTGTAAGCACCGGAATTGTCAGTGTGTAAAGTCATGGATGGTCTGTGTTTGAATGTCCTGGAGTGGACTGGATTCCTGGAAGCACATGGTGAGGCAATGGACTGAGGGCTTGTGTGTTGGAAGTGCCTGGGACTGAACTTCCTGAATAGCGCATGGAGAGGCCGTATCTGCAGAGCCTGTGATGGCTACCATGTTGGGGAAGCTATAGTTCCATCTGCGGGTCTGGACTATCTGAAGTGCCCTGGTCACAAGGACGGTGATCCCAGTTCGGCAGCTTCCCTGGGAACCAGGACTGACAGGAGTCAGTGTGTGGAGCAGGAGCTCCTGTAAGGCAACTCCAGATAAATGGGGTTACCACCAGAGAAGTATCTGCCATTGGAACAGACTGTCAGTGCTTATGATGTTCCGTTGATGTAAATAATGAACTGATTGTGCTGCAGTTTATGATGTTTAACAGTGATGAGCGAATATACTCTTTACTCGAGATTTCCCGAGCACGCTCGTGTGTCCTCTGAGTATTTTTTAGTGCTCGGAGATTTAGTTTTTATTGCCGCAGCTGAATGATTTACATCTGTTAGCCAGCATAAGTACATGTGGGGGTTGCCTTGTTGCTTGGGAATCCCCACATGTACTTATGCTGGCTAACAGATGTAAATCATTCAGCTGCAGCAAAAAAAACTAAAATTTTCGAGCACTAAAAAATACTCGGAGGACACCCGAGCGTGCTCGGGAAATCTCAAGTAACGAGTATATTCGCTCATCACTACTGTTTAACAAACCAGATAGACTGTTTTTGTGATAAAACGTGCATGAGTGCTTTAATACCATTGCCAAGCGAGTGTCCCCCAACCCACTCAGGTAGCGCTATCTCACATCACATTAATGTACACTCTGCATTCCATCTTGACTGAAAAAAACAAATGTAGTAATATTTTCAAATTTATTAAAAAAGAAAAACTGAAATATCACATGGTCATAAGTATTCAGACGCTTTACTCAGACACTCATATATAAGTCACATGCTGTCCATTTCCCTGTGATCCTCCTTGAGATAGTTCTACTCCTTCATTGGAGTCAAGATGAGTTTAATTAAACTGATAGAACTTGATTTGGAAAGGCACACACCTGTCTATAGAAGACCTCACAGTCACAGCGCATGTCAGACCAAATGACAATCATGAGGTCAAAGGAACTGGCCCAGGAGCTGAGACAGAATTGTGGCAAGGCACAGATCTGGCCAAGGTTACAAAAGAATTTCTGCAGTACTCAAGGTTACTAAGAGCACAGTGGCCTCCATAATCCTTAAATAGATGAAGTTTGGGACCACCAGAAGTCTTCCTAGACCTGGCCGTCCAGCCAAACTGAGCAATCGTGGGAGAAGAGCCTTGGTGAGAGAGGTAAAGAAGAACCCCAAGATCACTGTGGCTGTGCTCCAGAGGTGCAGTAGGGAGATGGAAGAAAGTTCCATGAAGTCAACTGTCACTGCAGCCCTCCACCAGTTGGGCATTTATGGCAGAGTGGCCCGACGGAAGCCTCTCCTCAGTGCAAGACATATGAAAGCCTGCATAGAGTTTGCTAAAAAACACATGAAGGACTCCCAGACTATGAGAAATAAGATTCTCTGGTCTCATGAGATGAAGACAGACCTTTTTGGTTATTTTTTTAAGCGGTATGTGTGGGGAAAGCCAGGCACTGCTCATCACCTGCCCAATACAATCCCAACAGTGAAACATGGTGGTGGCAGCATCATGCTATGGGGGTGTTTTTCCGCTGCAGGGACAGGACGACTGGTTGTCAATTAAGGAAACATGAATGCGGCCAAGAACAGAGATATCCTGGATTGAAATCTCTTCCAGAGTGCTCTGGACCCCAGACTTGGCCGAAGGTTCACCTTCAAATAAGACAATGAGGCAAAGCACACAGATAAAATAACAAAGGAGTGGCTTCAGAACAATTCTGTGACCATTCTTGACTGGCCCAGCCAGAGCCCTGACCTAAACCCAATTGAGCATCTCTGGAGAGACCTGAAAATGGCTGTCCACCAATGTTCACCATCCATCCTGACGGAACTGGAGAGGATCTACAAGGAAGAATGGCAAAGGATCCCCAAATCCAGGTATGAAAAACTTGTTGCATCATTCCCAAGAAGACTCATGGCTGTACTAGCTCAAAGGGTGCTTCTACTCAATACTGAGCAAAGGGTCTGAATACTTATGGCCATGTGATTTTTCAGTTTTTCTTTTTTAATAAATTTCCAAAATTTCTACATTTGTGTGGTTTTTTTTCAGTCAAGATGGGGTGCAGTGTGTGCATTAATGTGAAAAAATGAACTTTTTTTTAATTTACCAAATGGCTACAATGAAACAAAGAGTGACAAATTTAAAGGGGTCTGAATACTTTCCGTCCCTACTGTAAGCTGAAAATAAATTATTGGCCTGGAGGAAGCAGGCATCCTTGTAAGATGGATGGAGAATGCACAAGATAGAGAAAAGGCTGCCATGACTGAAAATACATGCTCTATAACTAAATCACAGTACTGATTTCAATAAATGGGGTATTTATAAGGTGACTACATTTTCTATGGGGTCTATGACAAACGCTCTACCCAGAAGATAGCAAATTATCACATTCAAGAACAGCTTGGTTTATGCTTATCCATGTAGAAAATGTCTGCATCGTCTTGAACTCCATTATCGCATTCAGTTATATTATTTGCTAGCTGGGCAAACAGGATAAAGCCACTGTATATAATAATAAATACGCAGTAATTATATTTACCTGTACGGCAGACTCTTCTATATTATTATTGATTATCTACACAGGAAAAAAAGTGTCATCAGGAGAGTCTAATACCCTGTATAAATATATATACAGCTCAAAAGCCAAAATCTCGTTCCAGGCTTTTTATTAGAAGGGTTTGTAAGGGGCATAAGGCCATCCATAGCAATTTGGGGAAAGTCAGGCTTATGCTCAATTGTGTAAGCTGCGCTTCCTAGGCAGGAAATAATGCACCTGCACAATGTGCACAAGTAGCGGACTTTATTTCTTTGTGAAACATAACTTTGGCTTTCTGTGATTTTCTTTAGATTCCAGATGCTCATTTTCCACCATCTATTGAAATTGCATGCCTCTAATCTGCAGGTATGCTAAAGAAGAGAGAGGCAAGTGTGGTTGGCAAATTATCACCTACCTGTAAGGCAGCATGAAGCATGGCCTAACTCTACAACAATCCTCGGATACTTCTATTAAAAATACATTAAAGTCAATGTGATTAAATGCAATTTTTATTCTGCAAATCTAAATAGGTTCAAAACTCTGCTCTGATTAACTTTACAATATATTTCTAGCAGTCAGAGCTTTATTCAACAAAAGGGAGTCTGTCCATTAAACCAATAACATGACTTTCTTGCTCTTGAAAGATGTCCAATTGCTTCGAAAGCTTTTAAAACAGTGAGCTCCGGTGGGCAGTGTGATGAGTAAACCATATTCTTCTAATATTGGCAGGCAGCTCGATTATTGTCAAACTCTTTTCAGAGCTGTAATACAGTGGGGCAAAAAAGTATTTAGTCATTCAGCAATAGTGCAAGTTCCACCACTTAAAAAGATGAGAGGCGTCTGTAATTTACATCATAGGTAGACCTCAACTATGGGAGACAAACGGAGACAAAAAAATCCAGAAAATCACATTGTCTGTTTTTTTATCATTTTATTTGCATATTATGGTGGAAAATAAGTATTTGGTCAGAAACAAACAATCAAGATTTCTGGCTCTCACAGACCTGTAACTTCTTCTTTAAGAGTCTCCTCTTTCCTCCGCTCATTACCTGTAGTAATGGCACCTGTTTAAACTTGTTATCAGTATAAAAAGACACCTGTGCACACCCTCAAACAGTATGACTCCAAACTCCACTATGGTGAAGACCAAAGAGCTGTCAAAGGACACCAGAAACAAAATTGTAGCCCTGCACCAGGCTGGGAAGACTGAATCTGCAATAGCCAACCAGCTTGGAGTGAAGAAATCAACAGTGGGAGCAATAATTAGAAAATGGAAGACATTCAAGACCACTGAATCTCCCTCGATCTGGGGCTCCACGCAAAATCCCACCCCGTGGGGTCAGAATGATCACAAGAACGGTGAGCAAAAATCCCAGAACCACGCGGGGGGACCTAGTGAATGAACTGCAGAGAGCTGGGACCAATGTAACAAGGCCTACCATAAGTAACACACTACGCCACCATGGACTCAGATCCTGCAGTGCCAGACGTGTCCCACTGCTTAAGCCAGTACATGTCCGGGCCCGTCTGAAGTTTGCTAGAGAGCATTTGGATGATCCAGAGGAGTTTTGGGAGAATGTCCTATGTGTCATGATCTCTGCAGGCAGAGATCATAGCAAGCCTATAGAGGGACAAGCTCTCGGAAGATGGAACTATACTGACCATGAACTAAGCCTGCCGCGCAACTAGAAATAGCCAGGTAGCATTTCCTATTTATCGCTAGATGCCCAGCTCTGGCCTAAGACCTAAATAGCTAGCAGAGGGAAATATAAGACCTGGCTCACCTCTAGAGAAATATTCCAAAGAAGACAGTAGCCCCCCACATATAATGACGGTGAGTTCAGATGAAACAACAAACGCAGCAGGAAAATAGTCTTAGCAAATTTGAGGTCCGCTTACTAGATAGCAGAAGACAGATAGTATACTTTCATGGTCAGCAGAAAAACACTAACAAAACACCATCCAGAGATTACCTTAAACTCTGGCATTAACTCATAACGCCAGAGTAGCAATCCCTGATCAACGAGAGCTTTCCAGACACAGTAACAAAACTTCAGCTGTGAACTGGAACAAATAGGCAAAACAAAACATGGACAAAAGTCCAACTTATCTAGTAGCAGTCTAGAAGCAGGAACAAGCACTGAGAGGCATCAGATAACATTGTTGACCGGCAAGAAACCACCAGAGAAATGAGCTTAAATAGCGACACCCACTACTGATGGAACCAGGTGAAACAGGAAAGAGGATGACAAGTCCAATTCCACAAGCGGCCACCGGGGGAGCCCAGAATCCAAATTCACAACAGTACCCCCCCCTCAAGGAGGGGGCACCGAACCCTCACCAGATCCACCAGGGCGACCAGGATGAGCCCTATGGAAGGCGCGAACAAGATCAGAAGCATGAACATCAGATGCATTGACCCAAGAATTATCCTCCTGGCCGTAACCCTTCCAGTTGACCAGATACTGGAGTCTCCGTCTGGAAACACGAGAGTCCAAAATTTTCTCCACAACGTACTCCAACTCACCCTCAACTAACACCGGAGCAGGAGGCTCAACTGAAGGTACCACAGGTACCTCATACCTGCGCAATAACGACCGATGAAAAACGTTATGAATGGAAAAGGACGCAGGGAGGTCCAAACGGAAAGAAACAGGATTAAGAATCTCCAATATTCTATAAGGGCCGATGAACCGAGGTTTAAACTTAGGAGAAGAGACCCTCATAGGGACAAAACGAGAAGACAACCACACCAAATCTCCAACACAAAGCCGAGAACCAACACGACGATGACGGTTGGCAAAACGCTGAGTCTTCTCCTGGGACAACTTCAAATTGTCCATAACCTGCCCCCAGATGTGATGCAATCTCTCCACCACCGCATCCACTCCAGGACAATCCGAGGATTCCACCTGACCGGAGGAAAATCGAGGGTGAAACCCCGAATTACAGAAAAACGGGGACACCAAGGTGGAAGAGCTGGCCCGATTATTGAGGGCGAACTCTGCCAATGGCAAAAAAGCAACCCAATCATCCTGGTCAGCAGAGACAAAACACCTCAGATATGTCTCCAGGGTCTGATTAGTCCGCTCGGTCTGACCATTAGTCTGAGGGTGAAAAGCAGATGAAAAAGACAAATCTATGCCCATCCTAGCACAGAATGCCCGCCAAAATCTAGACACAAATTGGGTACCTCTGTCAGAAACAATATTCTCAGGAATACCGTGCAATCGGACAACATTCTGAAAAAACAGAGGAACCAACTCAGAAGAAGAAGGCAACTTGGGCAGAGGAACCAAATGGACCATTTTAGAGAAACGGTCACAGACCACCCAGATGACAGACATCTTCTGGGAAACAGGCAGATCTGAAATAAAATCCATCGAGATGTGTGTCCAAGGCCTCTTAGGAATAGGCAAGGGCAACAGCAGTCCGCTAGCCCGAGAACTACAAGACTTGGCCCGAGCACAAACGTCACATGACTGCACAAAGACTCGCACATCTCGTGACAGGGAAGGCCACCAGAAGGATCTTGCCACCAAATCCCTGGTACCAAAAATTCCGGGATGACCTGCCAATGCAGAAGAATGTACCTCAGAGATGACTCTGCTGGTCCAATCATCCGGAACAAACAGTCTATCAGGCGGACAACGATCCGGTCTATCCGCCTGAAATTCTTGCAAGGACCGCCGCAGATCAGGAGAAACGGCCGACAAAATTACTCCCTCCCTAAGGATACCTGTGGGTTCAGAATTACCAGGAGAGTCCGGGTCAAAACTCCTAGAAAGGGCATCTGCCTTAACATTCTTAGAACCCGGTAGGTATGACACCACAAAATTAAAGCGAGAAAAAAATAAAGACCAGCGCGCCTGTCTAGGATTCAGGCGTCTGGCAGTCTCAAGATAAATCAAATTTTTGTGGTCAGTCAATACCACCACCTGATGCCTAGCCCCCTCGAGCCAATGGCGCCACTCCTCAAACGCCCACTTCATGGCCAAAAGCTCCCGATTCCCAACATCATAATTCCGCTCTGCGGGCGAAAATTTGCGAGAAAAGAAGGCACAAGGCCTAATGACGGAGCAGTCGGAACCTTTCTGCGACAACACTGCCCCAGCTCCGATCTCCGAAGCGTCAACCTCAACCTGAAAAGGCAGATTCACATCAGGCTGACGCAACACAGGGGCAGAGGCAAAACGGCGCTTAAGCTCCTGAAAGGCCTCTACAGCATGAGGGGACCAATTAGCAACATCAGCGCCTTGTCTGGTCAAATCAGTCAGTGGTTTAACGACATCCGAAAAACCAGCAATAAATCGGCGGTAAAAGTTGGCAAAGCCCAAAAATCTCTGAAGACCCTTAAGAGAGGAGGGCTGAGTCCAGTCACAAATAGCTTGCACCTTGACGGGATCCATCTCAATGGAAGAGGGAGAAAAAATATACCCCAAAAAGGAAATTTTCTGGACCCCAAAAACGCACTTAGACCCCTTCACACATAAAGAATTAGACCGCAGAACCTGAAAAACTCTCCTGACCTGCTGGACATGAGAGTCCCAGTCATCAGAAAAAATCAGAATATCATCCAGATATATTATCATAAATTTATCCAGAAAATCGCGGAAAATATCATGCATAAAAGACTGGAAAACTGAAGGGGCATTAGAAAGACCAAAAGGCATGACGAAATACTCAAAGTGGCCCTCGGGCGTATTAAATGCGGTCTTCCACTCATCCCCCTGCCTGATCCGCACCAAATTATACGCCCCACGAAGATCAATTTTAGAGAACCACTTAGCACCCTCTATACGAGCAAACAAATCAGTAAGCAATGGCAATGGGTATTGATACTTAACAGTGATCTTATTCAGAAGCCGATAATCAATACATGGTCTCAAAGAGCCGTCTTTTTTTGAGACAAAGAAAAACCCAGCTCCCAAGGGAGAAGAAGATGGACGAATATGTCCCTTTTCCAAAGACTCCTTTATATATTCGCGCATAGCAGCATGTTCCGGCACAGACAGATTAAACAAACGACCCTTGGGATATTTACAACCCGGTATCAAATCTATGGCACAATCGCACTCACGGTGCGGAGGTAACGACCCAAGCTTGGGTTCGTCAAAGACATCTTGATAATCAGAGAGGAACTCAGGGACTTCAGAGGGAATGGACGACGAAATAGAAACCAAAGGTAAGTCCCCATGAATACCCTTACATCCCCAGCTCAACACAGACATTGCTCTCCAGTCCAAGACTGGGTTGTGAGACTGCAACCATGGCAATCCCAGTACCAAATCGTCATGTAAATTATACAGCACCAGGAAACGAATAATCTCCTGGTGATCCGGATTGATACGCATGGTTACTTGTGTCCAGTATTGTGGTTTATTATTAGCCAATGGGGTGGAGTCAATCCCCTTCAGAGGAATAAGAGTCTCCAAAGGCTCTAAATCAAAACCACAACGATTGGCAAAGGACCAATCCATAAGACTCAGAGCGGCGCCAGAGTCAACATAGGCGTCCGTGGCAATGGATGACAAAGAGCAAATCAGGGTTACAGACAAAATAAACTTAGACTGAATGGTGCCAATGGAAACAGACTTATCAAGCTTCTTTGTACGCCTAGAGCATGCTGATATAACATGAGTAGAATCCCCACAATAGAAACACAATCCATTCTTCCGTCTAAAATTCTGTCGCTCGCTCCTGGACAGAATTCTATCACACTGCATACTTTCTGGCGTCTTTTCCATAGACACCGCCAGATGGTGCACCGGTTTGCGCTCCCGCAGACGCCTATCAATCTGAATAGCCATTGTCATGGACTCATTCAGACCTGCAGGCACAGGGAACCCCACCATAACATCCTTAACGGCATCAGAGAGACCTTCTCTGAAAGTTGCCGCCAAGGCGCACTCATTCCACTGAGTAAGCACAGACCATTTACGGAATTTTTGGCAGAAAACTTCAGCTTCGTCTTGCCCCTGAGATAGTGCCATCAAAGTTTTTTCTGCCTGAAGTTCCAAATGAGGTTCCTCATAAAGCAAGCCCAAGGCCAGAAAAAACGCATCCACATCGCGTAACGCAGGATCCCCTGCTGGCAATGAGAAGGCCCAATCTTGAGGGTCACCCCTGAGGAAGGAAATCACAATCCTAACCTGCTGAGCAGGGTCTCCAGCTGAACGAGACTTCAGGGACAAATAAAGCTTACAATTATTTCGGAAATTCTGGAAGCTAGCTCTATTCCCTGTGAAGAACTCCGGCAAAGGAATTCTCGGCTCAGATACCGGAGCATGTACCACAAAATCTTGTAAATTTTGTACTTTCGTGATGAGATTATTCAAACCCGCAGTTACACTCTGGAGATCCATTATTGTCAGGTGTACACAGAGCCATACAGAGATTAGGAGGAGAGAGAGAAAAAAGACTGCAGCAAGGCAGACTGGAGGAAAAAAAAAAAAAAAAAAAAAATTCCAGCAGACTTCTTATAACTCTCCTTTCTCAACCTGGGTCTTTAACACTTTAATGGCCGGTCAAACTGTCATGATCTCTGCAGGCAGAGATCATAGCAAGCCTATAGAGGGACAAGCTCTCGGAAGATGGAACTATACTGACCATGAACTAAGCCTGCCGCGCAACTAGAAATAGCCAGGTAGCATTTCCTATTTATCGCTAGATGCCCAGCTCTGGCCTAAGACCTAAATAGCTAGCAGAGGGAAATATAAGACCTGGCTCACCTCTAGAGAAATATTCCAAAGAAGACAGTAGCCCCCCACATATAATGACGGTGAGTTCAGATGAAACAACAAACGCAGCAGGAAAATAGTCTTAGCAAATTTGAGGTCCGCTTACTAGATAGCAGAAGACAGATAGTATACTTTCATGGTCAGCAGAAAAACACTAACAAAACACCATCCAGAGATTACCTTAAACTCTGGCATTAACTCATAACGCCAGAGTAGCAATCCCTGATCAACGAGAGCTTTCCAGACACAGTAACAAAACTTCAGCTGTGAACTGGAACAAATAGGCAAAACAAAACATGGACAAAAGTCCAACTTATCTAGTAGCAGTCTAGAAGCAGGAACAAGCACTGAGAGGCATCAGATAACATTGTTGACCGGCAAGAAACCACCAGAGAAATGAGCTTAAATAGCGACACCCACTACTGATGGAACCAGGTGAAACAGGAAAGAGGATGACAAGTCCAATTCCACAAGCGGCCACCGGGGGAGCCCAGAATCCAAATTCACAACACCTATGGTCTGATGAAACCAAACTGGAACTGTTTGGGAAAAACACAACTTGTCGTGTTTGGAGGAAAAAGAATACTGAGTTGCATCCATCAAACACCATACCTACTGTAAAGCATGGTGGTGGAAACATCATGCTTTGGGGCTGTTTCTCTGCAAAGGGGCCAGGACGACTGATCCGGGTACATGAAAGAATGAATGGGGCCATGTATCGTGAGATTTTGAGTGCAAACCTCCTTCCATCAGCAAGGGCATTGAAGATGAAACGTGGCTGGGTCTTTCAACATGACAATGATCCAAAGCACACCGCCAGGGCAACGAAGGAGTGGCTTCGTAAGAAGCATTTCAAGGTCCTGGAGTGGCCTAGCCAGTCTCCAGATCTCAACCCTATAGAAAACCTTTGGAGGGAGTTGAAAGTTCGTGTTGCCAAGCGAAAAGCCCAAAACATCACTGCTCTAGAGGAGATCTGCATGGAGGAATGGGCCAACATACCAACAACAGTGTGTGGCAACCTTGTGAAGACTTACAGAAAACGTTTGACCTCTGTCATTGCCAACAAAGGATATTTTACAAAGTATTGAGATGAAATTTTGTTTCTGACCAAATACTTATTTTCCAACATAATATGCAAATAAAATGATAAAAAAACAGACAATGTGATTTTCTGGATTTTTTTGTCTCAGTTTGTCTCCCATAGTTGAGGTCTACCTATGATGTAAATTACAGACGCCTCTCATCTTTTTAAGTGCTGGAACTTGCACTATTGCTTAAGGACTAAATACTTTTTTGCCCCACTGTACATAATGTAGACTTGCATGAACATTTTCTGTATATGCTGTGTTCAGATTTGTAAGGCAATCTGTCAGAAGTTTTTGCTATGTAATCTGACAGCAATATGTGTAAGAGACAGAGACCTTGATTCCAGGGATATATCATTTAGTATACTTACTGTATAAAGTCAGTATTCTAACTAAACAACTAGGCTGCAAGTGTGGGGCTGCTGAGACAGTATTTCTACTTGAAAACCAACAAAAGGAGTACCAATGAAACCAAAAAATAAATAAATAAAACATAACCTTTATTAAATAATTTACACAAACAAGGTCACATAAAGTGTAATAGGAAATTCAAAATATTCAACATTATTTTGAATTTCCTATTACACTTTAAGTGACCTTGATTGTTTGTGTAAATTATTTAATAAAGGTTATATTGTATTTTTTTTTTTAGTGTCATTGGTACTTCCTTTTGCTGGTTTTTAATACGCTCTGTTTGGAGTATTGCACCAGTTAATGTACTGTACTGACCTAATTGGAGAGTTAAATAATTGAACCATGCTTTCGGCCTTTAACAATAGAACGTGCTTTTTGATTATTGTATTTGCTAGCGTTTCTACTTTGCACAGTCACAGAGAGAGATGATAATCAGTGCTGGGAAAGTGGATGGACTAGCAGACACGAGGCCAGTTGTCCTATAATCATAATATCGTGCTGATAAAACATTGATAGATTGTATTAAAACAGCAAAACACAGCACAGTAAGTGACATCATTTGGATCAGTGTCTCAGCTCCTACATTATGTTGTAATCAGATTACATAGCAGAATCCTGGTAACACATTCCTTTTAAACCCTTCACGACCTTAGACGTATCTAAACGTCCAGGTTGGGATGAACGTCCCAACCTTGGAAGTTTGGATATGCCCTGGCGATTTTGTGCACATAGGAGCTGGGCACGCAATCGCCATCGGCTGTTCAGCAAACATCACAGCAGACACTCGGCTCTCAGAGTCTGAAGTGGTGCTTGTTAAGGTCAATGTTCATGGCTCCACCATAAGAAAGACTGGGCAAAAATAGCCTGCATGGCAGAGTTGCAAAACGAAAAACACTGCTGAGCCATAAGAACATAAAAGCTTGGCTCAGTTTTGCCAGAAAACATCTTGATGATCCCCAAGACCTTTCAGAGAATACTCTGTGGCCTGACGAGACAAAAGTTGGACTTTTGGAAGTTGTAGGTCTCATTACATCTGGCGTAAAAGTAACATTATACCAACACTAAATTATGGTGGTGGTAGTGTGATGGTCAGAGTCTATTTGCTGCTTCAGAACTTGGAAGACTTGCTGTAGTAAATGGAACCATGAATACTGCTGTCTGCCAAAACATCCTGAAGGAGAATGGCCAGCCATCTGATCATGGCCTCAAGCTGAAGCGCAGTTGGGTTATGCAGCAGGACAATTGTTATGACCTGGTGGTTAGGAGCACCCGAAGAGACCTGATGGTTAAAACAGAAAACCTGGGACAAGCTCTGAGGAAGTGGTAACTCTACTGACCGCAATCCCTAATCCCATCACACACACTAGAAATAGCTGTGGAGCGTACCTAACTCTCCTAGACGCCTCTTCACAGCCTAAGAGCTAACTACCCCTAAAGATAGAAATAGAAGCCGACCTTGCCTCAGAGAAATTCCCCAAAGTAAAGGTAGCCCCCCACAAATATTAACTGTGAGTTAAGAGGGAAGTGACAAACACAGGAATGAAACAGATTTTAGCAAAGGAGGCCGAATCTTCTCTAGAAAGACAGAGGATAAGAAAGGGAACTATGCGGTCAGTATAAAAAACTACAAAAACCACGCAGAGTGTGCAAAAAGACCTCCACACCGACTCACGGTGTGGAGGTGCAGCTCTGCACCCCCAGAGCTTCCAGCTAGCAAGGAAATATCATAATAGCAGGCTGGACTGAAACATAGCATGTACTGAAAAATATATTCAAAAACCAATGAACAGCAAATGACTAGCAAGGACTTAGCTTCTGCTGGAGTAGTCAGGTCATCTGAGAATTCCAAGAGAGATCTGAACCAGTACTGAGACATTGACAGCTGTCGTGAACTAACGACCTGGGCAGAGTTAAATAGGGAAGCCAGCAGCAGCAATAAACGAGAGCAGCTGAGAAAGCCAACCTCAAAGATCAGCAGTTCCACTCAAAGCCACCAGAGGGTGTCCAAGGACAGAACTCCCCAAAGTACCATTCACGACCACAGGAGGGAGACCGAGAACGTAATTCACAACAGACAATGATCCAAAACACATCAGCAAGTCCACCTCAGAATAGCTTAAGAAAAACAAAATTCAAGACTTTGGAGTGACCGGGTCAAAGTCCTCACCTTTATCAGATCGAGATGCTGTGGCATGACCTTAAAAAGGCGGTTCTTTCTCTCCAATGTGGCTGAATTACAACAATTCTGCAAAGATGGGTGGGCCAATATTTCTCCAGAGGTTTGTAAAAAGACTCATTGCCAGTTATCACAAACGCTTGATTGCAGTTTTTGCTGCTAAGGGTGGCCCAACTAGTAAAAGAGTTGTCTAGGAGTATTAGAAAATAACCTAATGACATCCAATACACCCAAGTGACCGCTGCAGATAATCATCACCATTGACTTGCAATGGTGACCGGCTGTATGTCACAATCACCACTGTAGGAAGATAGAGACTGGCAGCAGCCCCTGGGAGGAGAGTAATGGTTGTTTTTTTATTAATAGATGGGTATTTTGGGGTGGGAAAAAATATATTTTAAAAATAAAATCAGCACTGCAATATCTATTGATACCCCATGCAGTATACGACCAATACAAATCAGTATAAATGCAATCTCTTTACCAAAATACTGAGAAATGGCTCTCTCCATTGAGAAGCGCTGTAATGGGCACTATGAACACCCTTTTATTATGCCAATCCATAGAACACCTGTTAGGCGTCATAAACCTTAACCTTTGCAAATCTAGATAGGAACTGTGCACCAACACAAACCACAGCGGAACACAATTTCTAGTGGCATAAGACAGTTTATCAGTAAAGGAAAAATTTCAGATTGACATTCCTGACAGTACATGTGCTGCAATGCACTGCAAATCCTTGTGAAAGTCAACAGGTTAATTTCCACAAGAGGCAGGCGAATATATTTACTCCTCTCAGCAGACAGCACCTAGCCATCCTTGACAGCAATTGGTGCAGACAGATGCTGAAACAGAATTGATCTTAGTAACCGAGAGCAGACTGCGGTCATCATCTTTCTGACTGCACTGCTCGCATCAGAAATGCCACCCAATCTCCGACCTGTCTGACGAAAGTGAATCATCTCCAATGTTATATGCTATATGTTGTATTGATTGTCTGTCCGCAATAGAGATGGTACGAGCCGGTGGCCTCAACAGGTAGGGAAAAGGTCATTGGTGGCATGTAGTAGAATTGTGGTGAGATCAGTCACAAATTTTTACAGCAAGCCTCATTTGTGAAAAATTGTGGATGCTTTTGTTAGGACATGGAAAGAGATGGAGGATGACGAGGTGGGTGGAGGGCTCTACAGCCTGACAAATTTACTATAATCTATGTATCAAGATACTAGGCACTCCAACGTTCATGAAATATATTTTTTTATTAAGACAATCCTTAAATATTTTGTGACATTTCGGCCTTAAAATATGGGCCTTCATCAAACTCGGATTGCTGAAAGTATGGCAGATCTTAGATTATAAGAGGCAATAGCAAATTGCATGGTGCTGGGCATTGAAATGTCACTCAATATTTTTGGATTGCCTTAATAAAAAATATATTTCAGAAACTTATGAGTCCTGAGTATCTTGACATTTATTTACATGGAGTGGAATCCTTGCTCGAGCACCCAGAATTTTATTCTTTTGAGTATTGTATGGCCATTACTAGTTATTGTAATTTACAGCAGAAACTTAAATTATAAGGCTATGTGCACACTTTGCAGGTTTTGATGCGTTTCCGCAGTGTTTTTGGATGCGCAGAACTGCATCAAATCTGCAGTGTATCGCACCACCAATATTAGTTAATGGGAAATTGAGAATTGGTGTGCACATGCTGCGGAAAAATACGTGCGGATTTGCAGCGTTTTATTTTCCGTGTCTCCTGCTATAAAACTCCACCCCAGCCTTCAGCCTGTGCTAGAGTATTCTGCCTTGCATCCAGCTCCTGACCTCTGATTACTCCCTGGCTATACACCTGCTCCTGTGAACCTGTGTGGTTATCCTGCTACTCTGCTCTGAGTTCCTGCTGCATACACAAGTCTCCAGTAATCCTCCATCTGCTGTTCGTGTTTACTTCCATCTGCATTTGCTGGTCATGTAAGCTGTTGCTGCTTTGCAATAATCTGAGACTATTAACCAGGCCTCCCTGGTTGAGCTAAGATATGATTTGAACTGCCTTAAGCATATCTATCTGTGCCTGGACTAAAACAAGGATTTATTCGTGTCAAGCATCCTCAAGAATAACTGTGCTTCATAGACTTTCTGCTTGATTGCATTTTCCACTGAAGTTTCCTATAGACTGCTAAGCTGCGTTTATTATTCGCACCAAGTGTTGTGGACTTGAGTTTCTCTCTGCACCTGTTTGAATCACCGTGTAATAATATAAACTTTACCACTTAGAAAACTGTGTCCTGTAGTTGTCTTGTTCCACGCAAAGAGTCTCCTGAGTTATCCCCTATAATTATTACACTATGCCTGCTACAGTGACCGCTAGCCGACGACGATGGGACAGTAGTCCCATCATACGGCTACTGTGTTCAAGTGTAAAAAAAACAAACAAAAAAAACACATACACAGTACATACTCACCATACAGCTAATTCCCGACGCCCTCCATCACCTGTAAAAAAAATAAATAAAAATAACAAACCAACTGTATACTCCCTGTTCCGACATAATACATTTAATAACCAGTGTCCCATGACGATCTCCTGTATAGAGCTGTCACATCGGGAGATGTGACTGCTCTCCAGGGGCCTCCAGTGATGCCTGCTGTCATTGTATCCTCCCACTGTGGATCACTCTGCCGCCAGAGGTCACTGGAGTTCCTGCTGTCACTTGTGGCACCACTGTGTGGGAAAATTCTCATGCAGCAGTGCCGTAAAGTGAGAACATGAACTCCAGTGAACCCTCAGTGATAACACTGCAGGAGCCATTATCTCCTGCAGTGTGTCACTTGGGGCCCTGTAAAGCGGTCAGATCTCCTGATGTGACAGCTCAATAGGGTAGATCATCATGGAACAGTTGCTATTAAATGGATTATGTAGTAACAGGGAGCATACTGTTGATTTATTATTTATTATTTTGGGTTTTACAGGTGATCGAGGGTGTGGCAGGAATTAGTAGTACAATAAAGATGGGAAACTGTGTTTAGTGCTTTATTTCATTAAAAGACTTTATTCTTGCTGTTTGTTTATTCAACCCCTTAACAACTACAGGATTAGTAATGGATAGGTTACTTATTGACACCTCTCCATTAGTAAGCTTGGCTTGATGTCACCTTACAATACAAAGGTGACATCAACCCCACAAATATTACCCCATATGCCACCGCTACAGGGCAGTGGGAAGAGAGGCCCTAAGTGGCGGAATTGGCGCATCTTAGAGATGCATCATTTCTGGGGTGCCTGTGAACTGGTGTTTGTAGCCCGGGGGAGCAATGTCCATGGCCCCTTCCTAGGCTATTAATATTAGCCTGCAGCTGTCTGCATAGCCTTTTCTGGCTATTAATTATAGGGCGATCCCACGTCACTCTTTTTTGGGGAGGTCCCCCTATTTTAATAGCCAGTAAAGGCTAAATATACAGCTGCAGGGTGATATTCATAGCCTGGGAAGATCCATGAGAATTAACCCCTTCCTACACTATAAACATCGGCCCTCAGCAAATGGCTTTCCCTCTCTGGCGCAGAAAATTGTGCGGGAGCCAATGCCATTTTCTTATCAATATTTTTTTAAAATTAAACAGATATTGCGTATAAGGCTGGGGCACACTTGTGAGAAATTTGCACGAGTCTCGCACCTCAATACCAGGCACTATACCAGTGTGAGACTCGTGTGAATTTCTCACAAGTTTGACCCCGGACTAACGCAGAGTGTGTGTGTGTGTGTGTGTGTGTGTGTGTGTGTGTGTGTGTGTGTGTGTGTGTGTGTGTGTGTGTGAGAGAGAGTGTGTGTGTGTGTGTGTGTGTGTCTTTATTTAACTCTTTATGTATCATTTTATGTTTATTACTAAACATTATGCTTGGTATTATCTATCCATCTATAGATACATCTAATCTATCTATCTATCTATCTATCTATCTATCTGTGTGTGTAAACGTTATTCTTCAATGGAGTATGTAAAAGAAAAGGTTGGACAGGAGATAACATCACAATTCTTTTTTTTGTTAAATATCTTTATTTAGCTTACAAAAACGCGTACAAATCCGTACGAAAATCTGCTTAAAAAACACATCAACAATGCACGGATTTTTAACTGTTTTCTGCCAAGAGATGCAGAATCTGCGCAGAAAATTCCACAGGCAAATCCGCAACGTGTGCACATACCCTAAGTGTTCAAATGTACACGAGTCCATAACCGGCATATACAGGTCCTTCTCAAAAAATTAGCATATAGTGTTAAATTTCATTATTTACCATAATTGTTATGACCCCAATGGCGAGGGTCTCAGAGGAACGTGGAAGTCTGCAGAATACAAAAATCCAGCTCATAGGGCAGTGGTAACTGGGTTGACCATATATCTACTCCTAACGCCAACACTAGAAGTAGCCGGGGATCATTCCTACGTTGATTCTAGATGACACGCACCAGCCGGAGAATCTAGCTACCCCTAGTAGAGGAAAACAAAGACCTTTCTTGCCTCCAGAGAAGGGGACCCCAAAGCTGGATAGAAGCCCCCCACAAATAATGACGGTGAGGTAAGAGGAAATGACAAACACAGAAATGAACCAGGTTTAGCACAGAGAGGCCCGCTTACTGATAGCAGAATAAAGAAAGGTAACTTATATGGTCAACAAAAACCCTATCAAAATCCACACTGGAAATTCAAGAACCCCCGAACCGTCTAACGGTCCGGGGGGAGAACACCAGCCCCCTAGAGCTTCCAGCAAAGGTCAGGATATAGATTTGGAACAAGCTGGACAAAAATACAAAACCAAAACAAATAGCAAAAAGCAAAAGGCAGACTTAGCTGATATAACTGGAACCAGGATCAGTAGACAAGAGCACAGCAGACTAGCTCTGATAACTACGTTGCCAGGCATTGAACTGAAGGTCCAGGGAGCTTATATAGCAACACCCCTAACTAACGACCCAGGTGCGGATAAAAGGAATGACAGAAAAACCAGAGTCAAAAAACTAGTAACCACTAGAGGGAGCAAAAAGCAAATTCACAACAGTACCCCCCCCTTAGTGAGGGGTCACCGAACCCTCACCACGACCACCAGGGCGATCAGGATGAGCGGCATGAAAGGCACGAACTAAATCGGCCGCATGAACATCAGAGGCGACCACCCAGGAATTATCCTCCTGACCATAGCCCTTCCACTTGACCAGGTACTGAAGCCTCCGCCTGGAGAGGCGAGAATCCAAGATCTTCTCCACCACGTACTCCAACTCGCCCTCAACCAACACCGGAGCAGGAGGCTCAGCAGAAGGAACTACAGGCACAATGTACCGCCGCAACAAGGACCTATGAAATACATTGTGAATAGCAAACGACACAGGAAGATCCAGACGAAAAGATACAGGATTAAGGATTTCCAATATCTTGTAAGGCCCAATAAAACGAGGTTTAAATTTGGGAGAGGAGACCTTCATAGGAACAAAGCGGGAAGAAAGCCATACCAAATCCCCAACGCGTAGTCGGGGACCCACACCGCGGCGGCGGTTGGCAAAGCGCTGAGCCTTCTCCTGTGACAACTTCAAGTTGTCCACCACATGATTCCAGATCTGCTGCAACCTATCCACCACAGAATCCACCCCAGGACAGTCAGAAGGCTCCACATGACCCGAAGAAAAGCGAGGATGGAAACCAGAGTTGCAGAAAAAAGGCGAAACCAAGGTGGCGGAACTAGCCCGATTATTAAGGGCAAACTCAGCCAACGGCAAGAATGTCACCCAATCGTCCTGATCAGCAGAGACAAAACACCTCAAATAAGCCTCCAAAGTCTGATTGGTTCGCTCCGTCTGTCCATTAGTCTGAGGATGGAAAGCAGACGAAAACGACAAATCAATGCCCATCCTACTACAAAAGGATCGCCAGAACCTGGAAACGAACTGGGATCCTCTGTCTGACACAATATTCTCAGGGATGCCGTGCAAACGAACCACGTTCTGGAAAAACACAGGAACCAGATCGGAAGAGGAAGGCAGCTTAGGCAAAGGAACCAAATGGACCATCTTGGAGAAGCGATCACATATCACCCAGATAACGGACATGCCCTGAGATAGCGGAAGATCAGAAATGAAATCCATGGAGATATGTGTCCAAGGTCTCTTCGGGACAGGCAAGGGCAAGAGCAAACCGCTGGCACGAGAACAGCAAGGCTTAGCTCGAGCACAAGTCCCACAGGACTGCACAAATGACCGCACATCCCTTGACAAGGAAGGCCACCAAAAGGACCTGGCCACCAGATCTCTGGTGCCAAAAATTCCCGGGTGACCTGCCAACACCGAGGAATGAACCTCGGAAATGACTCTGCTGGTCCACTTATCCGGGACAAACAGTCTGTCAGGTGGACAAGACTCAGGCCTATCAGCCTGAAATCTCTGCAACACACGTCGCAGATCCGGAGAAATAGCTGACAAGATAACTCCATCTTTAAGAATACCAACAGGATCAGCGACTCCAGGAGCATCAGGCACAAAGCTCCTAGAAAGAGCATCGGCCTTCACATTCTTTGAACCTGGTAAATACGAGACAACAAAATCAAAGCGGGAGAAAAACAATGACCAGCGGGCCTGTCTCGGATTAAGGCGTTTAGCAGACTCGAGATACATCAGATTTTTGTGATCAGTCAAGACCACCACACGATGCTTAGCACCCTCGAGCCAATGACGCCACTCCTCAAATGCCCATTTCATGGCCAACAACTCCCGATTGCCCACATCATAATTTCGCTCGGCAGGCGAAAACTTCCTAGAGAAAAAGGCACAAGGCTTCATAACAGAGCAACCAGGGCCTCTCTGCGACAAAACGGCCCCTGCCCCAATCTCCGAAGCATCCACCTCAACCTGAAAGGGAAGTGAGACGTCAGGCTGGCACAAAACAGGCGCCGAAGTAAACCGGCGTTTCAACTCCTGGAAAGCCTCCACGGCAGCAGGAGCCCAGTTAGCTACATCGGAGCCCTTCTTGGTCATATCCGTCAAAGGTTTCACAATGCTAGAAAAATTAGCGATAAAACGACGGTAGAAGTTAGCGAAGCCCAAGAACTTCTGAAGACTCTTAACTGACGAGGGCTGAGTCCAATCAAGAATAGCTCGGACCTTGACTGGGTCCATCTCCACAGCAGAAGGGGAAAAAATGAACCCCAAAAAGGGAACCTTCTGTACACCAAAGAGACACTTTGAGCCCTTGACAAACAAAGAATTTTCACGCAAAATTTTAAAGACCAACCTGACCTGCTCCACATGCGAATCCCAATTATCAGAAAAAACCAAAATATCATCCAGATAAACAATCAAAAATTTATCCAGATACTTCCGGAAAATGTCATGCATAAAGGACTGAAAAACTGAAGGCGCATTGGAGAGCCCAAAAGGCATCACCAAGTACTCAAAATGACCTTCGGGCGTATTGAATGCGGTTTTCCATTCATCACCTTGCTTAATGCGCACAAGGTTGTACGCACCACGAAGGTCTATCTTGGTGAACCACTTGGCACCCTTAATCCGGGCAAACAAGTCAGACAACAGCGGTAAAGGATACTGAAATTTGACAGTGATCTTATTTAAAAGCCGATAATCAATACAAGGTCTCAAAGATCCGTCCTTTTTTGCCACAAAAAAGAATCCCGCACCAAGAGGGGAAGAAGACGGACGAATATGTCCTTTCTCCAGAGACTCCTTGATATATGAACGCATAGCGGTATGTTCAGGTACCGACAGATTAAACAGTCATCCCTTAGGAAATTTACTGCCTGGGATCAAATCTATAGCACAGTCACAGTCCCTATGAGGAGGCAGTGCACTGGACTCAGACTCACTGAAGACATCCTGATAATCAGACAAATACTCCGGAACTTCCGAAGGCGTAGAAGAAGCAATAGACACAGGCAGGGAATCCCCATGAATACCACGACAGCCCCAACTTGAGACTGACATAGCCTTCCAGTCCAGGACTGGATTATGGGTCTGTAACCATGGCAGCCCTAAAACAACCAAATCATGCATTTTATGTAAAACCAGGAAACGTATCACCTCGCGGTGTTCAGGAGTCATGCACATGGTAACCTGTGTCCAATACTGCGGTTTATTTGCTGCCAATGGTGTAGCATCAATACCCCTAAGAGGAATAGGATTTTCTAATGGTTCAAGAGTAAAACCACAGCGCTTAGCAAATGAGAGATCCATGAGACTCAGGGCAGCACCTGAATCTACAAACGCCATGACAGGATAAGATGACAGTGAGCAAATCAAAGTTACAGACAGAATAAATTTAGGTTGCAAATTACCAACGGTGACAGGACTAACAACCTTAGCTATACGTTTAGAGCATGCTGAGATAACATGTGTAGAATCACCACAGTAGTAGCACAAGCCATTCCGGCGTCTATGAATTTTCCGCTCATTTCTAGTCAGGATTCTATCACATTGCATTAAATCAGATGTCTGTTCAGACAACACCATGAGGGAATTTGCGGTTTTTCTATCACATTGCACCGAATTAGGTGTCTGTTCAGACAACACCATGAGGGAATTTGCGGTTTTGCGCTCCCGCAACCGCCGGTCAATTTGAATAGCCAGTGCCATAGTATCATTCAGACCTGTGGGAATGGGAAATCCCACCATAACATTCTTAATGGCTTCAGAAAGGCCATTTCTAAAATTAGCGGCCAGTGCACACTCGTTCCAATGTGTCAGCACGGACCATTTCCGAAATTTTTGGCAATACACTTCAGCCTCGTCCTGCCCCTGAGACATAGCCAGCAAGGCCTTTTCTGCCTGAATCTCAAGATTGGGTTCCTCATAAAGTAAACCGAGCGCCAGAAAAAACGCATCAAGATCAGCCAATGCCGGATCTCCTGGCGCCAGCGAAAAAGCCCAATCCTGAGGGTCGCCCCGTAAGAACGAAATAACAATTTTTACTTGCTGAGCAGAATCTCCAGATGAACAGGGTCTCAGGGACAAAAACAATTTACAATTATTCACGAAATTCCTAAACTTAAACCTGTCTCCGGAAAACAGTTCAGGAATCGGTATTTTAGGTTCTGACCTAGGATTTCTGATAACATAGTCTTGTATGCCCTGCACACGAGTAGCCAGCTGGTCCACACTTGTAATCAAGGTCTGGACATTCATGTCTGCAGCAAGCATAGCCACTCTGAGGTAAAGGGGAAGAAGAAAAAAAAAAAAAAAACTCAGAATCTTCTTTCTTATAATCCCTCTTCTGCAATGCATTAAACATTTAATACTGGCCTGGCAAACTGTTATGACCCCAATGGCGAGGGTCTCAGAGGAACGTGGAAGTCTGCAGAATACAAAAATCCAGCTCATAGGGCAGTGGTAACTGGGTTGACCATATATCTACTCCTAACGCCAACACTAGAAGTAGCCGGGGATCATTCCTACGTTGATTCTAGATGACACGCACCAGCCGGAGAATCTAGCTACCCCTAGTAGAGGAAAACAAAGACCTTTCATGCCTCCAGAGAAGGGGACCCCAAAGCTGGATAGAAGCCCCCCACAAATAATGACGGTGAGGTAAGAGGAAATGACAAACACAGAAATGAACCAGGTTTAGCACAGAGAGGCCCGCTTACTGATAGCAGAATAAAGAAAGGTAACTTATATGGTCAACAAAAACCCTATCAAAATCCACACTGGAAATTCAAGAACCCCCGAACCGTCTAACGGTCCGGGGGGAGAACACCAGCCCCCTAGAGCTTCCAGCAAAGGTCAGGATATAGATTTGGAACAAGCTGGACAAAAATACAAAACCAAAACAAATAGCAAAAAGCAAAAGGCAGACTTAGCTGATATAACTGGAACCAGGATCAGTAGACAAGAGCACAGCAGACTAGCTCTGATAACTACGTTGCCAGGCATTGAACTGAAGGTCCAGGGAGCTTATATAGCAACACCCCTAACTAACGACCCAGGTGCGGATAAAAGGAATGACAGAAAAACCAGAGTCAAAAAACTAGTAACCACTAGAGGGAGCAAAAAGCAAATTCACAACACATAATGTAATGATTACAATTAAACTTTCATATACTATAGATTCATTATCCACCAACTGAAATTTGTCAGGTCTTTTATTGTTTTAATACTGATGATTTTGGCATACAACTCCTGATAACCCAAAAAACCTGTCTCAATAAATTAGCATATCAAGAAAAGGTTCTCTAAATGACCCATTACCCTAATCTTCTGAATCAACTTATTAACTCTAAACACATGCAAAAGATACCTGAGGCTTTTAAAAACTCCCTGCCTGGTTCATTACTCAAAACCCCCATCATGGGTAAGACTAGCGACCTGACAGATGTCAAGAAGGCCATCATTGACACCCTCAAGCAAGAGGGTAAGACCCAGAAAGAAATTTCTCAACAAATAGGCTGTTCCCAGAGTGCTGTATCAAGGCACCTCAATGGTAAGTCTGTTGGAAGGAAACAATGTGGCAGAAAACGCTGTACAACGAGAAGAGGTGACCGGACCCTGAGGAAGATTGTGGAGAAGGACCGATTCCAGACCTTGGGGAACCTGAGGAAGCAGTGGACTGAGTCTGGTGTGGAGGAAATGGGCTACAGGTGCCACATTCCCCAGGTAAAGCCACTTTTGAACCATAAACAGCGGCAGAAGCGCCTGACCTGGGCTACAGAGAAGCAGCACTGGACTGTTGCTAAGTGGTCCCAAGTACTTTTTTCTGATGAAATCAAATTTTGCATGTCATTCGGAAATCAAGGTGCCAGAGTCTGGAGGAAGACTGGGGAGAAGGAAATGCCAAAACGCCTGAAGTCCAGTGTCAAGTACCCACAGTCAGTGATGGTGTGGGGTGCCATGTCAGCTGCTGGTGTTGGTCCACGGTGTTTCATCAAGGGCAGGGTCAATGCAGCTAGCCATCAGGAGATTTTGGAGCACTTCATGCTTCCATCGGCTGAAATGCTTTATGGAGATGAAGATTTCATTTTTCAGCACGACCTGGCACCTGCTCACAGTGCCAAAACCACTGGTAAATGGTTTACTGACCATGGTATTACTGTGCTCAATTGGCCTGCCAACTCTCCTGACCTGAACCCCATAGAGAATCTGTGGGATATTGTGAAGAGAAAGTTGAGAGACGCAAGACCCAACACTCTGGATGAGCTTAAGGCCGCTATTGAAGCATCCTGGGCCTCCATAACATCTCAGCAGTGTCACAGGCTGATTGCCTCCATGCCACGCCGCATTGAAGCAGTCATTTCTGCCAAAGGATTCCCGACCAAGTATTGAGTGCATAACTGAACATTATTATTTGATGGTTTTTTTGTTTGGTATTAAAAAACACTTTTATTTGATTGGTCGGGTGAAATATGCTAATTTATTGAGACAGGTTTTTTGGGTTATCAGGAGTTGTATGCCAAAATCATCAGTATTAAAACAATAAAAGACCTGACAAATTTCAGTTGGTGGATAATGAATCTATAGTATATGAAAGTTTAATTGTAATCATTACATTATGGTAAATAATGAAATGTAACACTATATGCTAATTTTTTGAGAAGGACCTGTATGTGGCTTCCTGGCAGTGACCAGTTATCCTACTGAAGCTCACGTTAATAATGACTGACTATGGAAGGCCAGTCTATAACAAATACTTTACACATTGATCGGGAAGGTACCTGTTCATCATGAGCTCTCTGGTTCAATCCTAGCATATTTCCACCACTGTCCACAGCAAAATTCATTTACTCCTGCCTGTATCAGTGCTATACACCAGATAATATGGATTATTATTTTGAAAAGCTCTTTAAAGGGAACCTGTCACCACGTTTTTGGAAGATGGGATAAAAATAGCGTTAAATAGGGTCAGAGGTGGGCGTTACATTAGTGTGTCTGTTATGCGTTTATTACCCACCTAAGTTGCCGAAATACCTTTGACAGGCGAAAACGGAGACTTTGCAATCAGGCTGGTCTGGTCAAAAGGGCGTCTTGTCTTCCCCCAGATTTTGCGTAGTTTTCCGTTGGTGGCGTAGTGGTGTGCGCATGCCCAAGGTCCCGAATCCTCTGCCAGGGGATTTAAAAGAGCGCGCTGTTCGTTATTTCATTGGTGATCGGTGGGCGCCGCCATCTTTCTTTGGCCGCGCGTGCGCAGAAGCGGCGCTCTGCTGGCCGCGGCTTCAGGAAAATGGCCGCGGGATGCCGCGCGTGCGCAGATGGATATCGCGGCGGCCATTTTCCTAAAGCCGCGGCCAGCAGAGCGCCGCTTCCGCGCACGCGCGGCCAAAGGAAGATGGCCGCGCCCACCGATCACCAATGAAATAATGAACAGCGCGCTCTTTTAAATCCCCTGGCAGAGGATTCGGGACCTTGGGCATGCGCACACCACTACGCCACCAACGGAAAACTACGCAAAATCTGGGGGAAGACAACACGCCCTTTTGACCAGACCAGCCTGATTGACAGGCGAAAACAGAGACTTTGCAAAGGTATTTCGGCAACTTAGGTGGGTAATAAACGCATAACAAACACACTAATGTAACGCCCACCTCTGCCCCTATTTAACGCTATTTTTATCCCATCTTCCAAAAACGTGGTGACAGGTGCCCTTTAAAAAGGTTAAATAGCACAGACTTGATCTCCAATGGCATTTTGAAAGGGAACCAGACATCAGGATTTACCAGTAGAAGTAGTCAGAGAGCTTTGTCACCCTCCAAATGTCCTATTTAACCCCTTTACCTCCAACTCAAACGGGAAAATGGAAATAAATACATTTTTTTACATTTTACTATTTTTCCCTAACTAAGGGGGTGATGAAGGGGGGTTTGATTTACTTTTATAGCGGGTTTTTAGCGGAGTTTTATGACAGCCATCACACACTAAAAGACGCTTTTTATTGCAAAAAATTAATTTGTGTCTCCACATTTTGAGAGCTATAATTTTTCCATATTTTGGTCCACTGAGTCATGTGAGGTCTTGTTTTTTGCGGGACGAGCTTGCGTTTTTATTGGTATCATTTTCGGGCACGTGACATTTTTTGATCGCTTTTTATTCCGATTTTTGTGAGGCAGAATGACCAAAAAACTGCTATTTATGAATTTCGTTTGGGGGGGGCGCTTATACCGTTCCACGTTTGGTAAAATTGATAAAGCAGTTTTATTCTTCGGGTCAGTATGATTACAGCGATACCTCATTTATGTAATTTTTTTATGTTTTGGTGCTTTTATACGATAAAAACTTTTATATAAAAAATAATTATTTTTGCATCGCTTTATTCTGAGGACTATAACTTTTTTTATTTTTTTGTTGATGACGCTGTATGGCAGCTCGTTTTTTGCCGGACAAGATTAAGTTTTCAGCGGTATCAGAGTCATTTATATCCGTCTTTTTGATCACGTGTTATTCCACTTTTTGGTTGGCGGTATGATAATAAAGCGTTTTTTGCCTTTTTTTATTTTATTTTTTTTTTTTACGGTGTTCACTGAAGGGGTTAACTAGTGGGACAGTTTTATAGGTCGGGTCGTTATGGACACGGCGATACTAAATATGTGTACTTTTATTGTTTTTTTTTTATTTAGATAAAGAAATATATTTATTGGAACAATATTTTTTTTTCTCTATTTTGGAATTTATTTATTTTTTTTTTAACACGTAAATATATATATATATATATATATATATATATATATATATATATATATATATATATATATATATATATATATATATATATATATATATATATATATTTTTTTTTTTTTTTTTTTTACTTTTTTACATTGTCCCAGGGGGGCACTCCACAGTAAGGTGACAGATTGCTGATCTGACACTTTGCAATGCACTGTGTAATATCAGCGATCTGAAAAGCACTGCAGGAGGCTTGCTGGCGCTTGCTCTGAGCAGGCACTTGGCAGACCCGGATCCAAAATGGCCACGGGGGGCCTTCCGGGTCCTGCAGGGAGGAGAAGGTAGGAGACCCTCGGAGCAACGCGATCACATTGCTTTGCTCCGAGGGTCTCAGGGAAGCACGCAGGGAGCCCCCTCCCTGCGCAATGCTTCCCTATGCCGCCGGAACGCTGCGATCATCTTTGATCGAAGTGTGCCTGGGGTTAATATGTCGGGGGCGGTCCGTGACCGCTCCTTGCACATAGTGCCGGATGGCAGCTGCAATAGTCAGCTGACACCCGGCCGTGATCGGTCGCGCTCCCCCCGTGAGCGCGGCTGATCGCATTAGACGTACTATCCCGTCGGTGGTCATACGGGCCCACCCCACCTCGACGAGATAGTACGTCTAATGTCAGAAAGGGGTTAATGATGCCTGTATTATCCCTAACCTATAAATGTATGTGTGTAAAAACATCATCTCTACTGCACGCTGGGATCATGCTCATAACAGCGCGCCGGACATCCCTTTTACATATAACATATAAAGATAATATCTGTATGTGCTTTAGTTCACTAGAATGTGTTTAAAGGGACCCTGTCAGCAGGATTGTGCACAGTAACCTGTGGCTGTTTAACGCAAAACTGGAAATAAAGATTAATGATATGCTCGTGCTTCGGTGTGGCCTGTACAGGGTTTTATGTGGTGCACTGCTTACATAATCATCCTTATGGCTTCTGACAGGTCAGTAATCCCTCACTGACCTGCCCTCTATTTTACATAATGAATATTATATATACATTGGAAAAAAAAACCTTTTGCAGGCAGTATAATCGCATATGTAAAAAGTACGGTATATAAATAATATGTTTCAGATTATCCAGATCTCATCAAGGACAACATCTGCAACAAGTTTGTATGTTCAGCCTGTGTTTGCGTGGGTTTCCTCCGGGTTTCTCCGATTTCCTCCCACACACCAAAGACATACTGATAGGGAATCTAGATTGTGAGCCCCATTGGGGACAGTGATAATAATGTCTGTAAAGCACTGCGGACTTAATGGCGCTATATAAAAAGAGTAAAAAATAAATAAAAATAATATATATTTTTTTAAAAAATCAATATGAAAATGGTGCCCGCCGCGCCTGCGCAGTTATTGGTATGAGATATAGATATACATATCTCTCTCTCTCTCTATATATATATATATTTTACACACACACTGTGTGTCATCTCCTCCTGTACATAGTATATACACCTGTATGTCATCTCTTCTGCATATAGTATGCAAAGGCCTTTGATTCATTAGAGTGGCAAATTTTGCAAAAGGTGCTCTTGAAATTTGGTTTCTCTGTTAAATTTTGCAAATGGATTGAATTTCTTTCTTGCATGCCGAGAGCTAATATACTGGTAAATGGGGTGCTATCGGAATATTTCAATCTGAGCAGGGGGACCAGACAGGGCGGCCCACTATCCCCAATGCTCTTTGCACTGGCGATTGAACCAATTGCACTTAAAATTAGACAAGATAATTTGGTGGAGGGAATTGACAAATTCTAGGTGGATAAGGTAGGATTATATGCTGATGACCTGGTGCTCTTCCTGGAAAAGATTGGCCAGTCCCTTCCTACAGCGACTGATTAAAATCGGTAGTTATGTTAATAGTGGATAATATAACAGTACCCGTGTTGTTTGGTTTAACTAAAAGTAGTAAAAAAATTTAAGTATTTGGGCATTTTCTTGGAGACAATATATACCCCCTCGAGGATATGATGAATAAAAAAGTTTGAGAAAGGGGGAGTCGAGACCATATCTGTAGAGGGCAGAATTGGACTAATTAAAATGATAATCCTCTTAAAGTGTTTATATATGTTGGAATATACATCAATTAAAGTCCCCATGGGTTTCTTTAAGAAAATGCATAGCTTAATGGCAGCTTTTATATGGGGCTCATCTAGGCCTAAAGTAAATATTGGTTCCTTACAAAGGCCCAAACGAGAGGGTGGATATACGGTGCCTGACCTTTTTCTATATTATCTAGCTGGCCAACTACGATACTTAAAATATTGGTTAATCCATGATAAATGAGCCTCTGCGTTATTGAGTCTCATTCATTTTCTGGGGGGCACACACCATGGGCAATATTGGAGGGTTCATACAGACCACCTCGGGGCCTGCTGTTTGCACATAGTTTAGTAATACAGGTTTGGCGGGAAAGTATGAGTCCCTCATAGGGATTTTTACAGATACCTGCAGCTGAGACATGCCATAATGTACCAATTCCCACTTCCTAGAATGCGAATATCTAGATATCCACTAATAGGAATGTTGTCAACCCAAGGACCTACAGGTGTGATTTCCTCCTGTATACCTTCTTGTTAAATTCCAAAATTGCTTCTACCCAATTGGCTGTGGAGGATAAATGGAGGCACCTAATCCCCTGGAATGAAGCACTGGAGGCGTACACGATGGTGTCTCCAGCTGCAAATAAATTAATTCAATTATATATGTTCCACCAATCCTATTTGACCCCGAGAAGATTGCATAAATTCGGTAGAAGAGTAAATGATGAATGTCATAGATGTGGGGAGGAGAGAGTGGATTTTTGGCATCTAATTTGGGATTGTAGAATTATAAGAAGATATTGGAAGGATGTGATTTTTACACTAGAAAGGATACTTGGGATACCTGTTGAATGTAGTCCAGAGCGGTGTGTGTTGGGTGTTGTGGATGATTAAATGTGGACTCATTATGACAGAATATTTCTCAGAGAGGCTCTGTTTATGGCTAGGAAAGCGATAGCGCTGAGGTGGATGGGGGATAAGTCTCCTTCATTCAATCAGTGGAAAGAATTAGTGAACAATATATTTCCATATGAGAACATATTATACAGGAACAGAGGTTGTCCCCAGAAATTTCATAGAATTTGGGAAAGGTGGTGTGACTCACCCTTGACACACATAGCCCCTAGTGCTGTGATTTCTTCAATCGGGAGATATAATCCCTGAGGTTTCTCTTTTTCAGTGCATGAACGTGATGCTCTATGTGGACTCAGGAATATTTGTTTATTATAACCTGAACTGTTACATACTCAGAACCTTGATAAAGAACCTCCTGGTTGATGGTGCAATGCTGCTGAGAATACATTATGTCTAATGTTCTATTTTACTTATTGTGTTTGTTTTGTCATTGAAAGTATGATTTTATCATTGATATTGTGGATGATTTGATGGACTACTCTGATTTTACACTGCAATGTCATATGCTTGTTATATTATTTTGTGGAATCTTTCAATAAAAAGTAAAAAAAAAAAACAAACAAAAAAAACAACTTACTTTGGAGCAGATAAAACTTATTTACTGAGATACTCTCACATTTATAGCAGCAGTCCTAGTTAGGAGGTAGGATGCACCTAACAAAGGTGTGATGGCATGTTTAGGCACTGGCACCTTACCTGTACCATTACCCTTGGCTCAATTCCTCATCCATGACACTCATTAGTGGATAAGCAGTTCCTTTAACATCCAAGTCCGTCTATTGACCTTGTCTATATAGGTGTATACTTTTTGTATGCCGGTCTTTGATATCGTTAACAAAATTGTGTCATTTTTAGTGGACTTTTGACTCCATGCTTTTTGTATTTTAGTTTTGTCACATAGCAGCTAAAAAGATCTTCTTTCTCGGCGTCTGCGCTGCATTCCCTAAATCCTATATAGCCCCCAAATTCTCCCTGTACAGCCCCAAAAACCTTTTTGATTTCTCCGATGCTGTATGCTAATCTGGTCCATCCGATCCAATGGGGATGGCTTTGGTCCCCTAAACCCCTCCCTCCAGCTTCTGCTTGACGTCGTTAATGAGGATGATGCCTCCTGCATCCTACTCATTACACTGAGCTATCTCGCGCCTGCGCAGACAAATCACGTCTTGCGTTTGCACAGTATGCTTTGCTCAACTGCGGGAAAAGTTGAAAAACATAAGTGCGCACTTCTGCTTTTCGGTTTTGGCCGCAGTTGGGGAAAGCATAGTGTGCAAGCACGAGACGCGATTTGTTCCCTTTAAAGGTCTGAACACAGGGCATGTGACTGCTGTTGCCAATCACAGGAGAAATGTGCAGGTTATCAGAATGCGATCCCTGCTAGATACACCAGGGACCCAAGATTTCCCGGGGATTTACCAGGGTGTGGTGACTGAAAAACCTCAATCCTGGTGTTTCATTTTATTTTCTATTTATGGCATTTCCCATATGGTTTAATTACTTTTATATTTTGATAGCCAGGACTTTTATGGAAGTGGCGATAAGAATATTATTATTCTTTTCTTGATTTTTAATAAAAGAAAAAAAAAAAAAAGAGGGCAATTTTAATATTTTTTAAAAATCGTTAATAACTTTCTTTAAAATTTTTACTTTAGTCCCCTCACGGGAAAAAAAAAAACCTATAAACCTGTGATTGTTTGATCGTTTGTATTACATACGGAAGTACAATAAATTGTTAATCGTGGCCTCATGAGCATTTCCAAGGTCGTCCACTTGCAGAGTGATACGTCCCCATTAACTAAACTTGCAGATTCAGTTGAATAGGTTTTGAGAACAGATCAATTCATTAAAGCATTTATGCATGGAGTTCATGAAGGCAATAATAAAGGGCAGTACTTACATGTGGACATGAGGAGGTTGGAATCTGCTTTGGTTGATGTTATAGTGTGTGAATGCCTGGGTGGGATTGGAACTATATTCGTCCACCGCTACTGTCACTTTGCCTTGCGAGGGAATACCATGAGCCATCCTTCCTTCTTATAGACATGAGCAAATCACAGCGTGCAGGAACAACAGAGGGACGCGGGCATCATGTGTCCACCAACTGCGAGCCCCAGTGATAGGTTCATCAACACAGCTGGAATCTGAAGCAGACGAGAAATTATTATTCATTGACCTTAAATTAACATTCATTGATAATGTGCTTCATTGGAAGTCATTGACCTACCAAACAATCACCCAAAATAAAGACCTTTTTATATCGATAACCTTGTCAGAAGACATTTACAGGGTTGGCACTATTATTATTATTATTATTATTGTGCCATTTATTCCATGGCGCTTTACATGTGAGGAGGTGTATACATAATAAAAACAAGTAATAATAAAAATAATAATAATAATAATAATAATCTTTATTTATATAGCGCCAACACATTCCGCAGCACTTTACAATTAAGCGGGGACATATACAGACAAATTCAATACAAGTTAAGACAATTTAAACAGTGACATTAGGAGTGAGGTCCCTGCTTGCGAGCTTACAATCTACAAGGAAATGGGGGGACACAATAGGTGAAAAGTGCTTGTTATTTCAGGTCTGGCAATTATAATAAATAGGGATTTTCATACAAAGCTGCATGATCCGGTCATCAGCCCGTGTGTTTATGTGCAATAGTCAAGTATCAAGTGCAGTTATCATGTGCATGGAGGGTGTGGAGACAGATGAATAGTAGGGTGCAGATTTAGAATAATATTTGGAAGGAGGGAACAGGGCAGAGTTAGTTTACTGAGTAGTTGATGTGGTAGGCTTGTTTGAAGAGATGGGTTTTTAGAGCGCGTTTGAATAGGTCAGGGCTAGGTATCAGTCTGATCGTCTGGGGAAGTGCATTCCAGAGAGCTGGCGCAGCACGAGAGAAGTCTTGTAGACGGAGGTGCGAGGTTCGGATTACGGGGGATGTACAATAATCTTGAACAATACAAGTCACAACTGGTACAGGAGGAGAGAGGACCCTGCCTGCGAAGGCTCACAATCTACAAGGGATGGGTGAGGATACAGTAGGTGAGGGTAGAGCTGTTCGTGCAGCGGTTTGGTCGATCGGTGGTTACTGCAGGTTGTAGGCTTGTCGGAAGAGGTGGGTCTTGAGGTTCTTTTTGAAGGTTTCGATGGTAGGCGAGAGTCTGATATGTTGTGGTAGAGAGTTCCAGAGTAGGGGTGATGTGCGAGAGAAATCTTGTATGCGATTGTGGGAAGAGGAGATAAGAGGGGAGTAGAGAAGGAGATCTTGTGAGGATCGGAGGTTGCGTGCAGGAAAGTACCGGGAGACGAGCTCACAGATGTATGGAGGAGACGGGTTGTGGATGGCTTTGTATGTCATGGGTAGGCTTTTGTACTGGAGTCTCTGGGTAATGGGGAACCAGTGAAGGGATTGACAGAGGAGAGAGGCCAGGGAATAGCAGGGGGGGGGGGGGGGGACAGGTGGATTAGTCGAGCAGCAGAGTTTAGAATAGACTGGAGGGGTGCGAGAGTGTTAGAGGGGAGGCCACAGAGTAGGAAGTTACAGTAGTCGAGGCGGGAGATGATGAGGGCATGGACTAGGGTTTTTGCAGATTCTTGGTTTGGAATGTATGGATCCGGGAAATATTTTTAAGTTGAAGGCGGCAGGAAGTGGAAAGGGCTTGGATATGTGGTTTGAAGGAGAGATCAGTGTCAAGGATTACCCCAAGACAGCGAGGCCCTAAAACTGAACCTTGTGGGACTCCGACAGATAGGGGGCGAGGTGAGGAGGTGGTGTGTGAGTGGGAGGTGCTGAATGTCCGGTCAGTTAGGTATGACGAGATCCAGGATAGGGCCAAGTCTGTAATGCCAAGGGATGAGAGGGTCCGCAGCAACAGGAAATGGTCCACTGTGTCAAAGGCAGAGGACAGGTCCAGGAGGAGTAGTGTCGCTTGCTCTTGGCGGTTAATAGGTCATTGGCGACCTTAGTTAAGGCAGTTTCAGTGGAGTGGTGTGACCGGAAGCCTGATTGTAAGTGGTCGAAGAGGGAGCAGGAAGATAGATGGGAGGACAGTTCAAGATGCACGTGTTGTTCCAGTATTTTTGAGGCATAGGGAATAAGTGATATAGGGCAATAGCTAGATACAGAGGATGGGTCAAGAGAGGGCTTTTTGAGGACAGGTGTGATTGAGGCATGTTTAAAGCTTGAGGGGAAAACACCAGTTGTTAGTGATAGGTTGAAGAGATGGGTTAGGGTTGGGATGAATACTGTGGCGAGGTTTGGGATGAAGTGGGATGGGATCGGGTCAAGTGCACAGGTGGTGGGATGTGATCTTGAAAGTAGAGTGGAGAGTCGATCTTCTGTAATGGTGGAGAAGTTGGTTTTGGAGGTGGAGGGCTGGGTAGTTGGGAGGAAGGGCTCTGGGGGTTGTCCACTAAAACTGTCTCTGATGTTCTCAATCTTCTGCTTGAAAAATGAGGTAAAGTCTTCAGCTGAGATGAGTGGGGAGGGAGGAGGTGCTGGGGGATGGAGGAGAGAATTGAAGGTGTTGAATAACTGTTTAGGGTTGTCAGACAGGGAGGATATGAGAGATGAGAAGTAGGTTTGTTTAGCTGTGGCGAGTGTGGTCTTGAAAGTAGTGAGGGACTATTTGAATGCAATGAAGTGCTCGTTGGAGTGGGATCTTTTCCATCTGCGCTCAGCAGCCCCATGAGTAAAGAGTCGCAACGCATTTACCTTAGGCTGCTTTCACACTAGCGTCGTTCGACGCACGTCGCAATGCGTCGTTTTGGAAAAAAAACGCATCCTGCAAAATTGCTTGCAGGATGCGTTTTTTCTCCATAGACTTGCATTAATGACACATTGCCACATGTTGCATCCGTCGTGCGACGGATGCGACGTGTTGCGTCGGACCAAAAAAAACTTACATGTAACATTTTTTTGGTGCGTCGTGTCCACCTTTTCCGACCGCGCATGCGCGGCCGGAACTCCGCCCCCGCCTCCCAGGCATCACAATGGGGCAGCGGATGCGTTGAAAAACTGCATCTGCTGCCCCCGTTGTGTTTTTTTGGCACAGTATGCGTCGGTACGTCGTCACGTTGCATTGCAACGTGCGTCATACGACGCTAGAGTGAAAGTCGCCTTAACCAGCATGAGATAAAGTGCAAACCATGATGAAGCTACCTAGAAAAAAAAACCAACATGGTAGTCTCTAATTTTTAAGCTGCGCACTTCTAAAAACTCATTGTACTGTGACTGAATAGGACAGCACTTAGAAATAACTCAACCACGACTGGAACCCATATTATCATATCAATCATTAGTTAGATAAACATCTAAAATGCACTAAAGTCCTATATAGAATGATCAGAATCCTACAGTGTATAAGGATTGTTATAAAATGGTCACTCACACAACAGCCCCTTCAAGACGATCCAAAACCATATCAATAGGGGAAATGAGATGTAGCCACCAGACACCCCAACTGTTTATCTCAGAGGAATCAAAAGATGAGACACTGAAATCAGATGTCTGATCCTCTTCCGCCTGACAGGGAAAACATCAAAGATACCTCTGTCCTGTCCGTTTTCTTTTTCTCATTCAGCATACGGACCCATAGAGATTCATGGTTCCACTTTTATAATAGATGTGTGCATGGATCAATGTGTCAGATACACAAGACCTGGAGCATAATCTCCTCATCACTTTGCGGACCAGTCTCGATAATAAAAGTCTATGGGTATCCATCAAAAACAGTTGAAAGACAGAAGACAGACTTTTTTCTTCAGTTCTTTGCATTTAATTCATTTTCAGCAAATCAATTGCAAAGCGCTACTAGATTAAAAAAAAAAAAAAAAAAAAAAAAAACACGATCACACAGTCAGTCATTCAAATTTAAGAACTGATGAGAAAACAGATATAGAACGTTTTTCACGAGTAACGTTTTTACCTTTCCATTGCAAGGGCTTGTTTCTATGTGCAGCAAGCTAACATTATCATTCATACCATCCTGGATTACATACGACATTCTAAATTACTTTTTTTTTTTTTCAAAACATGTGAACATGTGTGGAGTGAAAAACCTCAATTCTGGGGTTTCATTTTATTTTCTCTTTACGACGTTTGCCATAGAGGGCAATTAATATTCAATTTTGATAGACTGGACTTTATGGATACTGAAATGCCAAATATATTTATATTTTAATTGTCTTTATATATCTGATGGAAAAAAAAGTCGGAGATTCAAATTTGAATTTTTTTTTTCTATTTTTAATAACTTTTTAAATGTTTTATTTTTTTAGTCACTTGAAGCAATTTAAACCGGTGATCGTCTGATCCCTTTTATTATATACTGCAGGGCTGGGCTTCACAGGAGTACCAAGATGGCAGTTACTGAGGATTGCATCATGGCTGGACGATGGGAGCATCACCGGTGAGTGTTCTATTTAAATGCCGGTCAGGGATGGATAGCGGCATCTAAGGGTTAACATCAGCGATTGGACTTCAGCTCTGGCTGCTGTGACAAATTGGCTATACTGACAGTTCACTGCTCCAGTGATGCCTATTTGTTGCTGGTCTTGGTTTATAGGCTGTAATACTGATTTTACAACTATACTACATGTGACCACTGCATCCAATCACTGAATGTCACTGTTGCAGCTTGTCAACAAATACCTGAGGCATAGGCGGTGAGGCATAGCTGGAGCAGTGGTGGATATGTATAACCACATTTGTTATTTTTAACTCCCCCAGAAGAATAAATTAACGTTATCATGGAAATACCCTTTAATCTTAAATGAGAAACTTTAAATAAAAAAAAAAATATGGCAGATCACATCTTAACAGCAATTAATAGCAGATTTATGAAGATGTCATAGTGTAAAGAAATCTTCCCTAGGGACAAGTGAGCTTCAGTCAGCCTCTAAATATAGAAGAATAAAACCTCTGTACAGATATTCACTAGTGACACAATTTGTATGCTCTTCCACCTAAACACAGGCGGCCCTAATTACAGATACTGAGACATAAGAGAAGTGTCACAGCCATCAGTCCAATTACTAGTCACACAAAAGGTCAAATGTTTTTATTCATGTGCACACGGCCGGCCAGTGAACTGGGTAATAATCAGAATGATGGCATTCATAAAGTCAATTATTCGACATAACACACTTCTGATTGGCGAAACGACAACATGGGAAAATATCTATAAAGGAAGAAGTCATGAAGACAGACGAGCTCGCTTTAAAAAACATATCAGACAAATGGAGCAAGTTTCATTAGATCATGTGCAATATTTAAAGCAGCCATGAATATCAAAATGTTAAACTTTCTAGAAAATGTATTGAAAAAATGTTGTACAATAAATGTTCTCAGTGACTGTACATGGAGGATTTTAGACCTCTAGAATAGATGTTAATTTGGGTCAATATATTTTCTTCAATCAGCAATTTTTCACCGTTGGTTTAGTCAATAAACTACCTTGAGTCTCCATGCACTGATTTCCTGGTGGCCTTGTACTTATACACAGCAGTCAATCAGAAAAGATAGATCTGCAGTAAAGATAGAAAACAGGATGCAGCAATAAATATATAACCCACTATACAAATCAGTAAGCTATAGAATAAGTGGTATACTGGTACATCTGCTGAGTGGATGAATGGTAGACCATACGGAAAAATATGGAAACCAAAGAAAGAAGCCGAACATGTGATCAAGAGAATACAGGACAATGAAAAGATGATAATCATGTACAGTAAAAAATTGCTGTAAAAACTAAACCCCCCAGGTAATCAATAGATGCTATATATCAATTTAAATATATCCCACAATATATTGTGTGCTGCAATCTGCACAACAATTATATCCAAGTACATTCAGGAAATAATGTGCCCCATAAACAATAAGAGCTCAGGACTGGGAGGAACAAAAGAGAAGATAAATAAATACGAGAAGGTCAAGGTATGGGTGCTTCTAGAATACAGTAACTGGTAATTATGTGGAAAGATCCACCATCTTAAGCCCAAATTGTAGGCAGTGAGGTTAGAGGACTGACTGAACAGGATAGAGCACCTATATTATGGGACCAGGGAAGTGATTGAGATGAAGCACACTTCTTGTGAGACCTGAGAAGTAATAATGGTAGGGTACAATTTTCTATAAGGCCTAGGATGTAATGAAGGAAAGATAGATTACCTGGGTGGAAGGTGGTTCAGGTGTGGCGCACACCCCGACGCGCATTTCGGACGGAGGACACAAAGTTAACAAGTATGGGTAAATGTGTAAACTGATGTTCTGGAAGTTACCCAAGTCACTAGTAAATTCTTGAAAGAACTGAGAGAACAGTTTGATTTATATGAGAAAAAAAGCTCTGAACATTTCTGAAAAGAAAGTATATGAGCGTGATGAAAAGTATTCGATTCTCAGGTAACTTCAATCTAATGAGACATTTGATGGTGAAGTTATATTCAGCGGGAGTGACAACTTTAGAATCAATGCATTTCTAAGCAATTTTTTGAGGGGGAGAAAAATTATGTGCTTTGGCCTAATAAGAAGAAATGTGTAAATTCAGACCTGCCTCTATGGAAGTTATATGCTTATGTACGAAGCGGAAATACATGGTAATAGCTGGCTACGCCAATCCTCCAATGATACATTAGTGTGGTCACACACACCAGCGTGATGTGCATGGAGCTTTCCAAGTCTCCTCTGATGGCATTAGTTAGGTGAAAGAAGGACTGATCAATTTTTCCAAACATCCCTGTTTTTGCTCCAATTAGAAGACACTAAAAAGGCTTCTGCTATTCAAAGAAGAAATGTCTTTATATATTTAAAAGGTAACATTCCGGCCACATTCACATATTTTTAAGCCAAGACATGTAAAAAGCCAAGCATGTGCATGTATTGAGGGGTTGAGCTGTTGAATAAGTGCTCAGACTACAGTTTTCGTAAGTTCTCCAATTGGGACACCAATGGTTGTCTAAAAGTAGAACAAAGGATTTGATCACCAAATACCTAGGTGTCTATTAAAATACAAATTAACATGGGTAATAGAAAAGAAACATGTACGGTATTTCTCTTTGGAAAAAAAAAAGGCAAATTCGTGTTTCATTCTGAATATTCATGATTTAAGATGGACAATAATACTGAACCTAGGGCACAAAATATGTGTATGCACAAATTGAAGAAATTTCATATCCATAAAATTATGATAATATTCTTTTAAATTTACAGAAAAATCATGATTTTGAAACCATAAAAGAGAAAAATAAAACCTAAATCTATTGATGAAAAAAACATGTCTTTCTGTGTTCTCTCTATATAAGTGCCAGTATTCTACACACTAGAAGTCTAATAGGAGACTTAGATCAGGATAAAAATCAAACAGAATTTGTATGCATGAGATATTGATCTTAGAAGAAGCTTGAGATATAAGAAGCATGGAGATCTGTGTGTAATGGCCAAGAAGACTGAAGCAAATAAATAGAACAAATAGAGTTTCACTTTTTGTATTTGAAAGCGCCAAAAAATAGGGGCAGGGGCGGACGTACTGCATGTGCAGCTCATAGGCACCCATGGTGAAAAGGGACCAAGTTTCATTACATGCATCTCTAATGCAACTGTGACCGGTCTACTTTTTCCAAGCGTAGATTTTCCTTCTCTGCCTGAGGATGCTTGGGGCAGGGCCCTGTGCCTTGCTATGATCCATACACACTTTTAAAAGTAGTTCACTATTGGATTTTCATTAAATGTGGTTTGTCACAGGATTTAACCTCCCAACCTCTTGCATGGCATGCAAGAACTTTAGCCGAGAGACACAGGCTTCACTACTAATTCTGATTCTATCCACTCAGTCCGACCCTTGGAGGATACTCTCTCTGTAGGCCTGTTCTTCCCATGTTTGTTTTCCAGGCTTCTTTCAGATGCTTGCTGTTCATCCAACCAATGGGCCTTTGGTCTCCCATTTCTTTTAACCACCGCCACCGATCATTCTGAGTAGCGTCTAATGAATTTGCCCTCATTGCATGTCCCAAATAGGTCAGTTTCTGGTTGGTGACCTTGATTTCCAGGTCAAATATGGGTTCATATTGTATGATCAAGACCATCTTATGGTTGTTGATCCTAGCTGTTCAAGGAAGTTGTAGAAGTGTTTTCCAGCACCAGAGATGAAAGACATCACATTTTCTTCCATCTGCTTTCGTAAGTGTTCATGTCTCACAGTTAGGAGAATTTTTTTCTTACTAAAAATCAAAATGTAAATGTTCTTCTTTACAGGCTGGCACACAGAGATACAGCTCTGTATACCGGTACATCTGTATATTAGAGGTAAGGCAAAAGTGATACGTTTTTTCTGGAAAATTTACTAGAACCAAAATACACTTCTTAAAAATAAACCTCACAAATTAGAAAGTAATCATAGCAACCTGTATAATATAGTGCACCACATATTTATGGTGATTGTTAAAAAAGCATAAAAATTTTTTGTGATTTTTAAGGATTTAGTAGACAAAAAAAATACAACTGTAATATTTATGTGTGTGCTTTTCAAAATGGCACCACCATTGGCTTCACCATCCATCTCTGCCCCTGCGCAGAACTGTGGAGTTGGTAAGCAAAACCTCCAACTCCGACTCCACGACCCCCAACCGAACAGCACTGGTCACTACTGAGCATGTGCATAAAGTGCAGCACAGATTCATCTCAACTAAAAGCCCAGATCCTTAGATCAGGAACAGAACAGACAATAGGTCGGTACCAGTAGCAGATTCCATATTGAGACACCCATCACTTGGGTGTCCCAATAAGCAGCCGTTGAACTTCCTCCGCTTGGAATTCTAGGATACAGTGACATCTGGACAGAACAGGAAATGAAAACATTACAAGGTAATTACCGTATATAAATAGATTTTAGGAGTTGGAGTAGGTCCATTTTACACCAACACTCCCACAATGAACACTGACTCCATGACTGACTCCACAGCCATGCCTGTGTGTGAGTTTATAGGTTATTTTGTCAAAAAGAGATGTTTTAGGAACCCTATGAAGCCATCAGAAGGCAATTGATATAAATACTAAGAACAATTCTGCTAGCAGCAATACATTCTGAAAATGCCATCCATTTTGACCCCAATATTCTAGCATATCTGTTAACAGATTTCACATTTCAAACAATATTTATTAATAAATAGACATCTTCAACCTGAAGAAGCTGATGTATTTGCTTTGGAAACCCAAATGTCAGAATGGCTGTATAATCAGTTTTTACATTTTAAACCCAGTCTCCACCACAATAGCCTGATATACTGTACAAGCTCCTTGGTGTCCCTCCTCCTGCAGATGCTAGCATTTCAAAGCTTCAGCTTGTACTGAGGATTGTGAAAGGATAGGTCAATGTCAGATCGACTGATCTGGTGCTGATGGTCTATCTTAGGAATAAGTCATCAAGTGTATTACAGGGGTTTTCCAAGTATATCATATTGGATTCATGAACTCTTTCACTGTGTAGCTGGACTCCTAAAATGGTCATTTTAATCTCTGGATTATATAGTCATTTTGATGTAGACTTTCTCGGAATGCACCAGCTTCATCAGGTCTAAGAGATCTAGTTAATGATGAAAGCAGTTTGCATTGTAAATTCACGTGACAGATCTGCTATAAACTAGGAATACTACGGTAATTAAATGCAACAGCTGAGATTACCGTATATAGAGACCTATGGTTGGGATTGCTGCAAAGTGACTTCTTTATTATTGAGAAACATGTTACGGGACACTTTACTATGATGGATAAAAGTCCAAAGTAGTTGTATTTTTGCTACTAGTTGCACAGGTTTCCATGATCTGGCTCCCAGTACAGAATAACTGAATGTCAAAGTCATTCTATGATTTTATATGACCAAATGTCATCAACATCATCATTTAGGCATATGATGACTTATTTACCCTTAGATTAGCCTGGAATAAAACTAAAAATATATTTAAAAAAAAAAACCTCCACATACAAAACCTACATAAAAGGGCAAACAGGATGGCTGGACCCCTTGGATATTTCTGCATTAATGGTTCTATGTTTATTTATGCATTAATCATACATAAATGCTTTATGCTAAAAAGCTGAATGTAATTAAAACTCGTGTACAGATCCTGAGTGAGCAGAACAAAATTACCCTTTACTGCCATTTTTTTTTTTTTTTTTTTTTTAAAGTCCATAATGAAATCCTATTACGGCATATAGTTTTAAGTCGGAGCAGGAAATTCCCAGTAACTTCAACCCTTAGTTAGGGATGTTTGGCTTTCGGGTGAAATTTCAGGAGAATCCTAAAATGCGCTCTAACCTTTTTAGCAGAACTTAATATGACCGTCTCTAAACTTTTGAATACGCACTTCAGCTGTTCAATATTTCAGCACTTTTTTGCACAACTTGCTGTTCTCTAACAAGAAGCTTAATGGCAAAATTCACAACAGGTGTTTTATCCATGAATCACCCAATAAGCTTTGGGGCTCCATTAGAATTGGTAATAAACACATCATGCTGTTCACATTTTGACATCATGAGACCAATACGACACCTAAGAATTCATGAACAGTACCTCACCATTGCGAGGCCTCAGCAAGATATTCTCAGACAGAAGTGGCCACTGAGCTCAGAGTGTCATCAGCAGGTTGCCACAGAGATACAGAGAGATTGGAAGAGTCACAGAAAGGCAGAGAAGTGGACATCCTTTAGTCACATCCCACACTGATGATCGCTTCATTGGGAACAATGCCCTTCAGAACCAGATGATGAATGGCACACAACTCCTGGCACATTTAAGTGAGGTGAGAGGCACCCAAGTGTCATGTCAGACCATTCAAAACCATTTAAACCACAGTGATTTGCATGCTAGATGACCTGCAAAGATACCTGACCACACCACCATCATCTTGCACGGGCCAGTGAGCATCCATGTTGGACGAGGGACCAGTGTGCCTCAGTGCTGTCCACTAATAAAGTTGATTCACACTGAGCAGAAATAATGGCCGCCTTAAGATGTTGGAGATGTCAAAGAGAGCGCTATGCATCAGTCACTGTTGTCACCAGACGATCCTTTGGCGGTGGTGGTGTTACAGTGTGGGCAGGTATGTCAGGTCCATACAGAATGGCTCTACACTTTGTAAATGGTACAGTGACAAGCCTCTACTACATGAATAACATTAATCCAGATATTGTGCCTCTGCATGAACATTGGCCTAATTTCATCTTCATGAACGACAATACTCCAGTTCATCGAGGTTGTATCATTAGTGAAAGGCTGCTGGAGACCGGGGTACCTCAATTGGAGTGGCCTGCACCTTCTCCAGACCTGAAACCCTTATAAAACCTATAGTACCAGCTGAGCCCTATGTGGAGACTCCTAACTCTGTACCCCACAACCTCATAGTTACATAGTTATTAAGGTTGAAGGAAGACTGTAAGTCCATCTAGTTCAACCCATAGCCTAACCTAACATGCCCTAACATGTTGATCCAGAGGAAGGCAAAAAAAAACCCATGTGGCAAAGAGTAACTCCACCATGGGGAAAACAATTCCTTCCCGACTGCACATACGGCAATCAGACTAGTTCCCTGGATCAACGCCTTATCAAGGAATCTAGTGTATATACCCTGTAACATTATACTTTTCCAGAAAGGTATCCAGTCCCCTCTTAAATTTAATTAATGAATCACTCATTACAACATCATACGGCAGAGAGTTCCATAGTCTCACTGCTCTTACAGTAAAGAATCCGCGTCTGTTATTATGCTTAAACCTTCTTTCCTCCAGACGTAGAGGATGCCCCCTTGTCCCTGTCTCAGGTCTATGATTAAAAAGATCATCAGAAAGGTCTTTGTACTGTCCCCTCATATATTTATACATTAACATAAGATCACCCCTTAGTCTTCGTTTTTCCAAACTAAATAGCCCCAAGTGTAATAACCTATCTTGGTATTGCAGACCCCCCAGTCCTCTAATAACCTTGGTCGCTCTTCTCTGCACCCGCTCCAGTTCAGCTATGTCTTTCTTATACACCAGAGACCAGAACTGTGCACAGTATTCTAAGTGTGGTCGAACTAGTGACTTGTATAGAGGTAAAATTATGTTCTCCTCATGAGCATCTATGCCTCTTTTAATACATCCCATTATTTTATTTGCCTTTGTAGCAGCTGCCTGACACTGGCCACTGAATATGAGTTTGTCATCCACCCATATACCCAGGTCTTTTTCATTGACGGTTTTGCCCAGAGTTTTAGAATTAAGCACATAGTTATACATCTTATTACTTCTACCCAAGTGCATGACCTTACATTTATCCCCATTAAAGCTCATTTGCCATTTATCAGCCCAAGCTTCTAGTTTACATAAATCATCCTGTAATATAAAATTGTCCTCCCCTGTATTGATTACCCTGCAGAGTTTAGTGTCATCTGCAAATATTGAAATTCTACTCTGAATGCCCCCTACAAGGTCATTAATAAATATGTTAAAAAGAAGAGGGCCCAATACTGACCCCTGTGGTACCCCACTGCTAACCGCAACCCAGTCCGAGTGTGCTCCATTAATAACCACCCTTTGTTTCCTATCCCTGAGCCAGCTCTCAACCCACTTACACATATTTTCCCCTATCCCCATTACTCTCATTTTATGTAACAACCTTTTGTGTGGCACTGTATCAAAAGCTTTGGAAAAGTCCATATACACTACGTCCACTGGGTTCCCTTGGTCCAGTCCGGAACCTACCTCTTCATAGAAGCTGATCAAATTAGTCTGACATGAACGGTCCCTAGTAAACCCGTGCTGATACTGGGTCATGAGGTTATTCCTCTTCAGATACTCCAGTATAGTATCCCTTAGAATGCCCTCCAGGATTTTACCCACAGTAGAGGTTAAGCTTACTGGCCTATAATTACCGAGTTCAGTTTTTGCCCCTTTTTTGAATATTGGCACCACATTTGCTATACGCCAGTCCTGTGGTACAGACCCTGTTATTATGGAGTCTTTAAAGATTAAAAATAATGGTCTATCAATGACTGTACTTAGTTCCTGCAGTACTCGGGGGTGTATCCCATCCGGGCCCGGAGATTTGTCAATTTTAGTTATTTTTAGACGCCGCTGTACTTCCTGCTGGGTTAAGCAGGTGACATTTAATGGGGAATTTTTATCACTAGTCATTTTGTCTGCCATGGGATTTTCTTTTGTAAATACTGATGAAAATAAGTCATTTAGCATATTGGCTTTTTCCTCATCCTCATCCACCATTTCCCCCAGATTATTTTTAAGGGGGCCAACACTGTCATTTTTTAGTTTCTTACTATTTATATAGTTAAAGAATATTTTGGGATTATTTTTACTCTCTCTGGCAATGAGTCTCTCTGTCTCAATCTTTGCTGCCTTGATTTGCTTTTTACAGAATTTATTTAATTTTCTGTATTTATTTAATGCCTCCTCACTACCTACTTCCTTTAATTCTCTAAATGCTTTCTTTTTGTCCCTTATTGCGCCCCTTACAGCTCTATTTAGCCATATTGGTTTCCTCCTATTTCTAGTATGTTTATTCCCATACGGTATATACTGTGCACAGGTCCTATCCAGGATGCTAATAAATGTCTCACATTTTCTTTGTGTACTTTTATGTCTCAGGATATCGTCCCAGTTAATTGCACCAAGATCCTCTCTCATCCGTTGGAAATTTGCCCTCCTGAAGTTTAGTGTCCTTGTCACCCCCCTACTACCCATCTTATTAAAGGTTACATGAAAACTTATTATTTTGTGATCACTATTCCCCAAGTGACCCCCAACCCTTATATTTGATATGCGGTCTGGCCTGTTGGTTAATATTAGGTCTAGCAGTGCCCCCCTCCTTGTTGGGTCCTGAACCAGTTGTGAAAGGTAATTGTCTCTCATAGTTGTCAAAAACCGATTACCTTTGCTGGAACTGCAGGTTTCTGTTCCCCAATCTATTTCAGGGTAGTTGAAGTCCCCCATAATAATGACTTCTCCTTGAGTCGCAGCTTCATCTATTTGCTTTACGAGGATATTCTCCATTGCTTCCATTATTTTTGGAGATTTATAACAAATCCCTATCAGTAATTTATTATTTTTTCCCCCTCCCCTTATCTCCACCCACAGGGACTCTACATTTTCATTAAATTCACCTATATTATCACGCAGGATGGGTTTTAAGGAAGATTTTACATATAGACACACCCCTCCCCCTCGCTTATCTGTACGGTCATTTCTGAACAGGCTATAGCCCTGCACGTTAACAGCCCAGTCATGGCTCTCATCCAGCCACGTCTCAGATATCCCCACCATGTCATAATTATGCTCCAACAACATTAGTTCTAATTCATCCATTTTGTTGTCGAGGCTTCTGGCATTAGTATACATGCACTTGATGTTACTCTCTGTACCTCTATTCTTTCTTAAATTACTAACTGTTCTAACCCCACCCCCCATGCCACCGCCACCCCCAACTTCCTTATTTGTGCCCAGGTCTCTATCTGCACTATCTTCCCCTCCTCTAAAATGAATACCCTCCCCCCCAATCCCTAGTTTAAACACTCCTTCAACCTTCTAACCAATTTCTCCCCCAGCACAGCTGCCTCTTCCCCATTGAGGTGCAGCCCGTCCCTAGCGTAGAGCCTGTAGCCAACTGAGAAGTCAGCCCAGTTCTGCAGGAACCCAAACCCCTCCTTCCTACACCAATTCTTGAGCCACTTATTAACCTCCCTAATCTCCTGTTGCCTCTCTGGCGTGGCACGTGGTACAGGCAGTATTTCGGAAAATACCACGTTGGAGGTCCTTGCTTTCAGCTTGCAGAACCTATAGTACCAGCTGAGCCCTATGTAGAGACTCCTAACTCTGTACCCCACAACCTCAATTACCTGAGGGCCGCCCTTCAAGAAGAGTGGGATGCCGTGCCTCAGCAGACAATAACTCCACTTGTTAACAGCACGATACATCACTGTCAAGATGTAAATTGATGTTTAAGGCCACATGACAAGTTATTGAGACATTGACATTTTTTGTTGGGGTATACCACCACTGTTTTTGCTTTTGTTTCAATAAATTTTTTGAGATGAGGATATCACCATTGCATGCTTCTACTTATACAGTACAGACCAAAAGTTTGGACACACCTTCTCATTTAAAGATTTTTCTGTATTTTCATGACTATGAAAACTGTAAATTCATACTGAGAGCATCAAAACTATGAATTAACACATGTGGAATTATATACTTAACAAAAAAGTGTGAAACAACTGAAATATGTCTTATATTCTAGGTTCTTCAAAGTAGCCACCTTTTGCTTTGATGACTGATTTGCACACTCTTGGCATTCTCTTGATGAGCTTCAAGAGGTAGTCACCGGAAATGGTCCGCTAATGTGGTGGAAGGGGGCGGAAAATCAGTCAGTATCTGGTGTGACCACCATTTGCCTCACGCAGTGCAACACAGCTCCTTTAGGCCTGTCCCACACTTCCAGATAATTCCAGTACCAGAAAAAAATCGGTACCAGAGTTATCCGTGTCCTTGTGTCCGTGAGCTCACGAAGGCCATCCGTGTGGCACACGTGCGGCAGCCGTATGCCGCCTGGGTACCACACGGACCGTGCAGGAGAGACAGCGCTACAGTAAGCGCTGTCCCCCCAGCATGGTGCTGAAGCCGCCATTCATCCGTTCTCTCCAGCGCTCGCTGGGGAGAAGGGATGAAAAATCTTTTTTTTTGTTTTGTTTTTATGTGTTTAAAATAAACTTTAGGGCATACTCCCCCCTCCCACCCCCTGTGCGCCCGGCCGCCGGCATTAAAATACTCACCCGGCTCCCTCGCAGTGTCCTGTCCTGGCCGCACCTTCTACTGTATGAGCGGTCACGTGGGGCCGCCGATTACAGTCATGAATATGCGGCTCCACCTCCCGTAGGGGTGGAGCCGCTTATTCATTTCTGTAATGGGCGGCCCCACGTGACCGCATACAGGAGAAGCTGCGGCCAGGACAGGACACTGCGAGGGAGGCGGGTGAGTATTTTAATAACAGCGGGCGGGCACAGGGATCTTTATGTTAAACACCAGAAACAAAAAAAAAGGATTATTCATATCTTCTCTACAGCAAACACTGCTGCAGAGAAGATATGAATGGCGGCTTCAGCACCACGTGGGGGGGACAGCGCTTACTGTAGCGCTGTCTCCTGCATGGCACACGGACTGCACATGGGTCCGTGTGCGGTACGTGTTTTACGGACCCATTGACTTTAATGGGTCCGTGTAATATGTGCGCTCCCACGAACACTGACATGTCTCCGTGTTTGGCACACGGAGACACGGTCCGCAAAAAATCAATGACATCTGCACAGATGCATTGATTTCAATGTGTCTACGTGTGTCAGTGGCTCCGGTACATGAGGAAACTGTCACCTCACGTACCGGAGCCACTTACGTGTGAAACCGGCCTTACACAGAGTCGATCAGGTTGTTGATTGCGGCCTGTGAAATGTTGATCAACTCTTCAATGGCTGTGCGAAGCTGCTGGATATTGATGGGAGCTTGAACACGCTGTTGTATACACCAAAACCAAAGAATCCCAAACATACTCAATGGGCGATAATGTCTAGTGACTATGCCGGCCATGCAAAAATTGGGATGTTTTCAACATGTGGCCGTGTGTTATGCTGCAATATGAGGTGATGGTCGTGGATGAATGGCATAACAATGGGCCTCAGATTCACCCCTGAAGAGAACACCTCTCCAACGTGCCAGATGTCATCGTATGTGAGAATTTGCCCACTCAAGTCAGTTTTGGCAACTAACTACAGTCAGGTGGAGACCCCGATGAAGACATGAATGCAGATGAGCTTCCCCGAGATGGATACTGACAGATGGTGCAGATTATTGAAGCAGCTATCTGGGTGGCTGGTCTCAGACGATCTTGGAGAGAAGATGCTGGATGTTGAGGTTCTGGGCTCGGGGTTGTGAGGCCGGTTGGATATACTGCAAATTCTCTGAAACGCATTTGGAGACAGCTTATGGTAGAGAAATGAACATCCAATTCACGGATGTGTGATAAAACTGCACATTTTAGAGTGACCTTTTATTGTGGCCAGCCTAAGGCATACCCGTGCAATAATCATGCTGTCTAATCAACATCTGGATATGCCACACCTGTGAGGTGGCTGGATTATCTCGACAAAGGAGAAGTGCTCATTAACACAGACATTAACACAGAAGAATATTTGAGAGAAAAAAGCCTTTTGTGTAAATTGAAAAAGTCTTAAATCTTTGAGTTCATCTCATGAAAAATAGGAGCAAAACCAAAAATGTTGCGCATATATATATTTATTTTTTTTTCTTTTTCTTTTTGCTTGTTTGTTTTTGTTTTAATAAAAAAATCCAACGCCAATTTTAAATACAGCTTGTTTGAACCAGAGCCAGAAGCAGATGTTCCCATTTGCAAAGATTATGCTTTTTTTTGCTGCGTTTTTTTTCCTAAATGCATCTGCGCCAAAATACACATTATAAATCCGCCCTGCCCTGATTACTGTGTTTTAATACATTTTCCCCTTTCTGATGCAGGTTTCAGGAAAAGGGATTCCTGATTTTACAGTGTATAACTTGCTGCCTAGGTTACCGGCCACCCTGAATTCTCAAAGTGGCCAGTTACCTAGGTAAGAAGTGCTGGCTGCTTGAAGCGGCTATGCTTTAGAGCCAGCTTGCGATGCTCTTAAGAAGGCAGAATCACTGAATTTGGCCAGCTTCACTCCTCCTGCCATGATATATGGAGGCAGTGATACTTCTGTTAGTAATCTGGGAGAGAGCTTAGTTGGACCAACAGTGTGACTATGCCGCTGGTCCAAACTGTCAATCTTCAAAAGGGCACCGCCCCCAAGGCAAAGAGGAAGCTAGGAGAGTGGAGCGATGTGCTACTGGAAAGGGAACATTAGAACCTCTCTAACTGGCACATGCACATACTGTAGCTAAAAGTGCCAGGTAGGCAGCCTGAACTGCTTTTCTGCAGGATAAATGCCCTTACAGTCTGAACAATTATTTAAATAGGCATTTTTGCAGATCCCCAACTATGTTTCTCTCTCCAAAATTACCTCTTCCCTAATAGTTTCCCCCTGCGATCATCCGCTGTCACCAGAGAAAGTGCAGCCACCCTTTACAATTACCCTTCAGGAGCCACTGTAAGAAATAAAAACGTATAGTAGTATAAAATACAAGGCAAGCAAATGTCAGACCATGTAATACATAGAGACAACACTGGACAAGGGTGGCAAGGACCCACCAGTAACTGACTCTGGACTCCCACTGTTCAGCTACATGCAAATATTACATTACATGCTTTCACAAATTTACATATGCTTCTAAATAAACTAGGTAGTTTTGAATGATGAGATGCTGTTTTAGTCTCTACATAGTGAATCAAATGCACTGGGCCAACTACTGTTCACAATAGGGGGATAATTGGCTTACTCCTGCACAGGGGCCCACCAAGGAATACACCCATTTTCCTGTGGGCCAGTCCGAGCCTATATAGAAAGGCCAGGTTCAGTACAGTTAGGACTGTTCTTACTAAGGCTACTTTCATATTTCTGTCAGTACGGGGCCGTAGCAAACCGTTGGCCCGACGTAGCGACGGACGTTGTACAAAAGAATGCACAACGTGGGCAGCGGATGCAGTTTTCAGACGCATCCGCTGCCCATTATGAGTTCCGGGGAGAAGGGGGCGGAGTTTCAGCACAAAAAAAGTTACATTGAACGCTTTTTTGTGACGACGGTCCGACAATTACCGACGCATCCAGTGCACGACGTATGGAACGTGTGTCCATATGTCGCGATGCGTCGGTAATACAAGTCTATGTGCAAAAAACGCATCCTGCGGGCAACTTTGCAGGATGCGTTTTTTTCACAGAACAACGCATTGCGACGTTCACATTCCGTCAGAAGTGTGAAAGAGGCTTAAGCAGCTCTTTCTGTTCGGATTCATATAAGCAGTCCCAAGCAGAGGACCCTGACAATATCACATTCATAGAAGCAGATGAATTAGCCGGATTACTTACCGGTAATGCTCTTTTAATGAGTCCATGACCGCACCCACTGGAGAGATAGGGATCCACCCCAAGGAACAGGAAACCTACAGAGAAATAAAAGGGGCGGTCCCCCTCTCCTCCTCAGTTTAATTTTCAGAGTACCTGGAGGACCGCCAGTATTAGTCAAATATTTACAATATATCTTACACTTATATACTCCATAGAAGTAATTCAATTGAATTTTTAATTTAATAGGGAGGGATGAGACTGGGTGCTGTCATGGACTCATTAAAAGAGCATTACCGGTAAGTAATCCGGCTATTTACCCTTCGCCATGACAGCACCCACTGGAGAGATTTCCAGAGACCAACACCTAGGGGGGGACCACCGTGCTGAGGATAGTCCTGCCAAAGTGTAGGTCATAATTTGATGACAGATCAAGCCTGTAGTGATTATAGAAAGTAGAAGGAGCCAACCACGTTGCTGCCTTACATATGTCCTCAATTTGAACGTTTCCCCTTTTGGACCGGGAAGATGCCATAGCTCTGGTGGAATGTGCCTTAACGCCTTCCGGAGGTTCCTTATGTTTCATGGAGTAGGCCAGCCGGATAGTGTCTCTAATCCATCGGGACAATGTGGCTCTTGTGACTCCATACCCCTTCTTTTTTCCCTGGAAGGATATGAACAGAGCCCTACTCTGCCTCCAACTACTAGTTTTTTCAATATATTGTAAAACTATTCTCCTGACATCTATAGTGTGAAATTTTCGTTATTCAGGAGTGGAGGGGTCTTTAAAGAAAGTGGGAAGGTGTATCCCTTGTGACCTGTGGAATTTTCCTGCTACCTTAGGAAGGTATAAGGGGTCTGGTTTTAAAATTAGTCTGTCTTGAAATGTTAGAAGGTAAGGTGGATCTATTGATAGGGCCTGATGTCGCTGACTCTTCTAGCCGATGTTAACGCTACCAAGAAGGCTGTTTTTAGCGACAAGTGTTTTAGAGATACTGTATCTATAGGCTCAAATGGAGGTTCTGTTAGAGAGTCTAGGACTAGGTTTAGATCCCAAGGAGCTACTCTAGGTATGTGGACAGGAGTAACTCGTTCACAGGCCGTGATGAAGCGGGACACCCATTTATTACCAGCAACATTATGGCCATAGAGGGCACCCAGAGCGCATACCTGGACTTTTAGTGTATTAACTGACAGACCTAACTCTTTCCCTTTCTGTAGAAATTCTAGGATAGATTTTATTGGAACTTCTGAGGGGTTTGAACCTGTATGGAACTGAAGAAACTTTTTCCATATTTTAGTATAAATCTTTGTAGTAGATGGTTTCCTGCTAAGCAGGAGCATATCAATTAGACCTTTTGAAAACCCTCTGGAATTTAATATCTGCCTTTCAAATTCCAGGTTGTCAAGTGGAGGCTGTCCACTTGGGGGTGGAAGAAAGGTCCCTGAGAGAGTAGATCTGGGATTGAGGGAAGGACCGATGGATCTGTCACCGACATTGGTTGCAGGCACGAGAACCATGGTCTCTTGGGCCAGAATGGTGCTATCAATATTATCCTGGCCTGTTCTTCCCTGATTTTCCGTATTATTTGTGGAAGCAGAATTATCGGAGGGAAGGCATATGCCAGCTTGAATTGCCAGGGTATTTGAAGAGCATCTAGAATTTCCGGGTGGTCTGCACGGGACCGAGATGCAAATTTCTGTACTTGTCTGTTTTGTTTTTCGTAGCAAACAGGTCTATCTGGGGCCTGCCCCATAAGAATGTTATTTTGTGCAAAATGTGAGGATTCAGACACCATTCTCCTTGATGTAGAGTGTGTCAACTTAGAAAGTCTGCCTGTTGATTGCTCTCTCCTTTGATGTGGACCACAGAGAGGGACAACAGATGCTTTTCGGCCAGGATCAAGGTCTTCTTTGCGGAAGACATTAGAGCGTCTGATCGAGTACCGCCTTGTTTGTTGAAATAAGCCACCGTCGTAGTGGTGTCTGAACAGACTCTGACATGATTTCCTCGAAGCTGTGGGAGAAATTGACGCAGTGCATAGTTTACTGCATTCAATTCAAATTCGATGAATATAAGATCTCTTCCTCATTCCATATTCCCTGGCAGAAATTATCCCCCATATGTGCGCCCCACACGTGGGGACTAGCATCAGTAGTCACAGTGTTGGATGGTGTTATCACCCAAGGGACACCCCCCGTTAAATTCTTATTATCTAGCCACCACACACCAAGGAAGCTAGGACCTGTGATAACGTTATTTTTGATTCGAGGTGCCCTAGGAATTTTCTCTGTTCCCGAAGAATTTGATGTTGCAATGTTCGGGTATGGAGTTGTGCCCACTGGACGGCTGGAGTACAGGAAGAAAGGGATCCTAATAAGGACATTCCTTCCCTCAGGGACATTCGGGGTTTGTGAATGGTAGCCGCTACTTTCTCCTCTATTTTAGAGATATTTTTACCTGAGGGAGTAGACATTTTTGTTTTGTGGAATCTAGATGGAACCCTAGAAATATCTGGAGAGAAAGTGGGATAAGTCTGGATTTTTCGGAGTTGATGATCCAGCCTAGGTTTTGTAAAGATGAGACAGTGTCAGCTAAACGTTCAGCACACTGAAGGGACGAATTTCCTACAACTAAAAAATCATCCAAATAGGGGATGATTAAAGTGTCCTTTTGGCGAAGGTGGGCCATCACCTCTAACATTACTTTGGTGAAGATTCTTGGTGCTGTGGAAAGACCAAAGGGCATGGCCGTGTACTGGAAATGATGAATCTCCCCATTGAGTTTTACTGCGACTCTGAAGTATTTTTGATATGTTATGGATAGGGAGATGGTAGTAGGCATCTTTCAAATCAATGCCGCCCATTTTACAATTTGGATAAAGGAGCTTAATGGTAGATCTAATAGATTCCATTTTAAACGTATAATTTTTAACCCCTTCATGACCCAGCCTATTTTGGCCTTAATGACCTTGCCATTTTTTGCAATTCTGACCAGTGTCCCTTTATGAGGTAATAACTCAGGAACGCTTCAACGGATCCTTGCGGTTCTGAGATTGTTTTTTCGTGACATATTGGGCTTCATGTTAGTGGTAAATTTAGGTCGATAATTTCTGAGTTTATTTGTGAAAAAAACGGAAATTTGGCGAAAATTTTGAAAATTTTGCAATTTTCACATTTTGAATTTTTATTCTGTTAAACCAGAAAGTTATGTGACACAAAATAGTTAATAAATAACATTTCCCACATGTCTACTTTACATCAGCACAATTTTGGAAAGAAAATTTTTTTTTGCTAGGAAGTTATAAGGGTTAAAATTTGACCAGTGATTTCTCATTTTTACAACAAAATTTACAAAACCATTTTTTTTAGGGACCACCTCACATTTGAAGTCAGTTTGAGGGTTCTATATGGCTGAAAATACCCAAAAGTGACACCATTCTAAAAACTGCACCCCTCAAGGTGCTCAAAACCACATTCAAGAAGTTTATTAACCCTTCAGGTGTTTCACAGCAGCAGAAGCAACAAATAGGGGAAAAATTAACATTTAACTTTTTAGTCACAAAAATGATCTTTTCGCAACAATTTTTTTATTTTCCCAAGGGTAAAAGGAGAAACTGGACCACGGATGTTGTTGTCCAATTTGTCCTGAGTACGCTGATGCCTCATATGTGGGGGTAAACCACTGTTTGGGCGCACGGCAGGGCTCGGAAGGGAAGGAGCGCCATTTGACTTTTTGAATGAAAAATTGGCTCCAATCTTTAGCGGACACCATGTCGCGTTTGGAGAACCCCCGTGTGCCTAAACATTGGAGCTCCCCCACAAGTGACCCCATTTTGGAAACTAGACCCCCCAAGGAACGTATCTAGAAGCATAGTGAGCACTTTAAACCCCCAGGTGCTTCACAAATTAATCCGTAAAAATGAAAAAGTACTTTTTTTTTCACACAAATTTTCTTTTAGCCTCAATTTTTTCATTTTCACATGGGCAACAGAATAAAATGGATCCTAAAATTTGTTGGGCAATTTCTCCTGAGTACGCCAATACCTCATATGTGGGGGTAAACTACTGTTTGGGCACATGGTAAGGCTCGGAAGGGAAGGAGCGCCATTTGACTTTTTGAATGAAAAATTATCTCCATCGTTAGCGGACACCATGTCAGGTTTGGAGAGCCCCTGTGTGCCTAAACATTGGAGCTCCCCCACAAGTGACCCCATTTTGGAAACTAGACCCCCCAAGGAACTTATCTAGATGCATAGTGAGCACTTTAAACCCTCAGGTGCTTCACAAATTGATCCGTAAAAATGAAAAAGTACTTTTTTTTCACACAAAATTTTTTTTTAGCCTCAATTTTTTCATTTTCACATGGGCAACAGGATAAAATGGATCCTAAAATTTGTTGGGCAATTTCTCCTGAGTACGCAGATACCTCATATGTGGGGGTAAACCACTGTTTGGGTGCACGGCAAGGCTTGGAAGAGAAGGCGCGCCATTTGACTTTTTCAATGGAAAATTAGCTCCAATCGTTAGTGGACACCATGTTGCGTTCGGAGAGCCCCTGTGTGCCTAAACATTGGAGCTCCCCTACAAGTGACCCCATTTTGGAAACTAGACCCCCCAAGGAACTAATCTAGATGTATAGTGAGCACTTAAAACCCCCAGGTGCTTCACAGAAGTTTATAACGCAGAGCCATGAAAATAAAAAAATATTTTTCTTTCCTCAAAAATGATTTTTAGCCCGGAGTTTTTTTATTTTCCCAAGGATAATAGGAGAAATTGGACCCCAAATGTTGTTGTCCAGTTTGTCCTGAGTACGATGATACCCCATATGTGGGGGTAAACCACTGTTTGGGCGCACGGCAGGGCTCGGAAGGGAAGGCACGCCATTTGGCTTTTTGAATGGAAAATTAGCTTCAATCATTAGCGGACACCATGTCGCGTTTGGAGAGCCCCTGTGTGCCTAAACATTGGAGCTCCCCTACAAGTGACCCCATTTTGGAAACTAGACCCCCCAAGGAACTAATCTAGATGTATAGTGAGCACTTAAAACCCCCAGGTGCTTCACAGAAGTTTATAACGCAGAGCCATGAAAATAAAAAAATATTTTTCTTTCCTCAAAAATGATTTTTAGCCCGGAGTTTTTTATTTTCCCAAGGATAATAGGAGAAATTGGACCCCAAATGTTGTTGTCCAGTTTGTCCTGAGTACGATGATACCCCATATGTGGGGGTAAACCACTGTTTGGGCGCACGGCAGGGCTCGGAAGGGAAGGCACGCCATTTGGCTTTTTGAATGGAAAATTAGCTTCAATCATTAGCGGACACCATGTCGCGTTTGGAGAGCCCCTGTGTGCCTAAACATTGGAGCTCCCGCACAAGTGACCCCATTTTGGAAACTAGACCTCCCAAGGAACTAATCTAGATGTGTGGTGAGCACTTTGAACCCTCAAGTGCTTCACAGAAGTTTATAACGCAGAGCCATGAAAATAAAAAATTATTTTTCTTTCCTCAAAAATGATTTTTTAACCCACAATTTTTTATTTTCCCAAGGGTAACAGGAGAAATTGGACCCCAAAAGTTGTTGTGCAGTTTCTCCTGAGTACGCTGATACCCCATATGTGGGGGTAAACCACTGTTTTGGCACACGTCGGGGAGCGGAAGGGAAGTAGTGACGTTTTGAAATGCAGACTTTAATGGAATGCTCTGCGGGCGTCACGTTGCATTTGCAGAGCCCCTGATGTGCCTAAACAGTAGGAACTCCCCACAATTGACCCCACTTTGGAAACTAGACCCACAAGGGAACTTATCTAGATGTGTGGTGAGCACTTTGAACCCCCAAGTGCTTCACAGAAGTTTATAACGCAGAGCCGTGAAAATAAAAAATGTGTTTTCTTTCCTCAAAAATATTTTTTTAGCCCAGAATTTTTTAATTTTCCCAAGGGTAACAGGAAAAATTTGACCCCAAAAGTTGTTGTCCAGTTTCTCCTGAGTACGCTGATACCCCATATGTGGGGGTAAACCACTGTTTGGGCACATGGCGGGGCTCGGAAGGGAAGTAGTGACGATTTGGAATGCAGACTTTGATGGAATGGTCTGCGGGAATCATGTTACATTTGCAGAGCCCCTGATGTGCCTAAACAGTAGAAACCCCCCACAAGTGACCCCATTTTGGAAACTAGACCCCCCACGGAACTTATCTAGATGTGTGGTGAGCACGTTCAACCCCCAAGTGCTTCACAGAAGTTTACAACGCAGAGCCGTGAAAATAAAAAATAATTTTTCTTTCCTCAAAAAAGATGTTTTAGCAAGCAATTGTTTATTTTCACAAGGGTAACAGGAGAAATTGGACCCCAATATTTGTTGCCCAGTTTGTTGTGAGTACGCTGATACCTCATATGTGGGGGTAAACCACTGTTTGGGCGCACGTCAGGGATCGGAAGGGAAGTAGTGACATTTGAAATGCAGACTTTGATGGAATGGTCTGCGGGCGTCATGTTGCATTTGCAGAGCCCCTGATGTGCCTAAACAGTAGAAACACCCCACAAGTGACCCCATTTTGGAAACTAGACCCCAAAAGGATCTTATCTAGATGTGTGGTGAGCACTTTCAACCCCCAAGTGTTTCACATAAGTTTATAACGTAGAGCCGTGAAAATAAAAAATAATTGTTCTTTCCTCAAAATTATGTTTTAGCAAGTAATTTTTTTTTTTTGCAAAGGTAACAGGAGAAATTGGACCCCAATAGTTGTTGCCCAGTTTGTCCTGAGTACGCTGGTATCCCATATGTGGGGGTAAACCACTGTTTGGGCGCACGTCGGGGCTTGGAAGGGAGGGCGCACCATTTGACTTTTTGAACGCAAGATTGGCTGGAATCAATGGTGGCGCCATGTTGCATTTGGAGACCCCTGATGTGCCTAAACAGTGGAAACCCCTCAATTCTAACTTCAACACTAACCCCAACACACCCCTAACCCTAATCCCAACTGTAGCCATAACCATAATCACAACCCTAACCCCAACACACCCCTAACCACAACCCTAACCCCAACACACCCGTAACCCTAAATCCAACCCTAATCCTAACCCTAATCCCAACCCTACCCACAACTGTAACCCCAACACAACCCTAAGGCCGGAGACACACTGGTGCGAGAGACGGCCGAGTCTCGCTGGTTAAAAGCAAGCTGTGGCACCTGCATTCCGGATCTGAGCGTGCAGCTCCATGTATTGCTACGCAGCTGCACGCTCCGCTCCGGAGTGCAGGTGCCACAGCTTGCTTTTAACCAGCGAGACTCGGCCGTCTCTCGCACCAGTGTGTCTCCGGCCTAACCCTATCCTTAACCCTAACCACAAGCCTAATCTTAACCCTATTTCCAACCCTAGCCCTAATTCCAACCCTAAGGGTACCGTCTCACATAACGATTTACCAACGATCACGACCAGCGATACGACCTGGCCGTGATCGTTGGAAAGTCATTGTGTGGTCGCTGGGGAGCTGTCACTCAGACCGCTCTCCAGCGACCAACGATGCTAAGGTCCCAGGTAACCAGGGTAAACATCGGGTTACTAAGCGCAGGGCCGCGCTTAGTAACCCGATGTTTACCGTGGTTACCAGCGTAAAAGTAAAAAAAAAAAAACGTACATACTCACATTTCGGTGTCCTTCAGGTCCCTTGCTGTCTGCTTCCCGCTCTGACTGAGTGCCGCCATACAGTGAGAGCAGAGCGCAGCGGTGACGTCACTGCTGTGCTGTGCTCTCACTTTCCGGCCGGCAGACAGTCATAGCGGGAAGCAGACGGCAAGGGACCTGAAGGACACCGAAATGTGAGTATGTACGTTTTTTTTTTTTTTTTACTTTTACGCTGGTAACCACGGTAAACATCGGGTTACTAAGCGCGGCCCTGCGCTTAGTAACCCCATGTTTACCCTGGTTACAAGTGAACGCATCGCTGGATCGCTGTCACACACACAACGATCCAGCGATGACAGCGGGAGATCCAGCGACGAAAGAAAGTTCCAAACGATCTGCTACGACGTACGATTCTCAGCAGGGTCCCTGATCGCTGCTGCGTGTCAGACACAGCGATATCGTATGGATATCGCTGGAACGTCACGGATCGTACCGTCGTAGCGACCAAAGTGCCACTGTGAGACGGTACCCTAACTCTAATTCCAACCCTAACCCTAAGGCTATGTGCCCACTTTGCGGATTCGTGTGAGATTTTTCCGCACCATTTTTGAAAAATCCGCAGGTAAAAGGCACTGCGTTTTACCTACGGATTTACAGCGGATTTCCAGTGTTTTTTTGTGCGGATTTCACCTGCGGATTCCTATTGAGGAACAGGTGTAAAACGCTGCGGAATCCGCACAAAGAATTGACATGCTGCGGAAAATACAACGCAGCGTTTCTGCATGGAATTTTCCGCACCATGGGCACAGCGGATTTGGTTTTCCTTAGGTGTACATGGTACTGTAAACTTGATGGAAAACTGCTTCGAATTCGCAGCGGCCAATCCGCTGCGGATCTGCGGCCAATCCGCTGCGAATCCGCGGCCAATCCGCTGCGTATCCACTGCCGATCTGCTGCGTATCCGCGGCCGATCCGCTGCGGATCCGCTGCATATCCGCTGCCGATCTGCTGCGTATCCGCGGCCGATCCGCTGCCGATCCGCTGCCGATCCGCTGCGTATCCGCTGCCGATCCGCTGCCGATCCGCTGCGTATCCGCGGCCGATCCGCTGCGGATCCGCGGCCGATCCGCTGCGTATCCGCTGCCGATCCGCTGCGGATCCGCTGCCGATCCGCTGCCGATCCGCTGCCGATCCGCTGCCGATCCGCTGCCGATCCGCGGCCGATCCGCTGCCGATCCGCGGCCGATCCGCTGCGGATCCGCTGCGGATCCGCTGCGTATCCGCTGCCGATCCGCTGCGGATCCGCTGCGTATCCGCTGCCGATCCGCTGCGGATCCGCTGCCGATCCGCGGCCGATCCGCTCTGTGTGCACATGCCATAACCCTACCCCTAACCCTACCCGTAACCCTAACCCTACCCCTAACCCTACCCCTAGTTCTAACCCTAGTTCTAACCCTAACCCTAGTGGAAAAAGAAAAAAAAAAATTTCTTTATTTTATTATTGTCCCTATGGGGGTGATAAAGGGGGGGGGGGGGGTTATTTATTATTTTTTTTATTTTGATCGCTGTGATAGAACCTACCACAGCGATCAAAATGTACCTGTAAGGAATCTGCCGACTGGCAGATTCGGCGGGCGCACTGAGCATGCGCCGGCCATTTTCCAAGATGGCGGCGCCCAGCGAGGAGACGGCCGGACACCGGGAGGATCGGTAAGTATGAAGGGGTGGTGGGGGGGGTGATCGGAGCACAGGGGGGGTAATCGGAGCACAGGGGGGGTGAATACTAACAAGGAGGGAGCGGACAGGAGGACGGGGGAGCCGGCAGGCGGACGGAGGGGACCGGACCCCATAACAGAGGCCTGGGGGGGCGATCGGTGGGTGTGGGGGGGGGTCACGTGAATATTTCCAGCCATGGCCGATGATATTGCAGCATCGGCCATGGCTGGATTGTAATATTTCACCAGTTTTTTAGGTGAAATATTACAAATCGCTCTGATTGGCTGTTGAAAGTGAAACTGCCAATCAGAGCGATCGTAGCCACGGGGGGGTGAAGCCACCCCCCCTGGGCTGAAGCACCACTCCCCCTCTCCCTGCAGATCGGGTAAAATAGGAATTAACCCCTTCACCCGATCTGCAGGGACGCGATCATTCCATGACGCATACGCTGCGTCATAGGTCGGGAAGGCACAGACTTTCATGACGCAGCGTATGCGTCAAAGGTCGGGAAGGGGTTAATAAACGTATTGAGTTTTTTAAGATTTATAATTGTTCGGAATGAACCATCAGGTTTAGTGATTAAAAATAATGGAAAGTAGAACCCACTTCCCTCTTGTCCCTTTGGTACTTTAACTAAGACATTTTTATTTATGAGAATTTGGATCTCTAGTTCAAGGGCCCTTTGTTGTGTTGGTGAGCTAAGGGCTGTTAAAACAAAAGAATCATGGGGAATTTGGAGGAATTCTATTTTAATTCCTTCTTTAATAATATTTAGAACCCAGGAATTTAACGTAATCTTTTGCCATTGGGGAAAGAAAAATTTGAACCTAACCCCTACTGGGGTGACTGGTGTCTTAATATTTATTGTCTCTACGGAAGGGGGGACCTTTAAACATAGTACCACTCTGTTTTCCCTCTCTTGTGGCCCACCGCGACGGTCTTTTATTTTGCCTTCTCTTTCCAAACAGTCTCCTCCTAAAAGTCTTCCTATAGAAAGGAATTGAGGGGTCAGGGAAGGCTTTTTTCCTTTCTTTTGCTTTTTTGAGGATCTCATCCAAAGCTTTTCCAAATAGAAACTCACCCTCACACGGAATAGCACAAATCTTGGCCTTCAATTGTGTATCCCCGTTCCAACTCTTCATCCACAACGCACATCTGGCATTATTTACTAGACCTGCTGATCTTGCTGCAAGGCGTAGAGAGTCAGCTGATGCATCTGCCATGAATGCTGCTGCTCCTCTAATTAATGGTATCGCATCCCGCAATCTTTGTCTAGAGACTCCCTGTTCGATCTGTTGATCTAACTGTTCAATCCAGACAAGCATGGATCTAGCAGTGCACGTACTGGCAATTGTTGGTTTAAATATGCCCGTGATCTTTGTAATGATGATTCCGCTTTCCGATCCAGAGGATCAAAGAGTAGGCCTGCATCTTCAAATCGGTAAAGCTGATTGTTTTGAAGTGGAGGCGACCGCTGCGTCCACTTTAGGAATCATAATCCATGATATTAGCTCATCGTCACTAAAGGGGTACTTCCTTTTGGAGGCTGACGGGAGAAAACCTCTCTGGTCTTGTTTTTCCCATTCCCTCTTTATCAATGCCTTAACAGCAGGAATTACTGGAAAGGCTCTTCTTTTTCTCTCTGCTAACCCTGCAAACATGATGTTTTGTGCTGTTTGGTCATCTTTTGTATCCTCACAACCTATTGTATTCCTGATGGATTTTACTAAGTTGTCAACCCCATCAAGGGGAAAACAAGACCGACCTTCAATGTCAGACGGTACTGAAGAAGAGGATGACGTATGTGAGGAGTCTGAGTGGATGACGCCTTCATCATCGGACTCAGAGCTAGATACTACTTTCTCTTTACTGGATTTCTTAGGGGGTGCGCTGGCTTGTGTAATGGCTTGTATATCTGTAACAGACATAGATGGACTCTGCATGGTTTCAGTAATACATTGGTTGCAGAGTTTTTTAGGGCTGGAATCTGGGAGAGGTTTCTTTTTGGCCTGGGTGAAGAAGATATTGTGGAAAAGAGTGTCAGCTTTATAGGCAGAGGTTTTTTACACTCACCCAGTGAAGCTGTACGGTCCCGGATCAGGTGGCCGAAGCGCCTTCCTGGATCTAGAATCTGTGGCATCGCTCCTGCGGCTGGCATCCGAGGACCTCCTGCTGGCTGGATCACCTGCTGGGTCCACCGTCTTGCCTGGGGATGACATGTTGCATCGCCTGTGCGCTTGCAACTATCCCCTTTTATAGGTAGAAGATCCGGTCATTTTTTTTAATTTTTTTTTTAATTTGCGGTGTACTGCGCATGCGCGAAACCGCGCTTTCCCTCCCCGCTGTTGAATGCCCCCGGAAGTGCTGTAATCACTTCCGGGTAGGTAATAGTGACTCACACCATGCTGCCCATGCGCGGCCGCTCACCTCAGCGTTATGGAGCAGTATTCCGGCTGTAGCTACCGCTGGGGACCATGCCATGGATCCCGGACCCCATATTCCTGCCCGCGTCCAGGGCCCTGTTCTAGGCCGCACATCCCGCGGAGCTCTTCTCTAGTGAGGCCGGGCGGCCTCTCCCGGACCCGGTCATCCAATACGCCGGACAGACGAGGGGGGAGCCGTCTAACGGAATCTCCCCCGATGCTGCTTCTCGACCGCATCCCCTGCCGTTCCCACAGAGACCGCACAGGCGGATGCCCTGGCCCAGGTATGGTTCTATAGTCTCGGAGAATCCAGAGATCCTCTCCCCTGGGAACAGGAAACCTAAACTGAGGAGGAGAGGGGGACCGCCCTTTTTATTTCTCTGTAGGTTTCCTGTTCCTTGGGGCGGATCCCTATCTCTCCAGTGGGTGCTGTCATGGCGAAGGGTAAAAACATTTTTGATTAATCTTTCATTGGAGGCAAATATGATTTTCTAATGAAAAGCTAAAATATGGAATGTTCGTAGAGCAAATCCATATTTGTTGATGCTGTTTATAAAGATTTTAAAAAGGTACTATTTTAAATGCAAGGATTAGGCAAGATCAAACATTCAAATACCAAAGTCTCCTGGTAATCTCGTCAAATATTTCAATGAAATAACAGCAGTAAGGCAGCAAAAATGTAGACAGACTCTACTAAGACTTTGTAGAGGAAATTACTGGTTTTCTAAAAGGGAGCATAACTTTCCAAGTCACAACTGGAAATATACAGTGGGGGAAAAAGTATTTAGTCAGCCACCAATTGTGCAAGTTCTCCCACTTAAAAAGATGAGAGAGGCCTGTAATTGACATCATAGGTAGACCACAACTAAGAGTCAAAATGAGAAAACAAATCCAGAAAATCACCTTGTCTGATTTGGCAAGATTTATTTAGCAAATTATGGTGGAAAATATGTATTTGGCCCCCTTAAAACATGCAACATTTCTGGCTCTCACAGACCTGTAACTTCTTAAGAGGCTCCTTTGTCCTCCACTCATTACCTGTAGTAATGGCACCTGTTTGAACTTATCCGTATAAAAGACACCTGTCCACAACCTCATACAGTCACACTCCAAACTCCACTATGGTGAAGACCAAAGAGGTGACACCAGAAACAAAATTGTAGCCCTGCACCATGCTGGGAACACTGAATCTGCAATAGGCAAGCAGTTTGGTGTGTTGAAATCAACTGTGGGAGCAATAATAGGAAAATGGAAGATATACAAGACCACTGATAATCTCCCTCGATCTGGGGCTCCATGCAAAATCTCCCCCCTTAGGGTCAAAATGATCACAAATCCCAGAACCACACAGGGGGACCTAGTGAATGACCTGCATAAAGCTGGGACCACCGTAACAAAGGCTACCATCAGCAATACACTACGCCACCAGGGATTCAGATCCTGCAGTGCCAGACGTGTCCCCCTGCTTAAGCCAGTACATGTCCAGGTCCGTCTGAAGTTTGCTAGAGAGCACTTGGATTATCCAGCAGACAGAAGAGTATTGGGAGAATGTCATATGGTCTGATGGAACCAAAGTAGAACTGTTTGGTAGAAACAAAACTAGTAGTGTTTGGAGGAGACAATGCCGAGTTGCAGCCAAAGAACACCATACCTACTGTGAAGCATGGGGGTGGCAACATCATGCTTTGGGGCTGTTACTCTGCAAATGGACCAGGACGACTGATCAGTGAACATGAAAGAATGAATGGGGCCATGTATCGTGAGATTTTGAGTGCAAACCTCCTTCTATCAGCAAGGGCATTGAAGATTAAATGCGGTCGGGTCTTTCAGCATGATAATAATCCCAAGCACACCACCAGGGCAACAAAGGAGTGGCTTCGTAAGGAGCATATGAAGTTCCTGGAGTGGCTTAGCCAATCTCCAGATCTCCAGATCTCAACCACATAGAAAGCCTTTGGAGGGAGTTGAAAGTTCATGTTGCCCAGCTACAGGCCCAAAACATCACTGATCTAGAGGAGATCTGTGTGGAGGAATGGGCCAAAATACCACCAACAATGTGTGTCGACCTTGTGAATAGTTACAGAAAAGGTTTGACCACTGCCATTGGCGACAAAGGATATATAACAAAATATTGAGGTGAACTTTTGTTAATGACCAAATACTTATTTTCCACCATAATTTGCAAAATAAATCTTTCCAAATCAGACAAAGTGATTTTCTGGATTTGTTTTCTCATTTTGATTTTCATAGTTGTGGTCTACCTATGATGTCAATTACAGGCCTCTCTCATCTTTTAAATGGGAGAACTTGCACAATTGGTGGCTGACTAAATACTTTTTTTCTCCACTGTACAGTTTTTTGGACCATAAGACGCACTTTCCCCCCTCCCCCTCAAATTTTGGGGGGAAATGGGGGTGTGTCTTATGGTCAGAATATACTTACAAATCCTGTGGCGGCAGTCGCAATGCAGCCTCACTTCCCAGGCTGGTGCGGCACTGGCGGGGCTCTGTGGTGTGGCGACGGGGCTCTCATATTCTGGGAGGCTACCGTATCGCAGCAATAGAGCTGCGGGGGTCTCCAGGCTTTGACTAAATGCCAGCAGAGCCCCCACATGGCACAGAGTCCCACCGCCCCCACACCACAGAGCACAGCCACCCCACCACAGAGCACAGCCGCAGCACCAGCCTGTGATGGGATTTTCCAGAGGCCACTGCACCAGCCTGGACTACCGAACGACCTTTGTGACCACTCCTCCACCTGTGCTGATCCCTTCCTGGTAAGCTGAATTCGGACTGTAAGACGGACCCCCATTTGACACATTTTTTTCCCTATTTTCCTTCTGAAAATCTGGGGTGCGTCTTATGGTCCGGTGCAACTTATAGTCCGAAAAATACAGTATATACACAGTATATATAAATGTATTATACACTATATACAGTGGGTGAAAAGTATTGAACACATTTGCAATTTCCTAAATTGATATACTTCTAAAAGGTGCTATTAGCATGAAATTCTCACCAGATGTCGGTAACAACACATCGAATCTACATTGGCAAATAAACCAAACCAAACATTAAATTATGTGCAAAAATGAGAAATGACACCTGGAAAAAAGTATTGAACACATGAAAAAAGAAGTGCAAAAAGCTGTGAAACGTCATGACACCAGCTGAAATCTATCAGTAATTAATTAGAAAGCAATCCTGCCACTTAGTGACAAATAATATTAGTTTTTTAAACTGATGGCCTATAAAAAAAAAGGGGCCCCATTACCAAGGTGTCACACAAGAAACATCTCACGATGGGTAACATCAGTGAGCTGTCTCAAGACCTTCACAGCCAAAACATACTGATGGCATTAGTTACTGAAAAATGTATTAACAATTGAAGGTTCCAGTGCACACTGCATGGGCCATAGCCATAAGTATAAAGAACATAATTTCACCATAAACCGGCCACGACCAGGTGCTCCCCACTTTTCAGACAGAGGAGAGAAAAGAATTATAAGAAGAGTTGTCCAAGTGTCAATGACCACCTGCAAAAGCTTCAGAAAGACCTGTAATCAGCAGGTACAATTGTTTCAAAGAAAACTAGAAGTAATGCAGTCAATCTCCATGGCCTGTATGTATGCTCACCATGCAAGACTCAGCTTTGCGTCCGCTTTGTGCACCTTTTTTATTATCAAATGTTGGATCAATGGAGGGTATGCATCTTCACCAATCAGCTGTTTTTTAGCTCTGGGATGAGCCAGATGCAAGCAGACGTAGGGCAGTCAGTTCTGTTCACTGTGCAGTGGTTGCTGCCAAGAGCTGCAACTCAGCTCCTATTAAGGCTATGTGCACACTTTGCGGATTAGACTTAGGAATTTCTGGTGCGGATTCTGCATCTCTTGGCAGAAAACGCAGGTGCGGATTTGACGCGTTTTTTTGTGCGGATTTTGTGCAGTTTTGCTGCGGATTTTGTGTGGATTTTTTGCGGATTTACTGTGTTTTTTACCCCTGCGGATTTCTATAATGGAATGGGTACAAAAACGTTGCAGATCTGCAAAAAAAGAAGTAACATGCTACTTCTTTTAATCCGTAGCGTTTCCGCAGGGAATTTTCAGCATCATTAGCATACCATTTTTTTTTTTACCATTGTTTTACATTGTACTGTAAATCACTTGCAGCGTTTCTGCACCGCAAAAAACAATGCGGATCCGCAGGAAATCCGCAACGTGTGCACATACCCTTAAGCTGCAGTTTTCATCAGCGGTCATTACACTATTAATAATAGACTACTCATAATGCCATGCTTTTCTGGCCCTGTTCACTATTTACATTTGTCCGCCACCAGAGCAAAAAACAGCTGATTGGTGTGGGCGTTGGGCCTCCATGAGCGGATATTGATGACCCATCCTAAGGAAAGGTCATCAAAATCATGTGCCTAGACATCCCCTTTAAAGGGGTTGTCCAGTCCAAATTGGTAAGTCTGCAATCACTCTGTGTGACTGCAGACTTATAAATCTCCCCCATTAGCCAGTTTCTGCGAATGGTGGTGATGTATGCGTTATACATACTCCTGGCCAGAGTCCGTCCTGTCAGGGGTATGTATAACGCAGACGTACCATCCGGTGCCAACTCAGAAACCAGCAAATCCTCGCAGCGCACAGTGTGTGCGACAGGTGTATTCATAATACTGCAGTCACCCAGAATGTTCGCAGACTTTTTGATTTGGACTGGAAAATGTCCAAGCCAGACAACCCTTAACTTACAGAGTGTAGGAGGCTACATGGGTTCTAAAATCACAGGCCTCAGTAATTATCTGACTGTGAGATGGCACAATATGAGGAATACATTCTACTAAACATTCATTGCACATCTACAGTCATGGCCAAAAGTATTGACACCCCTGCAATTCTGTCAGATAATACTCAGTTTCTTCCTGAAAATGATTGCAAACACAAATTCTTTGTTATTATTATCTTCATTTAATTTGTCTTAAATGAAAAAACACAAAAAGAATTGTCCTAAAGCTAAATTAGATATAATTCCACACCAAACATAAAAAAGGGGGTGGACAAAAGTATTAGCACTGTTCGAAAAATCATGTGATGCTTCTCTAATTAACAGCACCTGTAACTTACCTGTGGCACCTAACAGGTGTTGACAATAACTAAATCACACTTGCAGCCAGTTGACATGGATTAAAGTTGACTCAACCTCTGTCCTGTGTCCTTGTGTGTACCACATTGAGCATGGAGAAAAGAAAGACGACCAAAGAACTGTCTGAGGACTTGAGAAACCAAATTGTGAGGAAGCATGAGCAATCTCAAGGCTACAAGTCCATCTCCAAAGACCTAAATGTTCCTGTGTCTACCGTGCGCAGTGTCATCAAGAAGTTTAAAGCCCATGGCACTGTGGCTAACCTCCCTAGATGTGGACGGAAAAGAAAAATTGACTAGGGATTTCAACGCAAGATTGTGCGGATGTTGGATAAAGAAGCTCGACTAACATCCAAACAAGTTCAAGCTGCCCTGCTGTCCGAGGGTACAACAGTGTCAACCCGTACTATCCGTCGGTGTCTGAATGAAAAGGGACTGTATGGTAGGAGACCCAGGAAGACCCCACTTCTTACCCCGAGACATAAAAAAGCCAGGCTGGAGTTTGCCAAAACTTACCTGAAAAATCCTAAAACGTTTTGGAATAATGTTCTCTGGTCAGATGAGACAAAAGTAGAGCTTTTTGGGCAGAGGCATCAACATAGAGTTTACAGGAGAAAAAAAGAGGCATTCAAAGAAAAGAACACGGTCCCTACAGTCAAACATGGCGGAGGTTCCCTGATGTTTTGGGGTTGTTTTGCTACCTCTGGCACTGGACTGCTTGACCGTGTGCATGGCATTATGAAGTCTGAAGACTACCAACAAATTTTGCAGCATAATGTAGGGCCCAGTGTGAGAAAGCTGCGTCTCCTTCAGAGGTAATGGGTCTTCCAGCAATACAATGACCCAAAACAAGCTTCAAAAAGCACTAGAAAATGGTTTGAGAGAAAGCACTGGAGACTTCTATGGTGGCCAGCAATGAGTCCAGACCTGAATCCCATAGAACACCTGTGGAGAGATCTAAAAATGGCAGTTTGGAGAAGGCACCCTTCAAATATCAGGGACCTGGAGCAGTTTGCCAAAGAAGAATGATCTAAAATTCCAGCAGAGCATTGTAAGAAACTCATTGATGGTTACCGGAAGCGGTTGGTTGCAGTTATTTTGGCTAAAGGTTGTGCAACCAAGTATTAGGCTGAGGGTGCCAATACTTTTGTCTGGCCCATTTTTGGAGTTTTGTGTGAAATGATCAATATTTTGCTTTTTGCTTCATTCTCTTTTGTGTTTTTTCATTTAAGACAAATTAAATGAAGATAATAATACCAAAGAATTTGTGTTTGCAATCATTTTCAGGAAGAAACTGAGTATTATCTGTCAGAATTGCAGGGGTGTCAATACTTTTGGCCATGACTGTACATACATTTTTATAAGAAATATCACTAGTGTTGGCTTTTGACAGCCTTGAGAATATTGACTATTAATGCTACTACACTCGGTATAGTATTAGCTTTGCCATTATTGTCCTGTAGAGAAAAAAAAAAAAGTTTAGACTGATTGGATGTGGGAGAAGTTTGTTGTCATGTCATACTACTCTGTACAATGTCAACTTGGTACGCGAGCTATACAATGCCCCAATATCACTGCTGTTTACTTCTGCACAGAATTGCACTTAATTTTCATATATTGGAAGCATTACATTTTCGGAGGAGGTTATTCATCTTTAGTTTGTTACTTGAACAGACTGCTTTAACAATTTGTCCATGGCCTGTCATTAACTCCTAAAGCATAACATTCTCCCTTTTATGATGAGCACTGGCCAATGACGTGGCACTAACAGTAGTTGCATAGTTGAAGAGCATTTCAAAACCTTCCCCTCCCAATCCTGAAAAAATTTATGTGACAAATGATATAGCCTCAATCCCAACTCCTAAAAGAGTTATTGCTAAATATGAACACATATTTTGCAAATTCATCAGATTCAGTAAATTTGGCAAAAATCGCAGGGACTCTAATTACTCTGAAAAGATATCCATAAAACTCTGAGGTCTCCTAGGATTTTATCCAACCCCTCTCAATCTCTTTGCCTGAAACCCAGCCTTAGTAATCTCAAAGTGACTTCACCATAGAAAAAGAATGGTAACCATATAGTAACCAACAGCCCATTTACTAACAGTGCATTGACAGACTGTTTTTTAATTTTTTTTTTAAATTAAAAATGGGGTCCAAAAATTATCCCAAGTCATTAGTGATCAGGTAGACAGTTCTGTACAGAACACAGACTTGAACTGACAAGTGACATATTCTAGATCCGGATCTGTATTCTCACCACAAATGTGAGTGCCAGAAGCAAAAGGTCAATTGTGTCCCACATTTTGTAGCACTAGTGGCCGGACAGCTGGTGCCAGTGGTGTTGTTACTTCTGCTCCTTGTTAAATTTTGTTAAACTCCCATCCCAATATAAATGCTACGTAGGTACGTGAGCAAAAATCCAGTACATGCAACAGGGCTATATTCATGTGACATTTGTGGACGTAAAGTTTGACTAGTAAAACATGAAAAAAAATATATGTTTGTGACACTCACACTTTGTGAGATAGACAGTTAAAAAATAAAGATAATAGCAGATGCATTAAATAGGTGACAGTGACTAAACTTCTAAATTAAAACAGCATAAAATCCATGTTTGTGTGTATCTTGTAAAACAGCATGAGTAGTCTATTAGTATTACCTTTTTTAATGAAAGTTTAATACACGAATTTTGGGCTTGTGTCTATGAAGTCATGATTCTATGGTATTCAGTCTCAGTTATATGTCTGGATCTTACAGTTTTCAGTTTGCTTTTTTAAAAAAAAAAAAAAAAGCACGTTATTCCTTCTTTACAAAAAAAAATTACTGCACGAGAAATTAAAAACTCAGTACAATTGCTTATGAGAAGCAAACAGACTTCAATTTTTTTTTATTATAACTATTGTGCTATCTTGCTTCTGCTTTCCAATGCATTATGAATTTAAGAAAAAAAAAAATGAGCAATTGTAATTTAAATGCAGGAAGACAGATGCTAGTTACATATCCCTAATCAATAAATCACTGTCAAATTGTAAATTGTTCAAATTAGCTGAAAGCTGCAAATTTCAAAGATTTCAACTCACATTTTGCATGAAACGGATTTGATTATCTCTAGTTGCTACTCTGATAAAACCTAGCATCCATCTTTTTTTCTGTTGTATTCTTAAGGAGTAAACTGCAAAATGATCTATACAGAAATACAGTTTAGGACTTACAAAATAAAAGGAGTTACAGGATGGTCTGTACACACAATATACCAGGAATATAGCCAGGAAGCTGAAACATTGTAGCAAATTACAGATGTTACCTGTTATCTTAACAGTCAAGGTCTTACAGTAGTACAATGCAGAATGTGCTGTAAATGTTTCATCATTTGGGAAAGTTCTGAAATGTCCTATAAATGTCTGTTCTGTTCCTGATTTAACGATCTGGGCTTTTAGTTGAGATGAATCTGTGCTGCACTTTATGCACATGCTCAGTGACCAGTGCTGTGGAGTTGGAGTTAGGGAAATCGAGGAGTCGGTGGTTTGGCTTACAGACTCCACAGCCCTGTTTTTAACTGCCCCACATAATATCTTAAAAAAACAAAACACTATACTCATCTCCCAGACAAGTGCCGCCCCTGAGGGGTTAGTGCTGCAGCTGTTGGAGGTCACATGTCTTATGTCACAAGACCCTGCAGCCAATTAGCAGCAGGTGATTGGCTGCAGAGCTCTCAGTTCCAGTACAGAGAAGTTCTGTGTTCACCGTTACGTCAACAGAGCAGTCGAGCTTCACAGAAGTATGAAAGCTGCAGCTGATCAGCAATGTCATGAGACTGCCAGGAAGCAAAGAACAGGCAGTGCAGGAGAGCCACCTGTCTGGTAGGCAAGTACTAATATATATATAATTTTTTTATTTATTTATTTTATGTCAGGCATGTAATCAGTTAATAAGGAGTTGTCCAGTAGTGGACGTGCAACATATCTATGACCTCACTGATTTTTGTTTTTCAAAGCCAAATTATCTGTTTTTCTACAGCAATCGGTCGGACGAAGGTCTGAGTGTCAGGCTGAAGCATTATCAGTACTGGATTGTGGCTCCTAATAAACAGCGTGAGTGCGGCACTATAACGCAGTAGCATGATGGCGCTGTTCAGACATCGCCTGCTGCATCTGTGCGGCAGATGATGGATCTGGTCTGGACGCCATGTCATCCACTTCTCAGATGAGAACAAGACAAGAACGTACAGGTTTGCAGCCTGTGAATATAAACGAGGCTCGCTCACTGACAGCAAACTCATTTCCTAAAAATGATGATGTAAATCACAAAAATAACGAGGCAGCGTTAGTCATCAAACGTATAGGACACACATTTTTTTTTCTAAGCACAAAATATTAAAATATTACTAAAATGATTCCTTTAGTGGCTAACCTGTCTGCTAACGGGGCCTCTGTGTGCTGAAAAAAATGCAAATACAATTTGTTTCGGCTTCTATCCATTACCTCATTAATATTAAAGTGACACTGTAAAACATTTAATGAGGAAATTTATCAACATGGAGTGTGACAAGAGTGACTTGGCCTAATGTTTACTCCAACAACTGTCCATTGTGGCCAGATGGTAAAACAGTGGTCAGTTGCTTTATGATTTTACAGCCTGAGCGATATGGCAGTCCATATGTTACCCTGCGCCGGGGCACGGACACATTAACCAGGGCAGATAAAGGCCATTGTGCTCCGTGTAACCCTTCATCATACGTAAGGCATGCAAAGTGAGCGAGCCTGAAGGCAAATAACTGCTTCAGTCATAAAGATCCTATTCAGGGGTTAAACGAGGACACAGACCGCGCACAATTCCACCATCATGGGGAAACGGTTTTCCTTAAGCTCCAATGTCTAGGACTGACACATTGTACACTGCAGACACAGCAGAGACGAGTCGCTCATGTCACATCACTCCGCTGCGTTATCAAAAGTTTTACAATGCAAGTAATAACCGCATGACTGGCAGCCAGACGTCAGGCTGCACAAGCGCTGCATTCCCATTAAAAGACAAATGCTCCTCTACATCGCTATAATCAAGGTATGCAGCTAACCCCTTCACTACCCAGCAATTTTATGTTTTCATTTTTTCCTCCCCTTCTTCTAAGACAAATAACTTTTTATTTTTCTGGCCATATGAGGGCTTGTTTTTTTTTTTGCAGGACGAGTTGTACTTTTGAACGACACCGTTTATTTTTACCATATAGTGTATCAGAAAGCAGGAAAAAAAAAAATTCCGAATGCGGAGAAATTGCAAAAAAGTAATTCCACAATTGTTTTCTGGGATTTCTATTTATCATATTCACTATATGATAACACTGACCTGGAATGATGATTCTCCAGGTGGATAAGAATACGCACATACCAAACATTTATTTATTTTTTATTGTGTGGTGGGGGAAAGAAGGAAAAAAAGATAGATATATATATATATATAACAATTAATAATATTTTGCTTTTATCACCATTTTCCTAGACCCACAACATTTACATTTTTGGAATATGGGGCTATGTGAGAACTTATTTTTTTTCAATTTGAGCTGATGTTTGTATTGATACCATATGGGGCAGATATGATGTTTTAATCTCATCTTATTGCAATTTTGCAGTTCCCCCCCCCAAAAAAAACCCCATAAAATTCTGATGTTTTGATTTTTTTTTTCCCCTCGCTATGCTGTTTACCAATTGGATTAATTTATCTTGCATGTTGATAGATAGGACATTTCTGAAAGCAGCGATACCAAATATGTGTATTTAATGGCAGCAGGATGTAATTGGTTAACAGCCGCGTGCGGAGCACCATTCCACCTGCAGCTGTTAGAGGAACTTGATGGCTGATTATCCATCAAGTGTGGAGAAAGATGTGGGCTCAGTGTGCAAGCAAACATTAAAGGCAGGGACAGTTACTTTCATGTACATCAGAGATAGTGAGAAAGTTAAATATGGGAAAATTGGAAAGCTCCAAGACTGACGCACGCAACCCAAGTCAAGGGATAAAAAAGTCCTGAACCCTCGTTAAAAACCAAATCCTTAAAGAATACAGCCTCATTCACACATCTGTGTTTAACCACGTACGTGAAAAATGGTACCGATGTCAGTGATTTGGATCAGGGTGTCATCCATTACGGCACATGTGTCCATTTTTACCACCAACGTCATCAGTATATTTTACGGATGGATAAATAAAGTTTCTCCTAGACTTTGTCATTTTACAAACTTACAGCATACAGATGCCATCCGTGTGCGCTACGTGTTTTTCACATTACTTGTATTGGTCCTTTTCATCCTTGATACCGGGAAAAAAAAAAAAAACGGACATGTGCCGAAGTTTTACCTGGACATGTGAACAGTCCCATAAACTATGAAGGCTATGTTCTACATCCATAAAAAAATGGATAGAACATGTACGAGCAACATGGACGTGTGAATGAGGGCTAACTTATCTTAATGCTTTCATAAATCAATAGTTCACATGAGAATAAGCAACTTTGTAATACATGTTATCAGACAAATCTTCCTTCTCCTGGACTGATCTTTCGCTATCTATTCATGGGTAAATTCTGTGTGGAGTGAAGACAGGTTTTACCCACGAACAGAGAGTGAAAGATCAGCCTAGGAAGAGAGAGAAGTAGATTGTAATATTTTATTAAAGAAAATTATTGTCGTGGGTCCTAATGAGCTATGAAAAGAAATGTAAATTAAGATGACGGTTATTCTAAGGGCTTGTGCACACGTTGCAGATTTTCTAGAAATACCTGAAGTGGTCCTGATGCCAGCAAAGTGAATGAGAAGCCTGAAGTGTCATGCACACGCTGAGTATTTTGGTGCAGAAAATAATTTGCAGAATGTCAATTCCCTGTGCGTTTTTAATGCCAAGAGCTACAGTAACGGTGCCGACATTTTACTCAACGTGTGCACGGTCCCTAAGAATATTAGTGAAATTATAGAAATGCATCAAAAGGAAGACCGTGACTGCTCTGTAATCCGGCATCACATTATCGGGCATTTCTATACAGCACATAACTGCCATAGGTGCTTTACTGAAGATGTAGATTCTCTTACTATTATTATGGCTCAGTTATGCGGTATAAATAGGGACGCCATGGAGGAACATAAGGTCTCCATGTCCCAGCACCTCGGATGGTGGCATCTTCCATTACCTGTAGGGGAAAACACCCCCCATACATATGGTGCCCGACTGCCTGAAAGCAGCTGACATTGATGAGCATTGTTGCCTCCGTGCACTGCCGGGCACACTGGTCCCAAGTGCATGAGCCCGCCGACTCACTATCATAACCTTAGGCGGCATGTGGATATTTTAAGTGAGCTGGCAGGCAATCCACCATTAGGGGCACCCAACCGTATCACAAGTCACTGCCTGTTCTGCGGTGCAGCACCCTCCTATGGATCACTCTGCACCTCTGTCTCATTCATGGGGAATGTTAGCGACTAGAAACCAGCACTAAAAACGGATACTTACCAATAGCAACCATTCAGATTGCTGCTTTCATTTTCCAGAGGGCCTCTGAAAAACGAGAGCTGGAACCTGGTAGGTTGTTGTAGGCAACTTTCACTTTTTTCTAGTTCTAGTTTTGAGCTATTATAAAATAAAAATATTATAATGAGCTCATGCTGCTTTATTACACTTATTAGAAGTAATTCAAATACATAATTTAGCTTCTTTTTTTTTTTTTTTATCAAGTGGTATACGACAGCATCGAGAAGAGGCCGAGCAGCGCTGAGCGAGTGTTCAATCACATGCCTGTCTGCACAGTAGTCCTTTGATTACTAATTTCTTGTGGTGCTCGATGCGGACGACCCTTTAACCCCTCTGTGTCTGACATGTCAGCCGATCATTACCTTCAAGTATATAAAAAAATCTATTTATTGAAAAAGAAAAGCATTAGTGGGCAGAATAAAATATGGGAAGACGTGGCGGCACATGTGGCATGGTAGTAGTGGTGTCTTTTATAGGACCCCTCGATAATCTGGCGCTTGACTGGCCCCGTTAACACCACAATAACAGATTTACACCACAATAACAGATTTACACTATATCTAGGGCTGTTGGCAGCGGATGTACCAGAACAAGAGCCGCCGCGTGGCGCCATAGTCCATACGCTGTAGCATAATGCGCCATGCATTGGAGTATGCCTACATTATTTTTTTTTTTTTTTTTTTTTTTTTCACAGAATCTGTGATAAATCTGTGAACCTCAGAGGTATACAGGGGTGCAGCTTGGGCTCACATATTTAGTAATAATAATAATTTTATTTATATAGCACCAACATATTCCGCAGATCTTTGCAAATTATGATTTTGATACATATCCTAAATACTGCCTTGGTTAAAAAAAAAAAATAAATGATATATAATGTTTACTTTATTTTTTTTCTATTAATGCGGTATTTAGGATACGTACCAAATCTCAAACTCTGGCGGGGCCCAACTCTTACATGTGCAGCATTCCTTCATTTTAATTCTGCCTGTATTCACCTCTTTACCCTCACAACTTATGGTTACATGTCACATTTTTTGTTTTTGGCTTTTTTTAATGAGCCAAAAACCATGAAGTAATGTGGACATGTCATAGACCCATTTTCTGGGTAACAAGTCGCAATGTCCTATTTGAAAAACTAATTACAAAATATAATAAATGTAACAGTTAGAATAAAATTAGAAACTTGTCAACCCTTCAGAAAAAAATTAAATAAATCATTGATTAATATGAGCAGGGCAGTTTTGCCTAAATTATACATATGCAGTAATGTAGGGAGACATTGAACAAGACAAAATATAAATATCGATAACTGTACCACTAATTAGATACAGCAAAAGTTTAACTCTTTGTGCAAAAACAATGCAGTTCTTCTCCTTATAGTCCAATGGAAACCCCAAAATCATACGGTTCTGCTCTACAGCACTGAGATAAACTCCTATAGATCCAGGCAGAATATCATTCAGTGTCAAAAAATACTGAATAATTACAAAGCATGGGAGGAATTTCTTGTGGCAGTCCCATGCAAATACTATGCAGAGCTTACATGGGTTACATAGCAAGCTCAGCTCTGCTATATCTGCACCACACAGAATGCCTCCAGCTACATTGCATCCAATCATACGGAAACATCAACAGTCCAGAGCCTTCACAACACAAGGATGTGGATGGTTATTTAACCCGTTCTCCAGGATATATACCGCAACGTCTTGCAGTCCTGTATTGGTGCAAGATCTAGTTTACATGATTTCTTCTTTTTTTTTTTTTTTTAACTGACAAAATCCGCCATTATTCTCACCGAAATATATCTGACAAGGGATTGTACTAGTACAGATGAAAAATAAAAACCGCCATCAAACCCCCCAAAAAGTCCCATGAGCAGCTGCTTTTCCTAATTTTCCTGTGAATGGCCGCTTTCTGGGAGACAACACCTGCTTTCTCCGGCAGCCTGGCTCGCAGCTCTGTTCATTTACTACGAGAGATTCTTGCCGCGGTGCGAAATGACACAATTCTTTCATCCTGAGAGGTAAATACCTATGAGGAATCCACAAATCCAACGCTCCTGGAAGAATCCGACGTCAGCAGACAGATGTTAACGAGCGACGCGCGGAGACTGATCAGCCCGGGGAGAACGATGGAGAGCACAAAACACTACATGTTCTGCACCGGTTGGGTCATCACAGAGCAAACAGACCAAAAGTTAGAGCCCAGCCCGAACTCCCGCACATCACTGATATAGCAGAGTCTACATCTTTCACAATCCCACTGTAATATCAGGATGGGTCTGTTTTACATGGGACTGCGGGGAAATTGGTTACATTCTCTCTCGCAGTGCTTCAGTAGCCGAGATGCCGCAGCGATTTCCGCCGCAATTCACCGTAAAAAAAAAAAGAAGTGCAGGGGAACCTTACATATTACCGCCAAAGGGGGAAATGCACGCAGACACCCACATGCCGTGCCTCCCATATCCGCAACACTCGTCTACTTATACTGAAGATACTTTTCGCATCATGTGCATGAGACTTCTTAAAACTTCTGTGAAATGCAGCAGATTTTTCGCGAGTGAATATTCCGCAGAAAACTCCTGCATTTTCCCTACACGGAAACTTATCACTCATTGCAAATCCAGTTCATCTCTGTCAGTACATACAGCAAACTAATACACTAAGTCTATATCACAGGGCTACCTAACCCAGGACAGACCCTAGGGACATAACATAGACCTGTGTCTTACATGGATAAATAGCCATACATTACACTAATACACTAAGTCTATATCACAGGGCTACCTAACCCAGGACAGACCCTAGGGACATAACATAGACCTGTGTCTTACATGGATAAATAGCCATACATTACACTAATACACTAAGTCTATATCACAGGGCTACCTAACCCAGGACAGACCCTAGGGACATAACATAGACCTGTGTCTTACATGGATAAATAGCCATACATTACACTAATACACTAAGTCTATATCACAGGGCTACCTAACCCAGGACAGACCCTAGGGACATAACATAGACCTGTGTCTTACATGGATAAATAGCCATACATTACACTAATACACTAAGTCTATATCACAGGGCTACCTAACCCAGGACAGACCCTAGGGACATAACATAGACCTGTGTCTTACATGGATAAATAGCCATACATTACACTAATACACTAAGTCTATATCACAGGGCTACCTAACCCAGGACAGACCCTAGGGACATAACATAGACCTGTGTCTTACATGGATAAATAGCCATACATTACACTAATACACTAAGTCTATATCACAGGGCTACCTAACCCAGGACAGACCCTAGGGACATAACATAGACCTGTGTCTTACATGGATAAATAGCCATACATTACACTAATACACTAAGTCTATATCACAGGGCTACCTAACCCTGGACAGACCCTAGGGACATAACATAGACCTGTGTCTTACATGGATAAATAGCCATACATTACACTAATACACCAAGTGTATATCACAGGGCTACCTAACCCAGGACAGACCCTAGGGACATAACATAGACCTGTGTCTTACATGGATAAATAGCCATACATTACACTAATACACCAAGTGTATATCACAGGGCTACCTAACCCTGGACAGACCCTAGGGACATAACATAGACCTGTGTCTTACATGGATAAATAGCCATACATTACACTAATACACTAAGTCTATGTCACAGGGCTACCTAACCCAGGACAGACCCTAGAGACATAACATAGACCTGTGTCTTACATGTATAAATAGCCATACATTACACTAATACACTAAGTCTATATCACAGGGCTACCTAACCCTGGACAGACCCTAGGGACATAACATAGACCTGTGTCTTACATGGATAAATAGCCATACATTACACTAATACACCAAGTGTATATCACAGGGCTACCTAACCCTGGACAGACCCTAGGGACATAACATAGACCTGTGTCTTACATGGATAAATAGCCATACATTACACTAATACACCAAGTGTATATCACAGGGCTACCTAACCCTGGACAGACCCTAGGGACATAACATAGACCTGTGTCTTACATGGATAAATAGCCATACATTACACTAATACACCAAGTGTATATCACAGGGCTACCTAACCCTGGACAGACCCTAGGGACATAACATAGACCTGTGTCTTACATGGATAAATAGCCATACATTACACTAATACACTAAGTCTATATCACAGGGCTACCTAACCCAGGACAGACCCTAGGGACATAACATAGACCTGTGTCTTACATGGATAAATAGCCATACATTACACTAATACACCAAGTGTATATCACAGGGCTACCTAACCCTGGACAGACCCTAGGGACATAACATAGACCTGTGTCTTACATGGATAAATAGCCATACATTACACTAATACACTAAGTCTATATCACAGGGCTACCTAACCCAGGACAGACCCTAGGGACATAACATAGACCTGTGTCTTACATGGATAAATAGCCATACATTACACTAATACACTAAGTCTATATCACAGGGCTACCTAACCCAGGACAGACCCTAGGGACATAACACAGACCTGTGTCTTACATGGATAAATAGCCATACATTACTGTCTATGTTCTTTGTGCAGCGATTGTCCACAAAACCCCGCACCGGACACATGTCCTAGTGGCCCACTTGCCCACCAAACTCACTTATTGTAATGACTGGCTCTGTGAATATGGACCGTACATGGCCGTCACTCCTCGGCATCTGTGTGCGATCTATAGGAAGTACAGACATGTGAATACAGGCTCAGCAGTGACAATTTGGACATCTTTGGCCATGTTTAATAATGCATCAATAAATAATCGAGCTTTAACCTTGGGAGCTGGAATCTGTTACTAATGTTATTCACAAATGGGTGAGAATATATATATATATATATATATATAATATAATTTCCCCAAGCATTCTATATTAATGTTGTACACATAGTAACTGTGCTTGTCAATATTCACATATATATGTTTCTCAGTATAACTCACATACGTGTACCAAAAAGCAGAAACTATTTAGTAAATTTGCCAACATCTGTGGTTTTCCTAAGGACTTTTGAGAAAACATATTAGTTCTAATAATCTAATCTAATAAACTAATTTAATTAATCATTCTAACTCTGAACTATGAAACGACTCAATAACATCTTCAGCCCGGATACAATTGTATCAATGGCCCCAAACACAGACATCATTTTGTAAATAAATATTACATATGTGCAATAGAAATATTTATAGTGTAAGTACAGTATCATACAAACATGGAATCACCATGTATAATAAAGACAAGGAGACATTTCCAAGTGGTTTCTCTTAATGATTGAGTACGCCAGAGAGATCCCACATGAGACTGACACCTGTACAATATCATTACACGCCGGACTACGCTACATAAAGCAATCCACATACACATGTACAGGGGGAAAGTCAAATATATACACTTTATAAAGCATCAATTAAAAATCAGAAGCACATAAAGGCTTTCGCTCCCCATCGGTATAAAGAGGACTGTAATACAGCAGCTGTGGAAACGCAGAATGCCATGAAACGGTATGGGAAAGGAGGGGGCGTCCCAATGCAATAACCGTGGGCTTTAATCAAACTGTTATTAATTTCTAAGCATTTGGAAAGTCCGTGAAGCAATTTCTGCAGTAGCGTAACGTGCCACATCATATGTATCGCACTTTAATTGTGGATCTGGGAAACACTAGCTGCATATAATTGGCAGGAATTTAGCCTTCCACGCTGCAATTCAACCATCCAAGAAACGAGCCAATATAATCCATGTACAAAGTAACCGGCATCACACATCCTGAAGCCACTCTCCAAAGCTGCTATCCCCCTCATGTTGCTCTCGGAGTTGGGGGCTGATGCCAGTCTTGCCATCCCCTCCAAGCAGGTGCCCTGTATACACCATGTAAATATTGTATGTGCACAAAAACGCACCCCATGCGGCACACAGCCCCTTACGGTTACATGATTCCAGAAACTAACGTCCCCATACGTAAAAACAAATAAAACCCAACACCACTACATGGCAGAAAAATACAAGGATGCAAACATGCATAATACAGCGGCTAAAATACACCAATACTAGAGGCTGGTAGAATGCAGTTAACTCTTTGCGGATTGCCCTAGCTTTATTAGTACATGGCATGCAAACAAAATAACATGCTCTCTTAAAGGGTCCAAGCCAGTGGAATCTATACCTCCCCTGCCCAGCAATGGTTTAGGAGTTTGGGAAAGTCTGATAGAGAGTGCCGCTCGCTACCTATGAAAGTCCATGCTGGGCTGGATGCTGCTGGTCGTCCCTGCTGGCTGCTCCTCACTGCCTCCTCTCTCCTTCTCTGGCTGACACACTCCCTGTCTCCCTCTCCTCCTCCTCCTCCCCTCTGCCTTATTCTGGGATTGATTGATTACAATCAGTGACCAAAGGCTGTGACATGGGCATGCACTTGGCTCACAACTGCACCATGAAATCCAGAGACTGAGGACAGGACAGATATTATTATTATTACACTGCACCAGGGAAATGACAGGTTGAGCGATTATTAGGGGGCAAGCTATTAAAACACAGCAGGGAAGGGAGGAGGCTTTTTCATATCATTTCTGCATATAGCGGATGAGCTCTATCCTATAATACCATGATCATTCTTTTCATTAGATTTTTTTTAACTGCCAGGTAAATTATCTACATTATACCCATTAGTAAATAAAGATAAATATTTTGTTTTAAGCTAAAATTTCAGTAAGAACACATTGTTTGAAAATTAAGATTTTTTTTTCCTTTTTTTTATTGTAAATAAAATTTGAAAAATCCACAAATTACATGGAAATATTAAAATAAATTAGCTATTCTATTAACACGATGCAAATACCAAGACTTGAATTGGACAAAATATACTGGAAAACAAAAATTAAATGCCAGACGGGGTTAAAAATAAAATCATGCAAGGATTTAAGAGACCAAAGCCGCCGCTATATATTATTTCCATCCTATCCCTGGGCAGCCATGTAACACAGTGGTCTTATAACACAGTGATCCCTACAAAGAATTATTAACCCCTTGCACGCCCCTCCAGGGTTTTCAATCAAACTTGTGCGTACCGTAACTGGACAGGAATGATAAATAATATAGTTTGGGGTCTTTTTTTTCCCTACAGATGTCAATGACTTGCTTTGCGTGACTTATTTTCTTTCTGTTGTTACACACAATCCCTCCCTTGGCCCAGGCCTCAGATCAGCAGAATTGTTACAGTCCATGCATACAGTACAGTATATGTGCCCTGTGCATGCAGGAGGAGGCAGGGGGATGTGTCTGTATATGACTGCCCAGCCTCCATCACAATAGACATCTCCCTGGGAATATTATTCCATGTGTGCCCCCCTCCTCTTGGCCTGATGTGACATTGCAATGCCCCCAGACCTTGCAAAATACATATAATGCCTTCTGATCCCTGTATTCCACCTGGAAGAAGAGGGACAGAAAGGAAAGAGAGAGAGGGAATGAGAAAGAGAAGGAAGGAAGAGGGGGAGGGAGAGGGCAGATCATGTCGCTCTCCAATTAATTAGCAAAGAAAAATCCTGCTTCCTAGTACAAGCCCAATGGGTGCCCCCTGCTCTGCCCCCTGCCCTGGGCTGTGATGTGAGGGTGGGGGCACAGCCCCTGTCTGCCCCGCTGCTGGCAATGACAAGGCACCTCTAACCCACAGGCTTTGTGTGTTGTTTCTATCTGATTTACATCCCCCTGTGCTATAATGTGGGCTGAGGATGAGGAGACTTTACCTCGCTGCCTGGGTCCCTGGGCTGCAGTCAGTGCTGTGCTGGGAGTTCCTCCATGGCGGCTGGGGGTCGGGAGGTGCTGTCAGAAGGAGCAGACAGGGTGAAACCTTCGACCCTGAGGGTCCCCCGGCTGCTCTAGAGTGGAAATGAGAGACTCAGGGAGGAAAATGAGAGCAGCCTCGATCTGAGGAGAGAGCAGAGAGTGCAGTGAGTAGGGGCTGCCACTGGGTCAGGGAGCAGGAGAGAGGGGCTGCCACTGGGTCAGGGAGCAGGAGAGAGGGGCTGCCACTGGGTCAGGGAGCAGGAGAGAGGGGCTGCCACTGGGTCAGGGAGCAGGAGAGAGGGGCTGCCACTGGGTCAGGGAGCAGGAGAGGGGCTGCCACTGGGTCAGGGAGCAGGAGAGAGGGGCTGCCACTGGGTCAGGGAGCAGGAGAGAGGGGCTGCCACTGGGTCAGGGAGCAGGAGAGAGGGGCTGCCACTGGGTCAGGGAGCAGGAGAGAGGGGCTGCCACTGGGTCAGGGAGCAGGAGAGGGGCTGCCACTGGGTCAGGGAGCAGGAGAGAGGGGCTGCCACTGGGTCAGGGAGCAGGAGAGAGGCTGCCAATGGGTCAGGGAGCAGGAGAGAGGCTGCCACTGGGTCAGGGAGCAGGAGAGAGGCTGCCACTGGGTCAGGGAGCAGGAGAGGGGCTGCCACTGGGTCAGGGAGCAGGAGAGGGGCTGCCACTGGGTCAGGGAGCAGGAGAGGGGCTGCCACTGGGTCAGGGAGCAGGAGAGGGGCTGCCACTGGGTCAGGGAGCAGGAGAGGGGCTGCCACTGGGTCAGGGAGCAGGAGAGAGGCTGCCACTGGGTCAGGGAGCAGGAGAGGGGCTGCCACTGGGTCAGGGAGCAGGAGAGAGGGGCTGCCACTGGGTCAGGGAGCAGGAGAGGGGCTGCCACTGGGTCAGGGAGCAGGAGAGAGGGGCTGCCACTGGGTCAGGGAGCAGGAGAGAGGGGCTGCCACTGGGTCAGGGAGCAGGAGAGAGGCTGCCACTGGGTCAGGGAGCAGGAGAGAGGGGCTGCCACTGGGTCAGGGAGCAGGAGAGAGGGGCTGCCACTGGGTCAGGGAGCAGGAGAGAGGGGCTGCCACTGGGTCAGGGAGCAGGAGAGAGGGGCTGCCACTGGGTCAGGGAGCAGGAGAGGGGCTGCCACTGGGTCAGGGAGCAGGAGAGAGGGGCTGCCACTGGGTCAGGGAGCAGGAGAGAGGGGCTGCCACTGGGTCAGGGAGCAGGAGAGAGGGGCTGCCACTGGGTCAGGGAGCAGGAGAGAGGGGCTGCCACTGGGTCAGGGAGCAGGAGAGGGGCTGCCACTGGGTCAGGGAGCAGGAGAGGGGCTGCCACTGGGTCAGGGAGCAGGAGAGGGGCTGCCACTGGGTCAGGGAGCAGGAGAGGGGCTGCCACTGGGTCAGGGAGCAGGAGAGAGGGGCTGCCACTGGGTCAGGGAGCAGGAGAGGGGCTGCCACTGGGTCAGGGAGCAGGAGAGAGGGGCTGCCACTGGGTCAGGGAGCAGGAGAGAGGGGCTGCCACTGGGTCAGGGACCAGGAAAGAGGGGCTGCCACTGGGTCAGGGAGCAGGAAAGGGGCTGCCACTGGGTCAGGGAGCAGGAGAGAGGGGCTGCCACTGGGTCAGGGAGCAGGAGAGAGGGGCTGCCACTGGGTCAGGGAGCAGGAGAGGGGCTGCCACTGGGTCAGGGAGCAGGAGAGAGGGGCTGCCACTGGGTCAGGGAGCAGGAGAGAGGGGCTGCCACTGGGTCAGGGAGCAGGAGAGAGGGGCTGCCACTGGGTCAGGGAGCAGGAGAGAGGGGCTGCCACTGGGTCAGGGAGCAGGAGAGGGGCTGCCACTGGGTCAGGGAGCAGGAGAGAGGGGCTGCCACTGGGTCAGGGAGCAGGAGAGAGGCTGCCACTGGGTCAGGGAGCAGGAGAGAGGCTGCCACTGGGTCAGGGAGCAGGAGAGAGGCTGCCACTGGGTCAGGGAGCAGGAGAGGGGCTGCCACTGGGTCAGGGAGCAGGAGAGGGGCTGCCACTGGGTCAGGGAGCAGGAGAGGGGCTGCCACTGGGTCAGGGAGCAGGAGAGGGGCTGCCACTGGGTCAGGGAGCAGGAGAGGGGCTGCCACTGGGTCAGGGAGCAGGAGAGAGGCTGCCACTGGGTCAGGGAGCAGGAGAGGGGCTGCCACTGGGTCAGGGAGCAGGAGAGGGGCTGCCACTGGGTCAGGGAGCAGGAGAGGGGCTGCCACTGGTTCAGGGAGCAGGAGAGGGGCTGCCACTGGGTCAGGGAGCAGGAGAGAGGGGCTGCCACTGGGTCAGGGAGCAGAAGAGGGGCTGCCACTGGGTCAGGGAGCAGGAAAGGGGCTGCCACTGGGTCAGGGAGCAGGAGAGGGGCTGCCACTGGGTCAGGGAGCAGGAGAGGGGCTGCCACTGGGTCAGGGAGCAGGAGAGAGGGGCTGCCACTGGGTCAGGGAGCAGGAGAGGGGCTGCCACTGGGTCAGGGAGCAGGAGAGGGGCTGCCACTGGGTCAGGGAGCAGGAGAGGGGCTGCCACTGGGTCAGGGAGCAGGAGAGGGGCTGCCACTGGGTCAGGGAGCAGGAGAGAGGGGCTGCCACTGGGTCAGGGAGCAGGAGAGGGGCTGCCACTGGGTCAGGGAGCAGGAGAGGGGCTGCCACTGGGTCAGGGATCAGGAGAGGGGCTGCCACTGGGTCAGGGAGCAGGAGAGGGGCTGCCACTGGGTCAGGGAGCAGGAGAGAGGCTGCCACTGGGTCAGGGAGCAGGAGAGAGGGGCTGCCACTGGGTCAGGGAGCAGGAGAGGGGCTGCCACTGGGTCAGGGAGCAGGAGAGAGGGGCTGCCACTGGGTCAGGGAGCAGGAGAGAGGGGCTGCCACTGGGTCAGGGAGCAGGAGAGGGTCTGCCACTGGGTCAGGGAGCAGGAGAGGGGCTGCCACTGGGTCAGGGAGCAGGAGAGAGGGGCTGCCACTGGGTCAGGGAGCAGGAGAGAGGGGCTGCCACTGGGTCAGGGAGCAGGAGAGAGGGGCTGCCACTGGGTCAGGGAGCAGGAGAGAGGGGCTGCCACTGGGTCAGGGAGCAGGAGAGGGGCTGCCACTGGGTCAGGGAGCAGGAGAGAGGGGCTGCCACTGGGTCAGGGAGCAGGAGAGAGGGGCTGCCACTGGGTCAGGGAGCAGGAGAGAGGGGCTGCCACTGGGTCAGGGAGCAGGAGAGAGGGGCTGCCACTGGGTCAGGTACCAGGAAAGAGGGGCTGCCACTGGGTCAGGGAGCAGGAGAGAGGGGCTGCCACTGGGTCAGGGAGCAGGAGAGAGGGGCTGCCACTGGGTCAGGGAGCAGGAGAGAGGGGCTGCCACTGGGTCAGGGAGCAGGAGAGAGGGGCTGCCACTGGGTCAGGGAGCAGGAAAGAGGGGCTGCCACTGGGTCAGGGAGCAGGAGAGAGGGGCTGCCACTGGTCAGGGAGCAGGAGAGAGGGGCTGCCACTGGGTCAGGGAGCAGGAGAGAGGGGCTGCCACTGGGTCAGGGAGCAGGAGAGGGGCTGCCAATGGGTCAGGGAGAAGGAGAGGGGCTGCCACTGGGTCAGGGAGGAGAGGGGCTGCCACTGGGTCAGGGAGCAGGAGAGGGGCTGCCACTGGGTCAGAGAAGGAGAGGGGCTGCCACTGGGTCAGGGAGCAGGAGAGGGGCTGCCTCTGGGTCAGGGAGCAGGAGAGGGGCTGCCACTGGGTCAGGGAGCAGGAGAGAGGGGCTGCCACTGGGTCAGGGAGCAAGAGAGAGGGGCTGCCACTGGGTCAGGGAGCAGGAAAGAGGGGCTGCCACTGGGGCAGGGAGCAGGAGAGAGGGGCTGCCACTGGGTCAGAGAGCAGGAGAGGGGCTGCCACTGGGTCAGGGAGCAGGAGAGAGGGGCTGCCACTGGGTCAGGGAGCAGGAAAGAGGGGCTGCCACTGGGTCAGGGAGCAGGAGAGAGGGGCTGCCACTGGGTCAGGGAGCAGGAGAGGGGCTGCCACTGGGTCAGGGAGCAGGAGAGGGGCTGCCACTGGGTCAGGGAGCAGGAGAGGGGCTGCCACTGGGTCAGGGAGCAGGAGAGAGGGTCTGCCACTGGGTCAGGGAGCAGGAGAGAGGGTCTGCCACTGGGTCAGGGAGCAGGAGAGAGGGTCTGCCACTGGGTCAGGGAGCAGGAGAGAGGGGCTGCCACTGGGTCAGGGAGCAGGAGAGGGGCTGCCACTGTGTCAGACAGAAGGAGGGGGGCTGCCACTGGGTCAGGGAGCAGGAAAGAGGGGCTGCCACTTGGTCAGGGAGCAGGAGAGAGGGGCTGCCACTGGGTCAGGGAGCAGGAAAGAGGGGCTGCCCGTGGGTCAGGGAGCAGGAGAGAGGGGCTGCCACTGGGTCAGAGAGCAGGAGAGGGGCTGCCACTGGGTCAGGGAGCAGGAGAGAGGGGCTGCCACTGGGTCAGGGAGCAGGAAAGAGGGGCTGCCACTGGGTCAGGGAGCAGGAGAGAGGGGCTGCCACTGGGTCAGGGAGCAGGAGAGGGGCTGCCACTGGGTCAGGGAGCAGGAGAGAGGGGCTGCCACTGGGTCAGGGAGCAGGAGAGAGGGGCTGCCACTGGGTCAGGGAGCAGGAGAGAGGGGCTGCCACTGGGTCAGGGAGCAGGAGAGAGGGGCTGCCACTGGGTCAGGGAGCAGGAGAGAGGGGCTGCCACTGGGTCAGGGAGCAGGAGAGGGGCTGCCAATGGGTCAGGGAGAAGGAGAGGGGCTGCCACTGGGTCAGGGAGCAGGAGAGAGGGGCTGCCACTGGGTCAGGGAGCAGGAGAGGGGCTGCCACTGGGTCAGAGAGAAGGAGAAGGGCTGTCACTGGGTCAGGGAGCAGGAGAGGGGCTGCCACTGGGTCAGAGAGAAGGAGAGAGGTGTCACTGTGTCAGGGAGCAGGAGAGGGGCTGCGCTGGGTCAGGGAGCAGGAAAGGGGCTGCCACTGGGTCAGAAAGAAGGAGAGAGGTGCCACTGGGTCAGGGAGCAGGACAGGGGCTGCCACTGGGTCAGAGAGGAGAGAGGCTGCCACTGGGTCAGGGAGCAGGAGAGGGGCTGCCACTGGGTCAGAGAGAAGGAGAGGGGCTGCCACTGGGTCAGAGAGAAGGAGAGGGGCTGCCACTGGGTCAGAGAGAAGGAGAGGGGCTGCCACTGGGCCAGAGAGCAGGAGAGGGGCTGCCACTGGGTCAGAGAGCAGGAGAGGGGCTGCCACTGGGTCAGAGAGAAGGAGAGGGGCTGCCACTGGGCCAGAGAGCAGGAGAGGGGCTGCCACTGGGTCAGAGAGAAGGAGGGAGGCTGCCACTGGGTCAGAGAGCAGGAGAGCAGCTGTCACTGGGTCAGAGAGAAGGAGAAGGGCTGCCACTGGGTCAGGGAGCAGGAGAGGGGCTGCCACTGGGTTTAGAGAGAAGGAGAGAGGTGTCACTGTGTCAGGGAGCAGGAAAAGGGCTGCCACTGGGTTAGAGAGAAGGAGAGGGGCTGCCACTTGGTCAGGGAACAGGAAAGGGGTTGCCACTGGGTCAGGGAGCAGGAAAGGGGCTGTGACTGGGTCAGAGACAAGGAGAGGGGCTGCCACTGGGTCAGGGAGCAGGAAAGGGGCTGCCATTGGGTCAGAGAGAAGGATAGGGGCTGACACTGGGTCAGGGAGAAGGAGAGGGGCTGCCACTGGGTCAGGGAGCAGGAAAGGGGCTACCACTGGGTCAGAGAGAAGGAGAGGGGCTGCCACTGGGTCAGGGAGAAGGAGAGGGGCTGCCACTGGTCAGGGAGAAGGAAAGGGGTTGTGACTGGGTCAAGGAACATGAGAGGAGTTGCCACTGGTACAGTGACAAAGAGAGGGGCTGCCACTGGGTCAGGGAGCAGGAGAGAGGGGCTGCCACTGGGTCAGCGAGCAGGAGAGGGGCTGCCACTGGGTCAGGGAGCAGGAGAGAGGGGCTGCCACTGGGTCAGGGAGCAGGAAAGAGGGGCTGCCACTGGGTCAGGGAGCAGGAGAGAGGGGCTGCCACTGGGTCAGGGAGCAGGAGAGAGGGGCTGCCACTGGGTCAGGGAGCAGGAGAGAGGGGCTGCCACTGGGTCAGGGACCAGGAAAGAGGGGCTGCCACTGGGTCAGGGAGCAGGAGAGAGGGGCTGCCACTGGGTCAGGGAGCAGGAGAGAGGGGCTGCCACTGGGTCAGGGAGCAGGAGAGAGGGTCTGCCACTGGGTCAGGGAGCAGGAAAGAGGGTCTGCCACTGGGTCAGGGAGCAGGAGAGAGGGGCTGCCACTGGGTCAGGGAGCAGGAAAGAGGGGCTGCCACTGGGTCAGGGAGCAGGAGAGAGGGGCTGCCACTGGTCAGGGAGCAGGAGAGAGGGGCTGCCACTGGGTCAGGGAGCAGGAGAGAGGGGCTGCCACTGGGTCAGGGAGCAGGAGAGGGGCTGCCAATGGGTCAGGGAGAAGGAGAGGGGCTGCCACTGGGTCAGGGAGGAGAGGGGCTGCCACTGGGTCAGGGAGCAGGAGAGGGGCTGCCACTGGGTCAGAGAAGGAGAGGGGCTGCCACTGGGTCAGGGAGCAGGAGAGGGGCTGCCTCTGGGTCAGGGAGCAGGAGAGGGGCTGCCACTGGGTCAGGGAGCAGGAGAGAGGGGCTGCCACTGGGTCAGGGAGCAGGAGAGAGGGGCTGCCACTGGGTCAGGGAGCAGGAAAGAGGGGCTGCCACTGGGTCAGGGAGCAGGAGAGGGGCTGCCACTGGGTCAGGGAGCAGGAGAGGGGCTGCCACTGGGTCAGGGAGCAGGAGAGGGGCTGCCACTGGGTCAGGGAGCAGGAGAGAGGGTCTGCCACTGGGTCAGGGAGCAGGAGAGAGGGTCTGCCACTGGGTCAGGGAGCAGGAGAGAGGGTCTGCCACTGGGTCAGGGAGCAGGAGAGAGGGTCTGCCACTGGGTCAGGGAGCAGGAGAGAGGGTCTGCCACTGGGTCAGGGAGCAGGAGAGAGGCTGCCACTGGGTCAGGGAGCAGGAGAGGGGCTGCCACTGTGTCAGACAGAAGGAGGGGGGCTGCCACTGGGTCAGGGAGCAGGAAAGAGGGGCTGCCACTTGGTCAGGGAGCAGGAGAGAGGGGCTGCCACTGGGTCAGGGAGCAGGAAAGAGGGGCTGCCCGTGGGTCAGGGAGCAGGAGAGAGGGGCTGCCACTGGGTCAGAGAGCAGGAGAGGGGCTGCCACTGGGTCAGGGAGCAGGAGAGAGGGGCTGCCACTGGGTCAGAGAGCAGGAAAGAGGGGCTGCCACTGGGTCAGGGAGCAGGAGAGAGGGGCTGCCACTGGGTCAGGGAGCAGGAGAGGGGCTGCCACTGGGTCAGGGAGCAGGAGAGAGGGGCTGCCACTGGGTCAGGGAGCAGGAGAGAGGGGCTGCCACTGGCTCAGGGAGCAGGAGAGAGGGGCTGCCACTGGGTCAGGGAGCAGGAGAGGGGCTGCCAATGGGTCAGGGAGAAGGAGAGGGGCTGCCACTGGGTCAGGGAGCAGGAGAGAGGGGCTGCCACTGGGTCAGGGAGCAGGAGAGGGGCTGCCACTGTGTCAGAGAGAAGGAGAAGGGCTGTCACTGGGTCAGGGAGCAGGAGAAGGGCTGCCACTGGGTCAGAGAGAAGGAGAGAGGTGTCACTGTGTCAGGGAGCAGGAGAGGGGCTGCGCTGGGTCAGGGAGCAGGAAAGGGGCTGCCACTGGGTCAGAGAGAAGGAGAGAGGTGCCACTGGGTCAGGGAGCAGGAGAGGGGCTGCCACTGGGTCAGAGAGGAGAGAGGCTGCCACTGGGTCAGGGAGCAGGAGAGAGGCTGCCACTGGGTCAGAGAGAAGGAGAGGGGCTGCCACTGGGTCAGAGAGAAGGAGAGGGGCTGCCACTGGGCCAGAGAGAAGGAGAGGGGCTGCCACTGGGTCAGAGAGAAGGAGAGGGGCTGCCACTGGGTCAGAGAGAAGGAGAGGGGCTGCCACTGGGTCAGAGAGAAGGAGAGGGGCTGCCACTGGGTCAGAGAGAAGGAGAGGGGCTGCCACTGGGTCAGAGAGAAGGAGAGGGGCTGCCACTGGGCCAGAGAGCAGGAGAGGGGCTGCCACTGGGTCAGAGAGAAGGAGGGAGGCTGCCACTGGGTCAGAGAGCAGGAGAGCAGCTGTCACTGGGTCAGAGAGAAGGAGAAGGGCTGCCACTGGGTCAGGGAGCAGGAGAGGGGCTGCCACTGGGTCAGAGAGAAGGAGAGAGGTGTCACTGTGTCAGGGAGCAGGAAAAGGGCTGCCACTGGGTTAGAGAGAAGGAGAGGGGCTGCCACTTGGTCAGGGAACAGGAAAGGGGCTGCCACTGGGTCAGGGAGCAGGAAAGGGGCTGTGACTGGGTCAGAGACAAGGAGAGGGGCTGCCACTGGGTCAGGGAGCAGGAAAGGGGCTGCCATTGGGTCAGAGAGAAGGATAGGGGCTGACACTGGGTCAGGGAGAAGGAGAGGGGCTGCCACTGGGTCAGGGAGCAGGAAAGGGGCTACCACTGGGTCAGAGAGAAGGAGAGGGGCTGCCACTGGGTCAGGAAGAAGGTGAGGGGCTGCCACTGGTCAGGGAGAAGGAAAGGGGTTGTGACTGGGTCAAGGAACAGGAGAGGAGTTGCCACTGGTACAGTGACAAAGAGAGGGGCTGCCACTGGGTCAGGGAGCAGGAGAGAGGGGCTGGCTGCCACTGGGTCAGGGAGCAGGAAAGAGGGGCTGCCACTGGGTCAGGGAGCAGGAGAGAGGGGCTGCCACTGGGTCAGCGAGCAGGAGAGGGGCTGCCACTGGGTCAGGGAGCAGGAGAGAGGGGCTGCCACTGGGTCAGGGAGCAGGAGAGAGGGGCTGCCACTGGGTCAGGGAGCAGGAGAGAGGGGCTGCCACTGGTCAGGGAGCAGGAGAGAGGGGCTGCCACTGGGTCAGGGAGCAGGAGAGAGGGGCTGCCACTGGGTCAGGGAGCAGGAGAGGGGCTGCCAATGGGTCAGGGAGAAGGAGAGGGGCTGCCACTGGGTCAGGGAGGAGAGGGGCTGCCACTGGGTCAGGGAGCAGGAGAGGGGCTGCCACTGGGTCAGAGAAGGAGAGGGGCTGCCACTGGGTCAGGGAGCAGGAGAGCGGCTGCTTCTGGGTCAGGGAGCAGGAGAGAGGGGCTGCCACTGGGTCAGGGAGCAGGAGAGAGGGGCTGCCTCTGGGTCAGGGAGCAGGAGAGAGGGTCTGCCACTGGGTCAGGGAGCAGGAAAGAGGGGCTGCCACTGGGGCAGGGAGCAGGGAGCAGGAGAGAGGGGCTGCCACTGGGTCAGAGAGCAGGAGAGGGGCTGCCACTGGGTCAGGGAGCAGGAGAGAGGGTCTGCCACTGGGTCAGGGAGCAGGAGAGAGGGTCTGCCACTGGGTCAGGGAGCAGGAGAGAGGCTGCCACTGGGTCAGGGAGCAGGAGAGGGGCTGCCACTGGGTCAGACAGAAGGAGGGGGGCTGCCACTGGGTCAGGGAGCAGGAAAGAGGGGCTGCCACTGGGTCAGGGAGCAGGAGAGAGGGGCTGCCACTGGGTCAGGGAGCAGGAAAGAGGGGCTGCCCGTGGGTCAGGGAGCAGGAAAGAGGGGCTGCCACTGGGTCAGAGAGCAGGAGAGGGGCTGCCACTGGGTCAGGGAGCAGGAGAGAGGGGCTGCCACTGGGTCAGGGAGCAGGAAAGAGGGGCTGCCACTGGGTCAGGGAGCAGGAGAGAGGGGCTGCCACTGGGTCAGGGAGCAGGAGAGGGGCTGCCACTGGGTCAGGAAGCAGGAGAGAGGGGCTGCCACTGGGTCAGGGAGCAGGAGAGAGGGGCTGCCACTGGGTCAGGGAGCAGGAGAGAGGGGCTGCCACTGGGTCAGGGAGCAGGAGAGGGGCTGCCAATGGGTCAGGGAGAAGGAGAGGGGCTGCCACTGGGTCAGGGAGCAGGAGAGAGGGGCTGCCACTGGGTCAGGGAGCAGGAGAGGGGCTGCCACTGGGTCAGGGAGAAGGAGAGGGGCTGCCAATGGGTCAGGGAGAAGAGGGGCTGCCACTGGGTCAGGGAGCAGGAGAGGGCTTGCCACTGGGTCAGAGAGAAGGAGAGAGGTGCCACTGGGTCAGGGAGGAGGAGAGGGGCTGTCACTGGGTTAGAGAGAAGGAGTTGGGCTGTCACTGGGTCATGGAGCAAGAGAGGGTCTTCCACTGGGTCAGGGAGCAGGAGAGGGGCTGCCACTGGGTCAGAGAGAAGGAGAGGGGCTGTCCCTGGGTCAGGGAGCAAGAAAGGATCTGCCACTAGTTAGGGAGCAGGAGAGGGGCTGCCCCTGGGTCAGAGAGTGGGATAGGGCTGCCCCTGGGTCAGAGAGGGAGATAGGGGCTGCCCTTCGGTCAGAGAGTGGAAGAGGGTCTGCCACTGGGTCAGGAAGCAAGAGAGGGGCTGCCACTGGGTCAGGGAGCAACAGAGGGGCTGCCCCTGCATCAGGGAGCATGAGAGGGGCTAGCACTCGATCAGGGAGCTGGCGATGGGCTGCCCCTGGATCAGGGAGGAGAGGGGCTGCCACTGGGTCAGGGAGAAGGAGAGAGGCTGCCACTGGGTCAGGGAGAAAGAGGCTGCCACTGGCTCAGGGAGAAGGAGAGGGGCTGCCACTGGGTCAGGGAGCAAGAGAGGGTCTGCCACTGGGTCAGGGAGCATGAGAGGGGCTGCCACTGGGTCAAGGAGAAGGAGAGGGGCTGCCACGTGGCTGCCCCTGGGTCAGGGAGCGGAGAGGGTCTGCCACTGGGTCAAGGAGAAGGAGAGGGGCTGCCACTGGGTCAGGGAGAAGGAAAGAGGCTGCAATTGGGTCACGGGGAAGGAGAGGGGCTGCCACTGGGTTAGAGAGAAGGAGTTGGGCTGTCACTGGGTCATGGAGCAAGAGAGGGTCTTCCACTGGGTCAGGGAGCAGGAGAGGGGCTGCCACTGGGTCAGAGAGAAGGAGAGGGGCTGTCCCTGGATTAGGGAGCAAGAAAGGATCTGCCACTAGTCAGGGAGCAGGAGAGGGGCTGCCCCTGGGTCAGAGAGCGGGATAGGGCTGCCCCTGGGTCAGAGAGGGAGATAGGGGCTGCCCTTGGGTCAGAGAGTGGAAGAGCGGGGCTGCCCCTGCGTCAGGGAGCATGAGAGGGGCTAGCACTCCATCAGGGAGCTGGCGATGGGCTTCCCCTGGATCAGGGAGGAGAGGGGCTGCCACTGGGTCAGGGAGAAGGAGAGAGGCTGCCACTGGGTCAGGGAGACGGAGAGAGGCTTCCACTGGGTCAGGGAGAAAGAGAGGGTCTGCCACTGGGTCAGGGAGCAGGAGAGGGGCTGCCACTGGGTCAGGGAGAAGGAGAGGGGCTGCCACTGGGTCAGGGAGCAAGAAAGGGTCTGCCACTAGTCAGGGAGCAGTAGAGGGTCTGCCCCTGGGTCAGAGAGCGGGTTAGGGGCTGCCACTGGGTCAGGGAGCAAGAGAGGGGCTGCCATTGGGTCAGGGCGCAGAAGAGGGGCTGCCACTAGGTCAGGGAGCGGGAGAGGGGCTGTCACCAGGTCAGGGAGCCGGATAGGGGCTGCCACTGGGTCAGGTAGTGGGAGAGGGGCTGACAGAGGTCAGGGAGCATGAGAGGGGCTAGCACTCGATCAGGGAGTAGGAGACGGGCTGCCCCTGGGTCAGTGAGAGGGGCTACCATTGGGTCAGGGAACCGGAGATGGACTGCCACTGGGTCACCTCTATCCCTCCTGTCAGGGGGACTTAGGCTTCTTTCACACTTCAGTTGTTTGGCGTCAGTCTGCTCTGACATAGTGACGGATCAACGGATCCGTCACAATTGTTGAGAAAACGGTTCTAAGGGATCCGTTTTTTTGACGGATCTGTTACTTGGGGGGTGTCTGGGAAAAGTATCTACTTTTTGGAGCATGCGCAATTGAAAAAGCGGATTGAGGCAACGGATCCGCCAAATGACGTTCGCGATGGATCCATCGCCCATAGGCAGCCATTCTATGGAATGGCGGACGTGACGGATCCATCGCGAACCGCCATTTCGGCGCAGACAAAAAACTTTATAATGTCCGTCAATGTCTAGATGACGTCCGCCAAATCTGGACAGATCTGTCACATGGCGGATGGAACGGACGACCATCCGCCACAATCTGTCGCTAATGCATGTCTATGGGAAAATTGCGGATCCGCCAAAAAAAAAATGGATCCGCTATTTAAGGAAAATGGCGGTTTCAGACTGACGCCAAAAGACTGAAGTGTGAAAGAGGCCTAAGCCTGCTCCTTGGTCCAAGTTTGCAGAGTTGATACTTTGTTGCAGTGAATGTATCCACATGAACACTGCAGTCCCACAACCTGCGGTAAATGTAGTAGTGCTGGGCTGTGACATCTGACAGTCTCATCAGGACATGCTGCTTATGGAATTGTGTCATTTGTGACAGAGAGGATCCAAATATGGGGTTTCCCTTCTTCCCTCCTCCGCACCTAAGATTTTCAGGCAATTTTTAACAATGTGTCAGAGTTTTAATTTCTTAAACCATCCTGTAAGGCCGGCCTCACACTAGCGAGTTTTACGGACGTATGAGCGCATAAACTACGTCCGTAAAATACGCATTACACACGGCCCAATGATTCCCTATGTCCCATCTCCTATCAGCCGTATTTTACTGATCCGTATTATATGGTCTTGTACGGCCGTACAAAATCGCAGCATGCTGCGTTTGTCACCGTATTGCGCAAAAAAATCGCCAATGAAAGTCTATGGGGGCGAGAAAAATACGGATTCCACACGGACCAGCAGTGTGACTTGCGAGAAATACGCAGCGGTGTTAGTGAAAAGCCGGTAAATCAATTGCCGGCTTTTCATTTCTCCTTCACAAACCCGACAGGATAAGAGACATGGTTTACATACAGTAAACCATCTCATATCCATTTTTTTTTTTGCATATTCCTCACTACTAATGTTAGTAGTGTGTATGTGCAAAATTTGGGCGCTGTAGCTTGTAAAATAAAGGGTTAAATGGCGGAAAAAATTGGCGTGGGCTCCCGCGCAATTTTATCCGCCAGAGTGGTAAAGCCAGTGACTGAGGGCAGATATTAATAGCCAGGAGAGGGTCCATGGTTATTGGCCCCCCCTGGCTAAAAACATCTGCCCCCAGCCACCCCAGAAAAGGCACATCTGGAAGATGCACCTATTCTGGCACTTGGCCACTCTCTTCCCACTCTCGTGTAGTGGTGGGATATGGGGTAATGAAGGGTTAATGCCACCTTGCTATTGTAAGGGGACATTAAGCCAGATTAATAATGGACAGGCGTCAATTATGACACCTATCCATTATTAATCCAATTGTATGAAAGGGTTAAAAAAACACACATTATTAAAAAGTATTTTAATGAAATAAACACACAGGTTGTTTTAATATTTTATTGCTCTCTCAATCCACCTGAAGACCCTCGCTCTGAAAAATAATAAACCAACAGTATACATACCTTCCGATGATCTGTCACGTCCCACGAAGTAAATCCATCTGAAGGGGTTAAATCATTTTACAGCCAGGAGCTGTGCTAAGCTCCTGCCTGTAAAGCCCCGGGTACTGAATGGAAACCTGGGTGATCTGTATTTACCTTGAGTTGCGGTGATGCGCCCTCTGCTGGATGTCCTCATGAACTGGAGCCTTGGAAAGTTCCCACGCTCGAGTTCATATGAGGACATGCAGCAGAGGGCGCCTCACCGCGCCGTTCGGGCTTGCCTCAGCACCCCGTATCTTTACAAAGCTTGTGTCCGAGATCGTCGCTTTCATACGAAGTCAGGGGATCATAATAGTCCCTTATCTCGACGACTTCCTCCTGGTAGCAAGAACGCCAGAGATTCTATCAGATCACAGGAACTGAACCATTTCGGTGATGGAAGAATTAGAATGGGTCATAAATTGGAGGAAATCCGACCTAACCCCAGAACACAGAAAAACCTTTCTGGGAGTGTATCTGGACTCGACGAACAGAATATCTCTCCTCCCCGAGCCCAAGCTGGAAGCAATACAGTCCCAGATCCGGATCCTTTCAAGGCAAGGAGGGTCAATAAGAGTGGTCATGAGAGTCCTCGGCCTAATGACGGCCTGTATCCCGTGTGTAAGATGGGCTCAGTTCCATTCCAGGCCACTGCAGAAACTAATCCTGTCCAAATGGGACAGACGACTAGCTTCTCTGGACAGTACTCTGAGGCTAACTCCTCGGGTAAGAGAGTCTCTCCTTTGGTGGACAGATCCAGAAAACCTAAGGAAAGGGGTATTATGGTCTGCCGAGCCCCACGTAGTAGTCACTACAGATGCCAGCGCCTGGGGCTGGGGAGCTCACTTAGAAAACAGGTTCCTTCAAGGAAGATGGCCGGAGGAAGTCACCCAGAGCTCCTCCAACTTCAAAGAACTGTATGCTGTTTGGGAAGCTTTGAAGAGGAACCGACACATTCTGGAAAATCGCCATGTCAGGATAATGTCCGACAATGTGACAACAGTCTATTTCCTGAAGCATCAGGGAGGCGCAAGACACCATCTGCTTCAGAAACTGGCGGATCGGATCTTTCGGTGGGCAGAAAGATCGGTTCTTTCCATCTCAGCGATTCACCTGGAAGGGTCCCAAAACATCATAGCAGATTACCTCAGCAGGAGAAGGGTGTTCCCAACAGAATGGGAACTCAACCAGGACATCTTCCAGGAGTTGTGTCTTCGCTGGGGGACTCCTTGCATAGACCTATTTGCAACCAGGAAAAATTCGAAGGTCTCAAGATTCTTCTCACTGAACCCTCGAGATCTTCCGGAGGGCATAGACGCTCTGAGCCAAGTCTGGAGGGAACCTCTCTCTTATGCTTTTCCTCCTCTGGCGTTAATCCCGGCTGTTCTCAGGAAGATCAAAGAGGATCAAGCCCGGGTCATATTGGTCGTCCCATACTGGCCAAGAAGGAGCTGGTTCTCCCTTCTACTACAGCTGGCAATAGCAGATCCACTAGAGCTTCCTCTCAGACCGGATGTCATCCACCAAGGCCCGGTTCTTCACCCAAACCCAGAGAAACTCCGTCTCTCAGCATGGATCCTGAGCGGCTCATCCTGAAGGCAAAGGTCCTATCGAGTCGAGTGATAACAACTATCAAGTCCAGTAGAAAACCTGTTACTTCAGCAATCTACCTAAAAATCTGGAGGCGATTCTGTCTGGAAGGTGGCAGGTCTGGGGTTACGGCAGGCACTCCTGACTTACCCAGAATCCTAGATTTCCTTCAGGCTGGGTTTGACAAAGGTCTCAAACCTAGCACCTTGAAGGTGCAGATCTCGGCACTTAGCTCCTTCCTAGACTATCCCCTAGCCTCTCACCCGTGGATAGTTAAGTTCATCAGAGCCACACAGAGGTTGCGCCCTACTATTAGGCATTTATCGCCTTCTTGGGACCTTAATCTGGTCCTTAGGTTCCTCTGTAAGGACCTTTATGCTTCTTCCATCGATATGCCCATTTCGGTCCTCACTCGCAAAACGGCATTTCTAGTGGCAATCACCACGGCTAAAAGGGTGGGGGAAATTCAGGCCCTGTGTACTAGGGACCCGTACCTCCAGGTTAGAGACGATTGCCTAATTCTTAAACTGGACCCCTCCTTTATCCCAAAAGTAGGAACAATTAAAAATAGAAACCAAGAAGTCGTGTTGCCATCATTCTGCGATAACCCCACTAATGCTAAAGAAAGGGAATTACATTCTCTGGATGTCAGGCAGGCGGTCCTAGACTACCTGGCAGCTACCAGCTCTTGGCGTATTGATCCGAATTTATTTATTCTATATGGGGGAAAAAATAAGGGTAAGAAGGCCTCTAAGGCCTCTATCGCTCGGTGGATCACGTCCGTGATCTCGGAGGCCTACCAGTCTCAAGGGGTCCCTCCTCCAGAGGGTCTCCACGTACATTCTACCCGGGGGATAGCCACTTCTTGGGCAGAGAGGGCAGGGGCCTTTTTAGAACAAATTTGTAAGGCCGCGACTTGGGCTAGTGCCAACACTTTTTGTAAACATTACAAACTTGATGTTTTGTCTGGTCAACATACTGCGTTTGGGAGAAAGGTTCTCCAAGCGGTAATCCCACCCTGAGGAGGTGCTTTGGTACTCTCCAGGGTGCTGTCAGGATGACGTCCTGGAAAATAGGTATTAAGCTTACCGTTAATGATGTTTCCAGGAGTCCATCCTGACAGCACTAGTAGTTCCCTCCCTTGAATACTTATATCATGTTTGTTCAGAACTGGCATGCGTGTAACATGTTTCTTACATATGATGTAATATGTCTGGATTCAATGTATTATGTTTGAAGTCTTCATTAAACTTCTTTTCTGCATATCCTTGTAGCGGTTCTTGTTACAACACTGAGGATTAGGGGTGGGACATGACCTTTTAAACTCGTGTGTTTCCTTTCCCAGCAAGGGGAGGAGGACGTCCTCCAGGGTGCTGTCAGGATGGACTCCTGGAAACATCATTAACGGTAAGCTTAATACCTATTTTTCTCCATCTGCCATAACTTTAATTTTAGGTTTCTGCCCTTCTGTTGGAACAGAATAACAGAGTTCAGAATGTAGTTGACAACTGTATATTGTTTGTTTGTTTTTTACAGGTCACCACAAATGTTTCCAACGTCTTCATATTAGCATTGTCAGAGATCTATACATATAGAAATGGTTCCAATGATTAGATTATTATTAATCTTATTAAACTTATTTGAGAAAACCATATAAAATGACATGAGAGGAAGAGGAGGCCAGTATGTGAAGTATACAGAGGAAGTGATGTTAGGAAATAGAAAATCTGGTCTAGATAAGAGGGTGGGTTTCTGGAGAGGCCTCACCATACGTAGATAAACAGCTTGAAAAATTCTCTATTCCGTTATCAATATGGCCTGATAGGTGCCAGATTATCACATATTCTGGACTGTAGATAGTTATGTATTATTAAAGTGACGAGCAGAGAATCTCTAACGATAAGGCCTTATTCAGACTTCTGTTTTTTAAGCTTGCTAAAATCCAGTCATCAACCCTTTTTTTTCCTGTGTGTCTGTTTTTATCATTAGTCTGGCATCCATTATCTCATATGAAAAAAAATAAAACAAAAAATTATTTCCAAGCATCCCCCACTCATTGAGCAGTAAAATCGGAGAGCACTTTGATGACACAAGGTAGGCATCCTCGTGTTGTCCATTTTACTCACGGATCCACTCATTTGAACGGATGATTTTGATCCGTCACAATCACTCCGCCAAAAAAAAAAAAGCGGACATGTGAAAAGCCCAATAGATCATAAGTACAGATAGAACATACAAGAAACACAAACGTCTGAATGAGGCATGACATTTAAAATGTTAGGTGAGATTTCCTATAAGACTGGAATCACACTCACAGGTTTTCATGCACTTTTTGGTGCAGTTTTATAAGCAGATTTTTTCTCTTAGCTTTTTAAAAAAAAAAAAAAAACTATATACAATCATCCGGGATAGATAAATTACAAACATTTTTGGTATTGAAAATAATTTCCATACATCTGAACGGGATTCTTACTGCAGCATGTGCATGGGTTTCTGCAGATTGTACTTAGATAGGACTCATTCAGACAGGCGTATTATTGGACTATGTGCCGTCTGTGGTGCACAGGGTACATTATAGCAGGACACAACTTTGATTTTTTACATAGACCGATTATCTTTATGGGGAAAAAATATTACAGAATTTTACTAGCGAGCACATGGAGTTACACTTTGCAATTTATGAACGTGACTGGCCCATTTATGGCTATCTAAACCTGGTGTGGTAGAACGACTGCAGACAGACTGAACACTGAATGACTCCAAAGGCTCCATATTTACCTTCTGGACCACACCCTGGGGTGGAGATATGATGAACAGCCTCCCACCCACTCTTCAGTGGCCACAAAAACCAAGCCCTTAATATGGCTGATTAACATAGTGTGCTGGAGCATTTTTCCTGGTTCATGTCACTGAGGCTAAGATCCTCAGTAACACATATCTCTCCAGTATTTTACCAATGACCTTCTCACACTGGCTATATGGAAAAGTCTCTAACATTTCTGCAGTCTTGATTATTAAATGAGATGATTTCACTATCTGTTCTCTTTGATCTGTTTTCTGCATCTAGAGTTTAGACTTCCATATCATATTGCAGTATTGGCCTATAAATGAGTGCCGCTTTCTGTATCCTAATTTCTGAATTATTGGATGTTGGATGAAAGGAATTTTACTGTATAAATAAATATCCTCACTCATACATTTTGTCTGCTTTCACTTTTAAAAGGTATTTCCATCTCTAAAAGAATCTCGTATATCTGAGGGTCCAACCTCACAAACCATCACTGATTGTAAAATAAATGGGCCTCAGTGCTGCTCCGTTATAAACTGTAGGGTATGTGCACACGTTAGGTATTTGCTGCAGAGTGCTGGCAGGAAATGCTGTGTAAACTACATGTGTTATTGACCCATTTTTGCATGCATTTTTGATGCGTTGTTACTTGCATTTCCTTCCCTTTCATTTGAATGGGTGAGAAACGCTGCAAAAACATTGGCTGAATTGACATTATCCATGTTTGAAAAAATATTTGGAAGGTTCAAGTATGCAAGAAAAATGTAAGTAACATGTGCAGGAGATTTCAGGCATCTCATTCACTTTGCTGATACTGTAAAACCCTGCATTTTTTTTCATGGGCAAAACACGCAGAAAATGAAAAATGCCACACCAAAACCTCCGCGTGTGAGCAAGCCCTTACTCTGCATGGGGGGATATCTGGCCACCTGCTGCAGGGCAACTCCAGTGGAACTACACAGCGGCTGGGGGTCATGACCGTGTATGGCCAATATGGCTACTTCTTACCCCATAACATCCACCACCCACTAACCCGTGAACACAAAACATCATACTTAACTGTCCTTAATTTTACTTAAAAATTCCTTCCCCGCTGAATCAGCATCAACTCCAAGAACCCCCCCCGCCAAAACGCCACTGTGACAAATTAATCGCCAGCTTTCACATACCCGTCTACCGCCATCCATCCCTATGCCCCAACCTCCGGTAACCCCAGATAAAAACATTACCGAATAAAGAAAAAAACAAAATTATACATAGGGAGGGTGGGTGGGTCTCTTCACTCTGGCTTCCAGATAGCAACTGACACATTTCCGGCACTTTTCCCTCATACCCACGCCCCCCCACTAAAGTCCCTCCCTACGTTCCCCCTTCCACCCAATCATCTTCTCCTGGACCAAGTTTTAAAAGATGCCTATGACCAAGCACAGTCATGGGGGGCCTACATTAAGCTGTGCTTATTCCTGCCCCCTCCTGGAGTACCGCTGTGCAGGGCCAAGGTCCCTTAATTTTCAGGATTAGGACTCACACACACAATTGAATAAATCGGACCAGTGCATCTGATAAAGAAATCGTATTGCACTAGGACCAATGTTATTCAATGAGTCAGTGCAGATCTGTGATTTTTTTTCTCATGCTGATCAGGCATGAGAAATTAATGCAGCCAATGTATCCAATGGTAGGATCACGTTGCACCCATACAAGTCTATGGGTGCGAGTGAAAAATCGTACTGTACTTAGATGTCATCAGAATGCAGTCTGATATACTCGTACAGAGTCAATGGAAAAATTGTTGACCTCCATCTTCGCCACACCTGTGTTGCAATTCTGTCATTCTAGAGAGAATTGGATCATACTAAGGTGATGCTCGGATCAAACTGTGACAGAGTTTAATCCGACTGTCATTAGCAGAATTGGCCAATTTTCACGCACAAGAGGATATTCACTCGTGTGACCCCGGCCTTAGTGGGAGAAACAAAAGTCCTTATTACGTGAAGAAATATTGTATCAATAAGTCATTACTTACTAAAATGAGAATGGCCGTTTAAATTCTACTATACAGAAATAGTTTTCGGTTATTCTTTTTTTTTTTCTTTATTTACCGTAACATACATATAATCATCTGTATAGTTTGCAGAATTTGGCTGATCAAAATAAATAGTAGAAAATTGGATTAACCACCACCTGATAGATAAATAGATGGATAGATAGTTAATATGAGATGAGGGGAAGGTTTCTATTTTGCAAAATTATTTTTCTTTTTAATATACTTGTGTGCAGAAAATTGTGAAGCTGACGTACATCCGCCCCACCCATAATGCCTCTATTTTAGATTGATTTTTATCAGTGTATACTGTGAGTGCCAGCTTATAAGCCTCCTGCTGTTAGATACATGTAACCGTAGAGCCTCTCATGAGGTTACACATTAGTCATTATCTACATCTCTGCAGACAAAAGGGGTCGTCCAGCATAAAAATGTAAATTTTCTCTAAAAGGCTCTTTACCAAATGAAGGTGTCATACCGCTGCAGTGCAGGTAATTGCAAGCTCCACTATGTGGCAATAGAGTTGAGGGAGGACTGCACACAGCAGGACCAGACCTGAAACGCAGCGGCGAGGCCACCACCAGGTTGCAGCAGAATAGTCAAAACAAGCCGGGTCAATATAAGACTGTAGCACAGTACAAAAGGAATAAGCAAACACAGAGTCAATAACAAGCCAAATGGGTCAGTACCAGTCAGGAACGGATATGCCAAAGAGGAGAAAAAACAACAGGTCAGGGTCCAAGCCAAGTCAAAACCAGTGAGTCAGTACACGAAAGGGGAACACAGAGTTGGAAAGGGAAGAGGGGATAAACAGACACGGGTTCAATAAGCAAGCAGTAGGACAAATCAGGGCAAATTGAGTCAGCTACACAAGCCTTAGGCTACTTTCACACATCAGGTTTTTTCATTCCGGCTGATTACGGCTCTTTTGTGAAAAACCGGAGCCGGCGAAAATAAAAACCGGAACCGGTTTTTCCCCATTGACTTGTATTAGCGCCGGATTGCGCCGCATGGTCCAGCGTTCCTTCTGTTTTTTTCCGGATCCGGTGAAAATTTAGATTCCGGCATCTGGAAAAAACGTCTACAGTAACGTTTTTTGCCTGCAGTGAAAAAGCCGGAAGGGCCGGATCCGGCTCTTCCGGCTTTTCGCTACAATTCATGTCTATGGACGCCAGAATGCGCCGGATCCGGTGGCCTGATCCGGTTTTTTAATCTGAGCATGCTCAGAACCTATTAGCCTGCCCCCAGGACACATATATAAAACAATGCCATTGAGGCCCTCACTCATTTCCAGCCATACTGCAAGAGAGCCAACACCCTGCCACACCCTGCCTTCCAGCAAGAGCCTGCCTGCAAGAGCCTGCCTGCCAGCAAGAGCCTGCCTGCTTGCCAGCTAGAGCCTGCCTGCAAGAGCCTGCCTGCCTTCCAGCAAGAGCCTGCCTGCAAGAGCCTGTCTACCTTCCAGCAAGAGCCTGCCTGCCTGCTAGCAAGAGCCTGCCTGCAAGAGCCTACCTGCCTTCCAGCAAGAGCCTGCCTGCCAGCTAGAGCCTGCCTGCCAGCAAGAGCCTAGCCTGCCTTCCAGCAAGAGCCTGCCTGCAAGAGCCTGCCTGCCTTCCAGCAAGAGCCTGCCTGCCAGCAAGAGCCTGCATGCCTGCCAGCAAGAGCCTAGCCTGCCTTCCAGCTAGAGCCTGCCTGCCTGCCAGCTAGAGCCTGCCTGCCAGCAAGAGCCTAGCCTGCCTTCCAGCAAGAGCCTGCGTGCCATCAGCCATGTCTTCTTCTGGGAGCCCTCCCTCTCATAGGCAGCGCACTGAGGTAAATATATATGTTTTTTATATAATTTCTCTCTCTCGCTCGCGCTTTCTGTCTAGCTCTCTCTGTCTATTATATATTAATGTATTTCACCATCTTTCATTATCCTAGGAAGCTGCTGCTGCAGCAGAAGAGGTGCTTCCAGAAGAAGACCGAAGGGGTGGAGAAAGACCTGGAGCGGGATCACAATTGGTATGTTTCTTTCATGCATCGCGGAACCTCAAACCACAAACTACACCCTACACATAAAAACCAAAGATCCTTACAGAAAGAACAATGCACACAACACATAGAAACAGATCATTGGAAACATCATACAACATAAAAAGAATGATCATTATAGATATCAAAATGTACACAACACATAAAAAGGCAAACTACAAGCACATAATTTTTATGTTATTTTTCTTTTAGAGTTCGGATTCTGGTGCTCGATCTAGAGGTCTTCCGAGTGGCTCCCAGGGCTGTCAGCGTGAGAGTCGTGGCGGCTGTCATCGTGTAAGCATAATTTTTGTTTTGTTTTGTTTTTGGAATTTTCTTTATGTTGTTTTGAATCTAATTTTTTTTTTTTTCCTGACAGGCTTCACAGCCTGCTCCTGATTCGGACGGTGAGGAGGTCAGCCTCAATATTGACCTCCTCATCGATCTGATCCGAGACAGGGAGCCACTGTGGAACATGGGTGACCGCCGCCATGCTGATGTCATAGTGACCCGTCGACTCTGGGAACAAATATGCCAACAGCTAGTAGAGAACTGGGAGGACCTCGATGTTCGGGCCCATAATCAAGAATGTACAGTTATATGAAAAAGTTTGGGCACCCCTATTAATCTTAAGCTTAATGTTTTATAAAATTATTTTTTTTTGCAACAGCTATTTCAGTTTCATATATCTAGTAACTGTTGGACACAGTAATGTTTCTGCCTTGAAATGAGGTTTATTGTACTAACAGAAAATGTGCAATCTGCATTCAAACAAAATTTGACAGGTGCATAAGTATGGGCACCTCACCAGAAAAGTGACATTAATATTTAGTAGATCCTCCTTTTGCAAAAATAACAGCCTCTAGTCGCTTCCTGTAGCTTTTAATGAGTTCCTGGATCCTGGATGAAGGTATTTTTGACCATTCCTCTTTACAAAACAATTCCAGTTCAGTTAAGTTTGATGGTTGCCGAGCATGGACAGCCCTCTTCAAATGATCCCACAGATGTTCAATGATATTCAGGTCTGGGGACTGGGATGGCCATTCCAGAACAGTGTAATTGTTCCTCTGCATGAATGCCTGAGTAGATTTGGAGCGGTGTTTTGAATCATTGTCTTGCTGAAAGATCCATCCCCTGCGTAACTTCAACCTTGTCACTGATTCATGAACATTATTGTCAAGAATCTGCTGATACTGAGAGGAATCCATGCGTCCCTCAACTTTAACAAGATTCCCGGGGCATTGGCCACACAGCCCCAATGCATGATGGAACCTTCACCAAATTTTACTGTGGGTAGCAAGTGTTTTTCTTGGCATGCTGTGTTTTTTTGCCGCCATGCATAACGCCTTTTTGTATGACCAAACAACTCAATCTTGGTTTCATCAGTCCACAGCACCTTCTTCCAAAAAGAAATTGGCTTCTCCAAATGTGCTTTTGCATACCTCAGCCGACTGTTTGTGGAGTGCTTGCAGAAATGGCTTTTTTCCCATCACTCTCCCATACAGCTTCTCCTTGTGCAAAGTGCGTTGTATAGTTGACCGATGAACAGTGACACCATCTGCAGCAAGCTGATGCTGCAGCTCTCTGGAGGTGGTCTGAGGATTGTCCTTGACTGATCTCACCATTCTTCTTCTCTGCCTTTCTGATGTTTTTCTTGGCCTGCCACTTCTGGCCTTAACAAGAACTGTACCTGTGTTCTTCCATTTCCTTACTATGTTGTGGAAATTGACAGGTTAAATCTCAGAGACAGCTTGTTATATCCTTCCCCTGAACAACTATGTTGAATAATCTTTGTTTTCAGATCATTTGACAGTTGTTTTGAGGAGCCCTTGATGCCACTCTTCAGAGGAGATTCAAACAGGAGAACAACTTGCAAGTGGCCACTTTAAGTAGCTTTTCTCATGATTGCATACACCTGGCTATGAAGGTCAAAGCTCAATGAGGTTCCAAAACCAAAAAAGTGCTTTAGTAAGTCAGTAGAAAGTAGGTAGGAGTATTTAAAACAAGAAAATGATAAGGGTGCCCATACTTATGCACCTGTCAAATTTTGTTTGAATGCAGATTGCACATTTTCTGTTAGTACAATAAACCTCATTTCAAGGCAGAAACATTACTGCGTCCAACAGTTATTAGATAAATGAAACTGAAATAGCTGTTGCAAAAAAAAACAATTTTTATAAAACATTAAGCTTAAGATTAATAGGGGTGCCCAAACTTTTTCATATAACTGTAAGTATACACAGTTCAGTTATGTTGATTCATTCTAAGTATTGTATCTTAACCAATTTGTGTTTCTCCTTTTTTTACAGGTGAGAGGATTGTGAAGCGGTGGCGGTCTATCAGGGATCGCTTTAAGGAGTTCAACAAAGAGATGCGGGCCCTGAGTGGTTCTGGAGGACGCAGGAGCAGATACAAATATGCCCAAGCCCTGTCGTTCCTCAGGACAACGATGGTGACCCAAAGGTAAATATTACCCCCACCACATTTAATAACCAATGTTTTCCAAAAAATCTTTTGCTGTTTCAGCCAGGGCCATGCAATATCAGTATATTAATTATATATTTTTTTCCTTTGTTCCACAGCACTGTCGGGAGCACTCGAGAGCCTGCAGCTGAATTGAACCCTTCTGAGGCGATCCCTCAGGAGTCCGCCACCGATGGACACTTCGACAGTCCCGGCCCCTCTGCACCTTCCCACTCTGCACCTTCCCAGCCTTCCCACCCATCTGATCCCTCGGTCCCATCCACCTGTGCTGGAGCATCCTGGCTGGTTCCATTGCATGAATCTGCTGGTGAGGATATAGCTTTTCCTGTACCCCACCCCTCTGCTGCTGCCACCTCTAGTACACTTGTGGCTTCAGGGCGCCAGCGGCAGAGGGGTCAGGAACAGAGCTATGCGCGCAATTTCTTGCACCTGAACGCATCCTTCCAGAACTGTCTCAAAGTTTTGTCCGAGCAAATGGCTGCAGGTTTCAATTTAATAAATAAAAGCATACTCGAGTTGCATACACTTATGCTAACGATGTGTTCAGAGGCAAGTCAGTCACCGAACAACACTTATTTCCGGTCGGTACTCGAGCAAATGGAGAAGCTATCTACTGATCAGCGGATGCAAGTAATGGAAGCCTGCCAGTCTACTTTAGCGCTCATTGCCTCCAAAGCCACCACACTTGCCACCCCTCCTGCACCTGCCCCCCTTCAGCCACTGTCCCTCAATACTGCCACTAGCATCCTCCTGACCCGTACCAGCAACCTGCCGGTGCCCCATCCCAGCAACCTCACCATTACCCACATCGTGCCCGTGCCCCGTCCCACCATCCAAACCACTACCGGCATCCTGCCCGTGCCCCGTCCCATCATTCAGACAACTACCAGCATCCCGCCTGTGCCCCTTCCCACCATCCAGACCAGTATGAACATCCCTCCCCATACCAGTTCCCAACAACATCTTCCGCGCCTCCTCTCCCTGCCCACTAGCACCAGCCTCCTTCACCCGTCATATCCCACCCTCTTCTCCACTAATCACCGTTTCTGCCTCCCAATCCTCCCAAACCATCAGCTACACCCCTCCATCATACCAAATTCCTAACCCAACTCCCAGTTTCCTGTCCACCCGTTCACTTGCTTTCTCCACCCCTTCACCACTACCTATTGATCCTTCCCCACCACCACCACATTCCTCTCTCCACACTCCCACTGTCGAAGTGTCCCTATCTGACAGCCCCTCCAGCACTATCTCCAACCCGACTTATTGAAATCTCTAAGTTTTTGGCGCAGCCAAATAAAGTTTATTTTTGTGTTGCCAAAGAGAAGTTTATTATTGTTTTGTTAACAAAACTGGTAATAAAATTGTGTTTTTAAAGCAAATTTGTATTTTCTTTATAAGGTATAGTTAACACTTGGGTTAAACAAGGTTTATTGGTTAGAAGTAAAATACTTTGGGTAGAACCCAAACAGGTACACAACTTGGGCAAAAGAAGGTAATATACTTTGGGTAGAACCCAAACAGGTACACAACTTGGGTAATTAAAGGTTTAATACTTTGGTGTGAACACAAACAGGTACACAACTTGGGTACAATATGGTAAAATACGGTTAGAAGGTCAAAGACAAATTGTTCAAACTCTCTCATCCTGCCAGTGTATTCTTCCTTCAGGTGAAATAAAGTATTCTGCGAATTGGTCCCTAATTCGGGAAACTGCCACAGAACTTCTATACGTAATGTTGTTATAATCAGCCAAGGTGGTTTCTTCAGAGTGGTCCTCAATGGAAATCTGTTCCTTGGATATCTGTTGTGAACTATACTTTTTGGCTCCCTCTTGTGGTCACTAGTGATTTGGCACTTGGATTGTCTTTTACCAGGTTTGTGCTCACCTGCTTCGTTAGGTCTGGGGTGTTGCTATTTAAACTTCCTGGATTCTCAGTCCAGTGCCTGGCTTCGTTGTAATCAGTTCACTTCTGTTTGCTCCTGTCTTCAGGTCCTGGTTCTTTGCAAGATAAGCCTGCTTTCGTACTCTTGATCATTTGCATTGTTCATATTTTTTGTCCAGCTTGTACAATATGTGATTCCTGTTATTGCTGGAAGCTCTAGGGGGGCTGATATTCTCCCCCCACACCGTCAGTCGGTTTGGGGGTTCTTGGATATTCAGCGTGGATATTTTGCAGGGTTTTTTGCTGACCATATAAGTCTTCTTACTATATTCTGCTATTAGTCAGTGGGCCTCTCTTTGCTAAATCTAATTCATTCTTACGTTTGTCCTTTCTTCTTACCTCACCGTTATTATTTGTTGGGGGCTTGTATTACTTTGGGGTCTTTTCTCTGGAGGCAAGAGAGGTCTTATTTTCCCTGATAGGGGTAGTTAGTTCTCCGGCTGGCGCGAGACGTCTAGAATCAACGTAGGCACGTTCCCCGGCTGCTGTTAGTGTTTGCGCTAGGATCAGGTATATGGTCAGCCTAGTTACCACTTCCCTATGAGCTGGTATTTATGTTTTGCAGACTTTGCTGTAATCTTTGAGGTCCCCTGCCATTGGGATCATAACAGTAAGCCAGGCCCATAAATAGTTAATGCATTGCTGAAGTGGGATTAAAAGAAAAGAAGTTCTGAGTTTTTTTTTTTTTTTCTTCCTCCCCTTTATCTCTGAGTGGCTTGAAGCTTTGCTGCAGACATGAATGTTCAGACCTTGATTACTAGTGTGGATCAGCTTGCTGCACGTGTGCAGGGCATTCAGGATTTTGTTGTTAGCAGTCCTATGTCAGAGCCTAAGATACCTATTCCTGAGCTGTTCTCTGGAGATCGATTTAAATTTAGGAATTTTAGGAATAATTGTAAATTGTTTCTATCTTTGAAACCTCGTTCGTCTGGAGATTCAGCTCAGCAAGTTAAAATTATTATCTCCTTCATGCGTGGCGACCCTCAGGATTGGGCTTTCTCGTTAGCGCCAGGAGATCCTGCATTGGCGGATGTTAATGCGTTTTTTCTGGCGCTCGGATTGCTTTATGAGGAGCCTAATCTTGAAATTCAGGCAGAAAAAGCTCTACTGGCCATCTCTCAGGGCCAGGATGAAGCTGAGGTGTACTGCCAAAAATTTCGGAAATGGTCCGTGCTTACTCGATGGAATGAATGTGCTCTGGCCGCAAATTTCAGAAATGGCCTTTCTGAAGCCATTAAGAATGTGATGGTGGGTTTTACAATTCCTACAAGTCTGAATGATTCTATGGCGCTGGCTATTCAGATTGATCGGCGTTTGCGGGAGCGCAAATCCGCTAAACCTCTGGCGGTGTTGTCTGAACAGACACCTGTCTCAATGCAATGCGATAGAATCCTGACTAGAACCGAACGACAAAATCATAGACGTCAGAATGGGCTGTGTTTTTACTGTGGTGATTCTACACATGTTATATCAGCATGCTCTAAACGCCTAACCAAGGTTGTCAGTCCTGTCACCATTGGTAATTTGCAGCCTAAATTTATTTTGTCTGTAACTTTAATTTGTTCATTGTCTTCCTACCCTGTTATGGCATTTGTGGATTCAGGTGCTGCCCTGAGTCTTATGGACTTGTCGTTTGCCAAGCGCTGCGGTTTTGTCCTGGAGCCTTTAAAGGTTCTGATTCCTCTCAGAGGAATTGATGCTACGCCACTGGCGGAAAATAAACCGCAGTATTGGACACAAGTGACCATGTGCATGACTCCTGAACATCGGAAGGTGATTCGTTTTCTTGTTCTGCATAAAATGAATGATTTGGTCGTTTTAGGTCTGCCATGGTTACAGACCCATAATCCTGTTTTGGATTGGAAGGCTATGTCTGTCTCAAGTTGGGGTTGTCAGGGAATTCATTGCGATTCTTCGCCGGTGTCTATTGCTACTTCTACTCCTTCAGAAGTTCCTGAGTATTTGTGTGACTATCAGGATGTATTCAGTGAGTCCAGGTCCAGTGCTCTTCCTCCTCATAGGGACTGTGACTGCGCTATAGATTTGATTCCTGGCAGTAAATTTCCTAAGGGACGATTATTTAATTTGTCTGTACCCGAGCATGCCGCGATGCGTTCTTATGTCAAGGAGTCTTTGGAGAAGGGGCATATTCGTCCATCCTCTTCCCCTCTCGGTGCGGGATTCTTTTTTGTGGCCAAGAAAGACGGGTCTTTGAGACCTTGTATAGACTATCGGCTTCTGAATAAAATCACTGTTAAGTTTCAGTATCCGTTGCCGCTATTGTCAGACTTGTTTGCTCGGATTAAGGGCGCCAAGTGGTTCACCAAGATAGATCTTCGTGGTGCGTACAACCTTGTGCGCATTAGGCAGGGAGATGAATGGAAAACTGCATTCAATACGCCCGAAGGTCATTTTGAATACTTGGTGATGCCCTTTGGGCTCTCTAATGCCCCTTCAGTGTTTCAGTCCTTTATGCATGATATCTTCCGGAAGTATCTGGATAAATTTTTGATTGTGTATCTTGATGATATTCTAGTTTTCTCGGATGATTGGGATTCTCATGTAAAGCAGGTCAGGATGGTGTTTCAGGTTTTGCGTGATAACGCTTTGTTTGTGAAGGGCTCAAAGTGTCTCTTTGGAGTGCAGAAGGTTTCCTTTTTGGGTTTTATTTTCTCCCCTTCTGCCGTGGAGATGGACCCAGTCAAGGTCCGAGCTATTCATGATTGGACTCAGCCCACGTCTGTTAAGAGTCTTCAGAAGTTCTTGGGGTTCGCTAATTTCTACCGTCGCTTTATCGCTAATTTTTCTAGCGTTGTTAAACCTTTGACGGATATGACCAAGAAAGGTTCTGATGTGGCTAATTGGGCTCCTGCAGCCGTGGAGGCCTTCCAGGAGCTGAAGCGCCGGTTTACTTCGGCGCCTGTTTTGTGCCAGCCTGATGTCTCACTTCCCTTTCAGGTTGAAGTGGATGCTTCTGAGATCGGTGCTGGGGCTGTTTTGTCGCAGAGAGGCTCTGGTTGTTCTGTGATGAGACCATGTGCCTTTTTCTCTAGGAAGTTTTCGCCTGCTGAGCGGAACTATGATGTTGGTAATCGGGAGTTGTTGGCCATGAAGTGGGCATTTGAGGAGTGGCGTCATTGGCTCGAGGGTGCTAAGCATCGTGTGGTGGTCTTGACTGATCACAAAAATCTGATGTATCTCGAGTCTGCTAAGCGCCTGAATCCTAGACAGGCTCGTTGGTCATTGTTTTTCTCTCGTTTTGACTTTGTGGTCTCATACCTGCCTGGTTCGAAGAATGTTAAGGCTGATGCTCTCTCTAGGAGCTTTGTGCCTGACTCTCCTGGAGTCTCGGAGCCAGCTGGTATTCTTAAAGAGGGAGTGATCGTGTCGGCCATATCTCCGGATTTGCGACGTGTGTTGCAGAGATTTCAGGCTGGTAGACCTGACTCGTGTCCACCCAACAGACTGTTTGTTCCTGATAAATGGACCAGCAGAGTCATTTCCGAGGTTCATTCCTCGGTGTTGGCAGGGCATCCGGGAATTTTTGGTACCCGAGATTTGGTGGCTAGGTCCTTTTGGTGGCCTTCCTTGTCACAGGATGTGCGGTCATTTGTGCAGTCCTGTGGGACTTGTGCTCGGGCTAAGCCTTCTTGTTCTCGTGCTAGCGGGTTGCTTTTGCCCTTGCCCGTCCCGAAGAGGCCTTGGACGCACATTTCCATGGATTTCATTTCTGATCTTCCGGTGTCTCGGGGAATGTCTGTCATCTGGGTGGTGTGTGATCGTTTTTCCAAGATGGTCCATTTGGTACCCTTGCCTAAGTTGCCTTCCTCTTCCGATCTGGTTCCTTTGTTTTTTCAGAATGTGGTTCGTTTGCACGGCATTCTGGAGAATATCGTGTCCGACAGAGGATCCCAGTTTGTGTCCAGATTCTGGCGATCTTTTTGTGCTAAGATGGGCATTGATTTGTCGTTTTCATCTGCCTTCCATCCTCAGACTAATGGTCAAACGGAGCGAACTAATCAGACACTGGAGACTTATTTGAGATGTTTTGTTTCTGCGGACCAGGATGATTGGGTGACCTTCTTGCCATCGGCGGAGTTTGCCCTTAATAATCGGGCTAGTTCCGCTACTTTGGTTTCGCCATTCTTCTGCAACTCTGGTTTTCATCCTCTTTCTCCTCGGGTCATGTTGAGTCTTCTGACTGTCCTGGGGTGGATTCCGTGGTGGATAGGTTGCAGCGGATTTGGAATCATGTGGTGGACAACTTGAAGTTGTCACAGGAGAAGGCTCAGCGTTTTGCCAACCGCCGCCGCGGTGTGGGCCCCCGACTTCGTGTTGGGGATTTGGTTTGGTTGTCTTCTCGGTATGTCCCTCTGAAGGTTTCCTCTCCTAAGTTTAAGCCTCGCTTTATTGGTCCTTATAAAATTTTGGAAGTTCTTAACCCGGTTTCTTTTCGTTTTTCGTCTTTTCCATAGGTCTTTGTTACGGCGGTACGTTGTGCCTGTGGTTCCTGCTGTTGAGCCTCCTGCTCCGGTGTTGGTTGAGGGCGAGTTGGAGTACGTGGTGGAGAAGATCTTGGATTCTCGTCTCTCTAGACGGAGGCTCCAGTATTTGGTTAAATGGAAGGGCTATGGTCAGGAGGATAATTCCTGGGTGGCCGCCTCTGATGTTCATGCGGCCGATTTGGTTCGTGCCTTCCACGCTGCTCATCCTGGTCGCCCTGGTGGTCTTGGTGAGGGTTCGGTGACCCCTCCTTAAAGGGGGGGTACTGTTGTGAACTATACTTTTTGGCTCCCTCTTGTGGTCACTAGTGATTTGGCACTTGGATTGTCTTTTACCAGGTTTGTGCTCACCTGCTTCGTTAGGTCTGGGGTGTTGCTATTTAAACTTCCTGGATTCTCAGTCCAGTGCCTGGCTTCGTTGTAATCAGTTCACTTCTGTTTGCTCCTGTCTTCAGGTCCTGGTTCTTTGCAAGATAAGCTAAGTCCTGCTTTCGTACTCTTGATCATTTGCATTGTTCATATTTTTTGTCCAGCTTGTACAATATGTGATTCCTGTTATTGCTGGAAGCTCTAGGGGGGCTGATATTCTCCCCCCACACCGTCAGTCGGTTTGGGGGTTCTTGGATATTCAGCGTGGATATTTTGCAGGGTTTTTTGCTGACCATATAAGTCTTCTTACTATATTCTGCTATTAGTCAGTGGGCCTCTCTTTGCTAAATCTAATTCATTCTTACGTTTGTCCTTTCTTCTTACCTCACCGTTATTATTTGTTTGGGGCTTGTATTACTTTGGGGTCTTTTCTCTGGAGGCAAGAGAGGTCTTATTTTCCCTGATAGGGGTAGTTAGTTCTCCGGCTGGCGCGAGACGTCTAGAATCAACGTAGGCACGTTCCCCGGCTGCTGTTAGTGTTTGCGCTAGGATCAGGTATATGGTCAGCCTAGTTACCACTTCCCTATGAGCTGGTATTTATGTTTTGCAGACTTTGCGGTAATCTTTGAGGTCCCCTGCCATTGGGATCATAACAGATATCACATAATTGTGCAGGACAACACACACTTTCACCGCCTCGTCAACAGTGTCTGTCTTCAAGTTTATAGATGTCAGTAGAACTTTCCATTTGGAGGTCAAAATCCCAAAAGCGCACTCCACCATTCTCCGTGCACGTGTGAGGCAGTAGTTAAAAATTATTTTAGTTTGGGTTAATCCACGGCTGGAGTAGGGTTTCAAAAGATGTTCTGACAGCTGGAAGGCTTCCTCCCCAACACAAACAAAAGGCATTGGTGGCCCAGAGGTTTGAGGCAGTGGTCTAGAGGGGGGGGGGGGGGAATTGAATGGTGTCTCCACAGAAATGACGCCCCATTGCAGACAGTTTGAAAACTTGGGAATCATTTGATACGCCCCAATATCCAGCGCTACAAATTTGTAATCCGCTTTGGTGATGGCCATCAGCACAATGGAAAAGTACTTTTTATAGTTAAAATATTCTGATCCAAAACCAGCCGGTTTCACGATACGGATATGTTTCCCATCCACCGCGCCCAAGCAATTGGGAAACTGACACACTTGCTGGAATTTCTCAGCTACTTCCAACCAACTCTCCATTGTGGGATGTGGTATAAAATCATCATGCAAAGAGTCCCACAGTGCACGGCAAGTGTGCTTTACAATTCCGGAGATGGTTGAAATTCCCAGTCTGAACTGGAAATGTAGTGACGAAAGGGATTCTCCAGTAGCAAGGAATCTGTGAACAAAAGCAAGGCAGAAATTACTACAAAATCAAATTACAATCAATGAAACTGTGCTACTTATGATAAAAATTTCTCTGGGTCTCCTCGTAGCTCCATGTACAGTGTAGAAAACACCCCACGTGTCATTCTCTGTGCGGTGATGGGGTGGATCCACAAACAACGCAGACGCATGATGCGTTGTCTCTCTCGCTCCTTCTCCAGAACAATTGCTTTCAAGCGATTCGCCTCCACAATGAAATCCACGTTGTTCTGCAGAATATTCACAATAACGACATCCATCTTTCTCTCCAAACACTTGCTCCTCTCCAACCTGTCACTGATGGCCTGTAGGAAGACTGTATATATAGTTTTCAGGGGGCCAGTCACATTTTGGAGCCTCCCAGCGGCGTTCTTAAAAAACGGATGGAAAAACGGACGAAATGATTGCCTACCAGATGGGACGGATCTGGTTTACTGCTGGATCCGATGTCCAAATCCGGCAGTAAACCGGATCCGTCCCATCCGTTTTTCACAAATTACGCCGGATCCGGCGTCGTAATCAGCATGCCGCGAAAAACCTGATGTGTGAAAGTAGCCTTAGGCAGAAACTATAGCTGACTTGGTCTGCAGGACACAGCGGAGATAAATAGCAAACCTGAGACCAGACTGAGGCTGTGAAAGTTAACCCCTGGCGTGACCAGACCAGACAAAGGGGAAGACAGGACTCAAAACCTGGTCTGGATCATGACAGAAGGTTATTTATTTGCCAGTACAGTACAAAATCAAGACAATATTGCTGGCACCTTGGGGAAACTGAAAGTTTGAACTGGTGACTCCTTGGTTAGATTCTTTTAGTTTGGCAAAAGTCTACACACCCATGTTAACCCCTTTACCCCCAAGGGTGGTTTGCATGTTAATGACCAGGCCAATTTTTTACAATTATGACCACTGTCCCTTTATGAGGTTATAACTCTGGAACACTTAAACGGATCCCGGTGATTCTGACATTGTTTTCTCATGACATATAGTACATCATGGATCAATACAAAAATTTTAAAAATTGTTCAGTATGCCAAGCAAGTATCACCTAGCTACCTTCATACCACTATTATGTGATTTTGTTTGTGTATTAAATAGCATGCATTTCCTGATTTATACACTAGTATTTGAATACTATTTTTTTCCTTGTGTATGTGGTTCTCACCTGTTATTTATACTGATTTTTATGACCTTTTTAGTCTGGTTTTATTGTGTCTTGATAATAAACTAATTTTTAGCATTATTTGCTCTTGTGTGGAACTTATTTTTATCTGTAGGTGTTTATTTTACCAAGGGTAACAGGAGAAATTGGACCCCAAATGTTGTTGTACAATTTGTCCTGAGTACCGCAATACCCCTTATGTGGGGGTAAACCACTGTTTGGGCGCATGGCAGAGCTCGGAAGGGAAGGAGCGCCATTTGACTTTTCAATGCAAAATTGGCTGGAATTGATCGGATGCCATGTCGCGTTTGGAGAGCCCCTGATGTGCCTAAACAGTGGAAGCCCCCCTCAAGTGACTCCATTTTGGAAACTAGACCACCCAAGGAACTTATCTAGATGTGTGGTTAGCACTTTGAACCCCCAATTGTTTCACTAAAGTTTATAATAATAAAATCATTTTTTTCCCACAAAAATGATTTTTTAGCCCGCAATTTTATATTTTCTCAAGGGTATACAGAGAAATTGGACCCAGAAAGCTGTTGTGCAATTTGTCCTGAGTACAATGATACCCCATATGTGGGGGGAGCCACCGTTTGTGTGCATGGCAGAGCTCGGAAGGGAAGGAGCCCCGTTTTGGAATGCAGACTTTGATGGAATTGTCTGCCGGAGTCATGTTGCGTTTGCAGAGGCACTGATGTAACTAAACAGTAGAAACTCCACAAGTGACATCATTTTGGAAACTAGACCCCCAAGGAACGTATCTGGATGTGTTGTGATAACTTTGAACCCCCAAGTGTTTCACTAAAGTTTATAAGGCAGAGCCGTGAAAATAAAAAATCATTTTTTCTGCACAGAAATGATATTTTAGCCCCCAAATTTTTATTTTCACAAGGGCAACAGGAGAAATTGGAGCACAAAAATTGTTGTGCAATTTATCCTGAGTATGCTCATACCCCATATGTTGGAATCAACCCCTGTTTGGGCGTACGGCAGAGCTCGGAAGGGAAGGAACACCATTTTACTTTTTCAATGCAGAATTGGCTTGCATTGAGATTGGACGCGATGTTGCGTTTGGAGAGCCCCTGATGTGCCTAAACAGTGGAAACCCCCAATTATAACTCCAACCCTAACCCCAACACACCCATAACCCTAATCTCAACCCCAACCATAACTATAACCACACCCCTAATCCAAACCCTAACCACACCCCTAGCCATGACACACCCCTGACCCTAATCCCAACCCTAACCGTAATACCAACCGTAAACATAATCCAAACCCTAACCCCAACTTTAGCCCCAACCTTAACCCTAACTTTAGCCCCAACCCTAACTTTAACCCTAACCCTAATGGGAAAATGGAAATAAATACTTTTTTTTTTAAATTATTTTTCCCTAACTAAGGGGGTTATAAAGGGGGGTTTGATTTATTATTTATAGTGGGTTTTTCTATTTGGCAGCTGTCACACACTAAAAGACGCTTTTTATTGCAAAAAATAGTTTTTGTCGGAAGAGGTGGCTCTTCAGGTTCTTTTTAAAGGTTTCTGTGGTAGGCGAGAGCCTGATGTGTTGGGGTAGAGAGTTCCAGAGTATAGGGGAAGCACGGGAGAAGTCTTGGATGCGGTTGTGGGAGGAAGAGATGAGAAAGGAGTAGAGAAAGAGATCATGAGACGATCGAAGGTTGCGTGTAGGTAGGTACCTGGAGACCATGTCATAGATGTATGGAGGAGACAGGTTGTGAATGGCTTTGTATGTCATTGTTAGTGTTTTGAACTGTAGCCTCTCGGCAATAGGAAGCCAATGAAGGACCTGGCAGAGAGGAGATATTTTAAGTAAACCCAGCACTCATCTCAAGTGATCCAACACGATTTAATATGATTCACTGTAGTAGAGAAACGTTTCGGTCTTGACTTCAGACCTTCATCAGTTAAGGCTACTTTCACACTAGCGTCGTGCACTGCACGTCGCTATGCGTCGTTTTGTTAAAAAAACGCATCCTGCAAAAGTGCTTGCATGATGCGTTTTTGGAGCGCCCCCACTGCCGCAGGGCCGATGGGTACCCTGTACTGGGCCTCTGTGTCTCAGTCCTGGGGTTGTCACGGTGGCTAGGCCCGGTCCGTGACCCTGCTGAGGGGCGTCCAGTGAAAGTTGAGAATGAGATGATGTTGTGGTGTGGTGTAGGTCGCGGTAAATAACGAGGACACCAGGTTGCAGTCTCTTTACCTCTTTACTGAAGGCTTCAGGATCCTCAGTCCGGAATACGGTTAACCGGGCTACCTGAGTCCGGCCGGTCCGATGGCACCTCCAGAGTTCCCTTTGCAGGTGGATATCTGTGCCTACCTTCTAGCGCTTGTGTGTTGTAGTCCTCTCCTGCTGTGCTTACGGGATAGTCCTCAGAACTGTTGTGTCTGTTTCTGAAGTTCCCTCACAACTCGATTATGATGTTCTTCTTCATCCCCCCAGATGATATGGCTAGGACGCACCCGTATGACGGGTAGGCTCGGAGGTCTTCCGGGACCCTAGAGTCGCCCCTCTCCAAATGTTGCCCCCTGTGTCTGCTTAGGTGATTTTGGGTGAGACAGCCCACCTATAACTGACTGTCCTGCCGTAGGTTTGAAGTAAGGCCTGGAGCTCAATACTTCCTCGGCGTTTCCGGCCACCGGCTGTGCGCCTCAGTAGGATGTTGCCTCGTCTTACAGCACGACTCCTACTGGTGTTTCTCCTTGTTGGGTTGATCTCGTTTCTCACTCAGCACAATAAACCTCGCTTCTTGTCCTTTCTTGGGGTACCGCCGCGATGAAGTTCAGGCGCGGTCTCGTAACGTTCTTTCTGTTCGCTAGGCCTCTGTCAGGATCCCACCCCTGACAGGGACCCCCTGAATCTTCCCCTGCAACACCCTCTGCCACAGGATGTTGACTGGTTCCAACCCAGTCAGCTTCTGTCTAACTTCCTATCTAACCCCCAGTTTTACCAGATTGTGAGGAGTGGCCTAATACATAGCACCCTTAGCTCCCCCTGGAGGCCAGACTGTGAAGTGTATTGGTGTCTGTGATACCTGGTCAGGTGAACTCCTTCAGTGCCATCAGACGTACCATAGCCCCCCTTAGCGGCGGAGCATCAGTACTGCAACGACCAGGACTCTGGGGCGCTGCATTTTTTCTCCATAGACTTGCATTAGCGACGCAGTGTGAGGCATTGCCACACGTCGCAACCGTCGTGCGACGGTTGCGTCGTGTTGCGTCGGTCCATCGCCACCAAAAAAACGTTGTATGTAACGTTTTTTGGTGTGTCGAGACTGTCTTTTCCGACCGCGCATGCGCGGCCGGAACTCCGCCCCGCCTCCCCGCACATCACAATGGGGCAGCGGATGCGTTGAAAAACAGCATCTGCTGCCCCCCGTTGGGCGGCGCTTTCACTGCTTGCGTCGGTACGTCGCAACGACGCAATTTGTTGTGCGTCGTACGACGCTACTGTGAAAGTAGCCTTATAGTGATACAACACAAAAATGAATAAATAAATTTTATACAAAGAGATACATGAGAACAATGGTCATATATAAATAAAAAAATAACAATAGAATAGAGCTGAAACCCAGAGAACTTAGGGCGTCTCAAGATAGACGTGTAGTAGCGTAAATGCCTATCTATAGGAGGGCTACTAATCTGTAAGACAGGCCACTGAGTGAAAGTATATGGTAATAGTATATAATGACACGTACCAGTGTATTAAGATGCAGATTCACTGAGTGCGAAAGTAGATCATAATTAGATCGATAGTTCTATAGTGGAGGAGAAACAAAGACAGAATCTCTAAACATAAGAGTACTATTCGCTGTAAAAACACGCTACTCCCCGTTCCCCATCATTTTATTACAAAGGGCCATACAATAGCACAATTAAAATTCCAGATTCTGGAACAAATTCCTTACTCCAGGAGAGGCGGTGACCGCATCAAACAACTCAAACGACGTGAGGCCTTTTGGATACATACGCTTGATACGTTATCCCCCAAGGGCCTTAATAGGGAGTACGATCTCCTATCTTTTATTTAATATACTCACCTAGTGCTATGTCAATTATCTGAATACAGTCCATCGTTCTACAATACTTCTTGAATTATTTTTTTCCACAGATGGTTCTGTATACTGTATATAATAAGGTTTATTGCCTACCTGTTAAGCTACTCTAATACTGGATGATGTATTGTTGCTATAACATAATTTAATATCAGGTTGCTACACTCCTTTCAGTACCTTTTTGCAAACTAAAAATAACCAGACGCTGAATTCCCCCGTTGTCTCATGTAACATGTCATGTCAATTTTGTTATATCTGCCCCTTACAACATTGTTGGTTGATATCTATTTTCTTCATACCGATATAAACTGCCATTTCTTTCCCTTTCTAGAGTCACCTATAGAATGATGGACCCATTGGCACGATCTTCCAATTTCTATACTATGTACCACCAAGTTCAGATTCCTCACAGCCTCCACTACGCAGCCCATCATCACCAGCACCCGTTGGAATGCACCCTTTGTTTACACCCTTTGTTTCCTCAGGATTTTATTCCGTTTCGTTCTAGTTACCATTGGACCTTATTTACATATACGGCACACCTTCGTTTAGAATGCACGGTCGTTTGTCTCCAATCATGTTGACTGCACCGCCCATTCTGCCAGCCAGGCCTCACCATCGTATTGAAACGCACTATACCGACTGGAACGCACGGCCATTATCTTCCCGTCTCTGCCGGATCTCTACCTGATTGGCGGCCTCTATGGTTTTAATCCCGCCTTCTCCTCTTTTAATCTGCACGCCGCGTTCTTTTTCATTGGACTAGTGCGTCCATGAGCGCCACTTCGGCATGCAGCATTATGACTGTACAAAGGTCAGTGAGTATACCGGCATCTCTACTTCACCTATTTGTTTTCTCCCGGACGTTATTTAAACTTGTGACATTTATAATCATTTTTTTAGACTTCAACAATGCCATTTCTCTTCCTTACAAAAAAGTTCTCCGGTATGTGTATTTTTCTTAATTTTTTCTTTGTCCTTCCCCCACCACTATATACCATTATATGTGCATTCTTATACTGGTTTCTCCTCCACTATAGAACTATCGATCTAATTGTGATCTACTTTCGCTCTCAATGAATCTGCATCTTAATACACTGGTACTTGTCATTATATACTATTACCATATACTTTCACTCGGTGGCCTGTCTTACAGATTAGTAGCCCTCCTATAGATAGGCATTTATGCTACTACACGTCTATCTTAAGACGCCCTAAGTTCTCTGGGTTTCAGCTCTATTCTATTGTTATTTATTTATATATATACTAGCTGTACTATCCGGCTTCGCCCGGGTTAATGACTGCTGTTAGCAAAATAGAATGTGCTAACAAAAATTTATTCTGCACACAAAAACCACAAAACAAATAGATAGAAATGTAATTATTAAAAGGCAAAAACTAAGCTAATAGAAGCATTTCTTAACATATATTAGCTTTGTTATACTGAGAATGTCTTTGTTGCCTATATTAACCAATCAGAGCTCAGATTAATTAACTGTAGCAAAATAGAAGCTGAGCTGTGATTGGTTGCTATTGGCAGCCTGATAAATCCCCAGCCAACAGGAAGCCCTCCCCCCTGGCAGTATATGTTAGCTCACACATACACATAATAGACAGGTCATGTGACTGACAGCTGCCGTATTTCCTATATGGTACAATTGTTGCTCTTGTAGTTTGTCTGCTTATTAATCAGATTTTTATTTTTGAAGGATAATACCAGACTTCTGTGTGTTTTAGGGCGAGTTTCATGTGTCAAGTTGTGTGTGTTGAGTTGCGTGTGGCGACATGCATGTAGCGACTTTTGTGAGATGAGTTTTGTGTGGTGACATGCGTGTAGCAACTTTTTGTGTGTCGAGTTGCATGTGACAGGTTAGTGTAGCAAGTTGTGTGCAGCAAGATTTGTGCATGGCGAGTTTTGCGCGTGGTGAGTTTTATGTGTGGTGCGTTTTGAGTATGTGCAAGTTTTGTGTGAGGCAACTTTTGCATGTGGTGCAACTTTTGTACATGTGGCAATTTTTCTGTGTGTGCAAGTTTTGCATGAGGTGAGTTTTCCATGAGGTGAGTTTTGCACGTGTGGCGAGTTTTGCGTGAGCCTAGTTTTGCATATGGCGAGTTTTGCATGTAGCGAGTTTTGCGCGTGGCAAGTTTTGAGTGGTGACTTTTGTGTTTCGACTTTTATGTGGCGAGGTTGGTGTGTGTGTGGTGAAATGTGTGCTGAGGGTGGTATATGTGTTCAAGCACGTGGTAGTGTGTGGCGCATTTTGTGTTTGTGTTCATATCCCCGTGTGTGGTGAGTATCCCATGTCGGGGCCCCACCTTAGCAACTGTACGGTATATACTCTTTGGCGCCATCGCTCTCATTCTTTAAGTCCCCATTGTTCACATCTGGCAGCTGTCAATTTTCCTCCAACACTTTTCCCTTCACTTTTTCCCCATTATGTAGATAGGGGCAAAATTGTTTGGTGAATTGGAACGCACGGGGTTAAAATTTCACCTCACAACATAGCCTATGACGCTCTCGGGGTCCAGACGTGTGACTGTGCATTTTGTGGCTGTAGCTGCGACGGTGCAGATGCCAATCCCGGACATACACACATACATACATACACACATTTAGCTTTATATATTAGATATACCTGTATGTAATCTCCTGTATATAGTATATACCTGTGTGTCATCTCACCTATATATAGTATATATCTGTGTGTCATCTCCTCCTGTATATAGTATATACCTGTATGTCATCTCCTCCTATACATAGCATATACCTGTATGTCATCTCCTCCTGTATATACTATATACCTGTAGGTAATCTGTTCCTGTATATAGTATATACCTGTGTGTCATCTCCTCCTGTATATAGTATATACCTGTATGTCATCTCCTCCTGTATATAGTATATATCTGTATGTCATCTCCTCCTGTATTAGACCTCGTTCACACGTTATTTGGTCAGTATTTTTACCTCAGTATTTGTAAGCTAAATTGGCAGCCTGATAAATCCCCAGCCTACAGGAAGCCCACCCCCTGGCAGTATATATTAGCTCACACATACACATAATAGACTGGTCATGTGACTGACAGCTGCCGGATTCCTATATGGTACATTTGTTGCTCTTGTAGTTTGTCTGCTTATTAATCAGATTTTTATTTTTGAAGGATAATACCAGACTTCTGTGTGTTTTAGGGCGAGTTTCGTGTGTCAAGTTGTGTGTGTTGAGTTGCATGTGGCGACATGCATGTAGCGACTTTTGTGAGATGAGTTTTGTGTGGCGACATGCGTGTAGCAACTTTTTGTGTGTCGAGTTGCATGTGACAGGTTAGTGTAGCAAGTTGTGTGCAGCAAGTTTTGCGCATGGCGAGTTCTGCGCGTGGCAAGTTTTATGTGTGGTGCCTTTTGAGTATGTGCAAGTTTTGTGTGAGGCAACTTTTGCATGTGTTGCAACTTTTGTGCATGTGGCAATTTTTCCACGTGTGCAAGTTTTGCGTGTGGCGAGTTTTCCATGTGTCGAGTTTTGCACGTGTGGCGAGTTTTGCATGTAGAGAGTTTTGCGCGTGGCGAGTTTTGAGCGGCGACTTTTGTGTTTCGACTTTGATGTGGCGAGGTTGGTGTATGTGTGGTGAAATGTGCGCTGAGGGTGGTATATGTGTTCGAGCACGTGGTAGTGTGTGGCGCATTTTGTGTGTGTGTTCATATCCCCGTGGTGGTGTGGTGATTATCCCATGTTGGGGCCCCACCTTAGCAACTGTACGGTATATACTCTTTGGCGCCATCGCTGTCATTCTTTAAGTCCCCCTTGTTCACATCTGGCAGCTGTTAATTTGCCTCCAACACTTTTCCTTTCATTTTTTCCCCATTATGTAGATAGGGGCAAAATTGTTTGGTGAATTGGAAAGCGTGGGGTTAAAATTTCACCTCACAACATAGCTTTGACGCTCTCGGAGTCCAGACGTGTGACTGTGCAAAATTTTGTGCCTGTAGCTGCGACGCCTCCAACACTTTTCCTTTCACTTTTTCCCTATTATGTAGATAGGGGCAAAATTGTTTGGTGAATTGGAAAGCGCGGGGTTAAAATTTCACCTCACAACATAGCCTATGACGCTCTCGGGGTCCAGACGTGTGACTGTGCAAAATTTTGTGGCTGTAGCTGCGACGGTTCAGATGCCAATCCCGGACATACACACACACATACACACATTCAGCTTTATATATTAGATGACCATTGTTCTCATGTATCTCTTTGTAAATACTTTATTTATTCATTTTTGTATTGTGTTGTATCTAGTGTTGAGCGATACCGTCCGATACTTGAAAGTATCGGTATCAGAAAGTATCGGCCGATACCGGCAAAGTATCGGATCTAATCCGATACCGATACCCGATACCAATACAAGTCAATGGGACTCATGTATCGGACGGTATCCCTGATGGTTCCCAGGGTCTGAAGGAGAGGAAACTCTCCTTCAGGCCCTGGGATCCATATTAATGTGTAAAATAAAGAATTAAAATAAAAAATATTGCTATACTCACCTCTCCGACGCAGCCTGGACCTTACCGAGGGAACCGGCAGCGTTCTTTGCTTAAAATGCGCGCGTTTACTTCCTTCCGTGACGTCACGGCTTGTGATTGGTCGCGTGCCGCCCATGTGGCCGCGACGCGACCAATCACAGCAAGCCGTGACGTAATTTTCAGGTCCTCAATGCCTAATTCTAGGCATTCAGGATTTTAAAATTACGTTCCGGCTTGTGATTGGTCACGTCGCGGTCACATGGGCGACGCGACCAATCACAAGCCGTGACGTCACGGGAGGAAGGAAACGCGCGCATTTTAAAATTACGTCACGGCTTGTGATTGGTTGCGTGCCGCCCATGTGACCGCGACGCGACCAATCACAGCAAGCCGTGACGTAATTTCAGGTCCTGAATGCAGAATTAGGCACCTGAAAATTACGTCACGGCTTGCTGTGATTGGTCGCGTCGCGGCCACATGGGCGGCACGCGACCAATCACAAGCCGTGACATCACGGAAGGAAGTAAACGCGCGCATTTTAAGCAAAGAACGCTGCCGGTTCCCTCGGTGAGGTCCAGGCTGCGTCGGAGAGGTGAGTATAGCAATATTTTTTATTTTAATTCTTTATTTTACACATTAATGTTGTTTCGATACCGATACCCGATACCACAAAAGTATCGGATCTCGGTATCGGAATTCCGATACCCGCAAGTATCGGCCGATACCCGATACTTGCGGTATCGGAATGCTCAACACTAGTTGTATCACTATGATTATTATTATTTTGTAGTAACTGATGAAGGTCTGAAGTCAAGACCGAAACGTTTCTCTACTACAGTGAATCATATTAAATCCTGTTTGATTACTTAAGATGAGTGCTGGTTTTACTTAAAATATATATACAGTATTTTCGGTGTGGGAACCTACCCAGGCACCCTTATATATAGTTGTGCGCACGGTATCTTGTATCTGGCAGAGAGGAGAGGCTGGGGAATAGCGGGGAGACAGGTGGATTAGTCGGGCAGCAAAGTTTAGGATGGATTGGAGTGGGGCCAGAGTGCTAGAGAGGAGGCCAGAGAGTAGGAGGATACAGTAGTCGAGGCAGGAGATGATAAGGGAGTGCACTAGTGTGGTTTCATGGTCAAGGAATGCACGGATCTGAGAAATGTTTTTGAGTTGGAATCGGCAGGAGGAGGCAAGGGTTTGGATATGTGGCTTGAAAGAGAGGGCAGAGTCGAGGATCACCCCGAGGCACCGAGCATGCGGGAATGGGGGGGACCGCATTGCTTATACCTAGAATATTTCTGCTGCATTTGTTTCTATTAGGACCCACAATTTTGTCATATAGCCTTACTGGCATCTGTCAGTCAGGTATTGGTATCTATGTAAAGAAATAGTATACACCTCAATGTATACAGGTGCACGCTGGGTTATAGCAAAAAGGATAAGAGTGATAATAACTAGCCTCTGCGATAAAAAACACCCTAAACATCACAAGGTGTGTGCTAGTGTGTTAGCTTCATACAGATAAATTGAGGCGCATAACGACTTAATTAATACCACTAGCTGAATAAAGGAGCTAGGTAAGGAGTTTATGCAGTATTGCCTACCTCAAAAAATAAGTAATTCCAGAACTGGAAAAGTGCTGCCGTAGTTCCCGGGATGCTCCTGAAAGATCGGTAAAATCCAAACTGGTGGCTGCTCCGGCCGGTAGCAACCACCTGCAACAACTACCCTCCGGGTAAGGTCAGGATCCTGTGGTCGGACGCCGCATGGGGAAGAGCGGTGAGTCCGTGTGGTGCGTAGGACCTGCGATACGTCACAGGTCACGTGACCGCTGGCCCCACCCGAGAGTGAGATAAGTACGGAGTGCAGTGAGGATCAATCAGCCAACGCGTTTCGGAGACGCCTGTCTCCTTCCTCAGGGATGATCCCTGCTCCGTACTGTCATTCCTTATATAGTGTATCACTCCAACTCAGAATAATTTATTGAAAACCAAAAAGTTCATGTTAAGGCCTCTTGGCGCAATGGTGTCCAGAAGAAAAATCCATTTTGTCTCAGTTCTGGACATAGCTTTAATATAGTCTCCACCCCTCCAGTGTCTCTGCACCGTGGCTATGCCTGAAATTTTCATATGTTGTACTTGTCCATTATGATGCTCCGTAAAATGCTGGGAGAGTGGGTGACCCAAAAAGAGGTTCTTGATGTTCCTAATGTGTTCCCCTATTCTTGTTTTGAACTGGCGTTTTGTTCTCCCCACATATAATTTCCCACAGGGGCATTCGATGGTATATATTACCCCTGTGGTGGAGCAAGTTATAAAGTCCTTTATCTGGAATGTTTTATCTCCTTTTTTAATATCCGTCCATTTTCGTGTAATAGTTTGTTTGCACATGTTACACTTATAGCAGGGAAAAAAACCTTTTGCTTTGTTATAAAGGATGGAAGACTGTACTATAGAGGATTTTTTCTGTACCGTAGGGGCAACCAGATTACCCAGATTTTGGGATTTTCTGTACACAAAACGGGGTTTATCCATAATCTTATCCCCCAAGATTTTATCATTTTTTAAAATATGCCAGTGTTTGCTGACTATCTTACGGAGGATGTTTGAATTAGTGTTGTATTTAGTTATAATAGGGATGAATTCTGCATTTTCTGTCGGTCTGGGGACACGGTTAATGAGCTCCTGTCTCTGTTTGATAAGGGCCATTTTTCTTGCCTCGTCTAACATTTTCTTATCATAACCTTTTTCTAAAAATTTTTTGGTTAGTGTTACTGCTTCCAATTCAAAGTCCTGGGGCCTAGAACAGTTGCGATGGATCCTGGTGAACTGGCTTTTCGGGATGTTTAGCAGCCAGCTGGGGAGATGGCTGCTATCCAAAGGAATGTAGCTGTTCGTATCGGTGGGTTTGGTAAAGGTGCGTGTTTGAATTTTAAAATCCTCAATGAAAATCTTCAAATCTAAAAAATTAATCTCAGTGGTACTGGTAGTGGAGGTAAACTTTAAAAAATACTGATTTTTATTTATTTCTGTTAAAAACTGGTTAAGAGAATCCCAACCACCAGACCAGATGAATACAATATCATCAATAAAACGCCTCCAGAGGACCAGGTTTGCGCGCATACGATCCCCCGGGTATATGTATTCTTCTTCCCACCTACCCACATAGAGGTTGGCGTAACTGGGCGCGAACCTGGTCCCCATGGCGGTACCTCATTGCTGGGAGTAGTAGTCCTCCTTGTATAAAAAATAATTATGGGTTAAAATGAACTGCATCAGTTCACCTAAAAATTCAATTTGTTCTGGAGGAACTTTAGACAATTTGTTTAAAAAGTATTTGGCAGCATCACATCCTTTCTTATGATCGATAACCGTGTATAATGCGGTTATGTCCAAAGTGACCATAATATATTCTTTACGCCATTTTTCTTTGTGTAAGAGCTGAAGAATATGTGAGCTGTCTTTCAGATGTGATGGCAGTAGTGGTACAATAGGCTGTAAATGTGAGTCCACAAGTTTGGACATATTAGCTGTTAGACAATGTATACCTGAGACAATAGGTCTGCCAGGCGGGTTATCAGTGCTTTTATGTATTTTAGGTAAATAGTAAAATACTGCCAGCCTAGGAGGTCCATAATTTACAAATTCAAACTCTTGTTTGCTCATAAAATCCATATCTAGACCTTTCTGTGTAAGAATCTTCATTTCTTTGACATAACTCTCAGTAGGATTTCTCTTTAATTTTCTATAAGTGTGGAGGTCACCCAATAGACGGAGTGCCTCCTTGTCAAATGATTCTTGATCAAGCATAACCCCCCCCCCCCCCCCCTTTGTCCGCTGGGCGGATAATTAATTCTTTATTATGTTGCAGGGAAATAATAGCTTTTCTTTAATTCTTAGTTAAATTAAATTTGAATTTAAACTTGTCTTTCTAGTTTCATCAATTACATTGGTCTGGAATGTGTTCATTTGTTCAGAATATTCATTAATGGGATGGAATTTGGATCTATTTTTGAGGTTAGTATGAATATAAATACTTTTTTGAACAGGTTCTGTGTTGATAGCCAGAGGGTTTTTAATATAATGTCTCTTAATTGCTAGTTTCCTCATAAATAGCTTAATGCCTATGTAGGCATCAAATTTATTAAATCCATTAGCTGGGGCATATTTGAGGCCCTTGCGTAATAATGATAAAACATCTTCCCCCAAATTTTTCTTGCTCAAGTTGAAAATCTGAGGAGTATTGTTATCAGATGTGTCTAGTGACCTTTTCTTTTTGGCGAATTTCCCGCCTCTGCAGCCCCTTTTCCTTGTTTTTTTCAGACTACATGAAAAAAAGGGTGTCTAGTGGATTTTTTATGATTATTACTGCTATTAGTACTCTTATGTCTCTGATTAGGTTGATTGGCACCCTTTCTAGGTCTAGTCTCTTTAATTAATTGTCCCCCACTCATTGGGGAATTGGGTATGTCATTTGATGATGAATGACCGGTATCAGCCAAAGTTTGAAAACGATTCTGAGTAACCGTAAATGTAGAGGGCAAAGGGGACTGGGGTTGTTGGACCTCCTGAGGATTTTTTTGAGGATTTTTTGACAAATAAAGGACTTTCCAGATAAAGGACTTTATAACTTGCTCCACCACAGGGGTAATATATACCATCGAATGCCCCTGTGGGAAAGTATATGTGGGGAGAACAAAACGCCAGTTCAAAACAAGAATAGGGGAACACATTAGGATCATCCCTGAGGAAGGAGACAGGCGTCTCCGAAACGCGTTGGCTGATTGATCCTCACTGCACTCCGTACTTATCTCACTCTCGGGTGGGGCCAGCGGTCACGTGACCTGTGACGTATCGCAGGTCCTACGCACCACACGGACTCACCGCTCTTCCCCATGCGGCGTCCGACCACAGGATCCTGACCTTACCCGGAGGGTAGTTGTTGCAGGTGGTTGCTACCGGCCGGAGCAGCCACCAGTTTGGATTTTACCGATCTATCAGGAGCATCCCGGGAACTACGGCAGCACTTTTCCAGTTCTGGAATTACTTATTTTTTGAGGTAGGCAATACTGCATAAACTCCTTACCTAGATCCTTTATTCAGTTAGTGGTATTAATTAAGTCGTTATGCGCCTCAATTTATCTGTATGAAGCTAACACACTAGCACACACCTTGTGATGTTTAGGGTGTTTTTTATCGCAGAGGCTAGTTATTATCACTCTTATCCTTTTTGCTATAACCCAGCGCGTACCTGTATACATTGAGGTGTATACTATTTCTTTACATAGGACATTATTATTTACAAACAATTAGTGGAGGTTTGGTGGTGTCCCAGCAGGGACCCATAGCAGAGTGTCACTTAGCGCCACCAAACACTAATTATATAAGGTATTGGTTTCTGGTTGTCTTCCTCTTTTTATATGTGTGTGTTTTTTTATCATTGTTAAATAACATGCATAGTTCTTCTCCCAAAAAAACTCCATTTTATCTTCTTGCTATACATAGGTAGTAATTATGCAGGGTGCCCAAACTTTTGCATTGGCCCATTTTCCTTTTTCTAATATTTAAAATGTAAAAGATGACAATATATATTTTTGTTTAAAATACAAAGGAAATGTGTCACCTTTAACTCTAGGACTTTTAGGCTATGCACACAATGCAGATTTGTAGCGTTTCTGCAGCATTTTTTCCGCATGGAAATACTCCAAAAATGCAATGGATTACTTAAGCAATGTTAATCAATGACATTCCTGAAGTGTTGTGCACATGATCCAGAAAAGCACAGGTGTAAAAAGGTTTGCGGATTTGCTTCGTATTTGCTGCAGGCTTGCTGCCAAAAACACTGCAAATTGTAAAAAGGAAATGATGTCAGAGGGAGGAAGAGTGTGTGGGCGGAGAATGTGTGCATGTGTCTTTGTGTATGGGAGGAGAATATGTGCATGTGTCTCTGTCTGTAGGTGGAGAATGTGTGTGTGTCTCTGTGTGTGGGTGGAGAATGTGTGTGTATCTCTGTGTGTGGGTGGAGAATATGTGTGTGTGCCTCTGTGTGTGGGTGGAGAATATGTGTGTGTCTCTGTGTGTGGGTGGAGAATATGTGTGTGTGCCTCTGTGTGTAGGTGGAGAATATGTGTGTGTCTCTGTGTGTGGGTGGAGAATATGTGTGTGTCTCTGTGTGTAGGTGGAGAATGTGTGTGTGTCTCTGTGTGTAGGTGGAGAATATGTGTGTGTGCCTCTGTGTGTAGGTGGAGAATGTGTGTGTGTCTCTGTGTGTGGGTGGAGAATGTGTGTGTGTCTCTGTGTGTGGGTGGAGAATATGTGTGTGTGCCTCTGTGTGTAGGTGGAGAATGTGTGTGTGTCTCTGTGTGTGGGTGGAGAATATGTGTGTGTCTCTGTGTGTAGGTGGAGAATGTGTGTGTGTCTCTGTGTGTAGGTGGAGAATATGTGTGTGTGCCTCTGTGTGTAGGTGGAGAATGTGTGTGTGTCTCTGTGTGTGGGTGGAGAATGTGTGTGTGTCTCTGTGTGTGGGTGGAGAATATGTGTGTGTGCCTCTGTGTGTAGGTGGAGAATGTGTGTGTGTCTCTGTGTGTAGGTGGAGAATATGTGTGTGTCTCTGTGTGTGGGTGGAGAATATGTGTGTGTCTCTGTGTGTAGGTGGAGAATGTGTGTGTGTCTCTGTGTGTAGGTGGAGAATATGTGTGTGTCTCTGTGTGTGGGTGGAGAATATGTGTGTGTCTCTGTGTGTAGGTGGAGAATATGTGTGTGTGCCTCTGTGTGTAGGTGGAGAATATGTGTGTGTCTCTGTGTGTGGGTGGAGAATATGTGTGTGTCTCTGTGTGTGGGTGGAGAATATGTGTGTGTCTCTGTTTGTAGGTGGAGAATGTGTGTGTGTCTCTGTGTGTAGGTGGAGAATATGTGTGTGTGCCTCTGTGTGTAGGTGGAGAATGTGTGTGTGTCTCTGTGTGTGGGTGGAGAATATGTGTGTGTGTCTCTGTGTGTAGGTGGAGAATATGTGTGTGTGCCTCTGTGTGTAGGTGGAGAATGTGTGTGTGTCTCTGTGTGTGGGTGGAGAATATGTGTGTGTGCCTCTGTGTGTAGGTGGAGAATGTGTGTGTGTCTCTGTGTGTGGGTGGAGAATATGTGTGTGTGTCTCTGTGTGTAGGTGGAGAATATGTGTGTGTGCCTCTGTGTGTAGGTGGAGAATGTGTGTGTGTCTCTGTGTGTGGGTGGAGAATATGTGTGTGTGTCTGTCTGTGGGCAGAGAATATGTGCATGTGTCTCTGTGTGGGCGTAGAATATGTGCGTGTCTCTGTGTGTGTGGGTGGAGAATATGTGCATGTGTCTGTGTGTGTGGGTGGAGAATATGTGCATGTGTCTGTGTGTGTGTGGGCAGAGAATATGTGTGTGTCTCTGTGTGGGTGGAGAATATGTGCATGTGTCTCTGTGTGTGGGCATAGAATATGTGTGTGTGTGTGTCGCTGTGTGTGTGGGTGGAGAATACATGCTTGTGTCTGTGTGTGTACCCATGTGACGTGTCTACCCAGGCATCATCTGATGGGACTACTACTCTCATCCGGCTACATCTTTTGTCACATATAACGGAGACAGCATGAGCCGATGATGGGAGAATAGTCTCATCATCCGACGCCAGTGTTCAATTGTAAATCAAAACATTTACATATTCACATACAAAATACACACTCACTGAACCCCTAATCCCTGTCGCTCGCATCTCCTGCAAACAAACAAAAATAATAACCAACATACACTCCCTGTCTGCCATAGTCCATTTAATACTAAGTGTCCCACGGCGATTTCACATCTCACACGATCTACCCGGCCTCCAGCGATATACAGACGGGAGGTAATCGCTCCCGCAGTGTATCACAGCTGCCGTGAGAGTTCACTGGAGTTCATCAGCTGATCAGCTCCAATGCTCTCACAGCACCGCTGCGTGGGAAAATTCTCACACAGTGGTGCCGTAAGTGAGAGCACCAAAACTGATGAACTTCGGTGAACTCTCACAGCAGCGCAGTGATACACTGCAAGAGCGATCACCTCCTGTCAGTGTATCGCCAGAGGCCGGGTAGAGCGGTCATATCTCCAGATGTGACTGTTATACACGTGAGATCACCGTGGGACTATGTCGGACAGGATAGTATTATATGTTGATTTATTATTTTATGTTTGTTGAAGGAGATGAGGGCGTCGGGGATTATGTGTTCAGTAAGTATGGTAAATTAAGATTCATATGTATTAGCAACTGGATAAAAATTAACCTTTATTAGGTACTATATAAAAGCCAAAATATGGCACACTAATACAGACCAAAATACAGACAAACAGAAAACCTATGTGATTAGAGCCCTATTACCTTCACAGAATGGGGAAACAATACAAGACAAATAACAAACAACACTGCCAGTATTGAAATGGCTTCCAATCCGCATTAATTTCCATAAGCTCACTGACTATGAGTAAATGAATTGTATGTACAACACAAAAAGATAGGGTATATCCCTATAATCCATTGGATTAGTACACCACGCTTACAGTATAAATTAAGATTCAATAAAGGAGTCTGTGTGATTATTTGAAATAAAGGACTTTATTCTGGCCGTGTCTTTATTTACCATGTAACTATAAGATTAGTAATGGATAGGTATCTTATAGACTCCTCTCCATTACTAACCAGTGGGCTTGATGTCACCTGATATTACAAGGGTGATATCAACCCCGCAAATATGAACCCCACTTGCCACCGCTACAAGGCAAGTGGGAAGAGCTGGCTAACTGCCAGAATTGGCGCATCTATAAGACGTACCATTTTTGGGGTGGCTGAGCGCTGATGTTTTTAGCCTGGGGGATGCTAATATCCATGGCCCTTTCCCAGGCCATTAATATCAGCCCACAGCTGTCAGCCTAGTCTTTGCTGGTTCGATTTTATAGGGGCACCCCATGTCAATTTTTTTCTGGGGTTCCCCTGTAAACTAGCCAGTTAAGGCTAAGCAAACAGCTGTGAGCTGATGTTAATAGCCTGGAACCCTTTGGCTATTTGCTCCTTCCCAGAATATTAACATCTGCTTACAGCTGTCGGCTTTCCCTTTGCTGGTTATTAAAATTATGCATGAGCCCACGCAATTTTTTTTATTTTTATTTTTTAAATAAACAGATATTGCATTTCATACAGATTCCTGACAGTTGCGTTTTTTGTTGCAGCATATGTAGATTAATTATGTTAATGCTCCTACATAGGCTGGTGTGTGTGTCTTTATTTCATATTAATGAGGGTATATAGCTGAAGAGGTTGAACAAGGAAATGACATCACACTTTTTTGAAATAATATATCTTTATTTAGCTGACAAAAAGGCATAGAAAACCACAACAAAAATGCATAAAAACTACATAAAAAACCCTTGGATTTTCCACTGTTTTTTCTGCCAAGAGATGCAGAAACATTGGGAAATTTCTGCTATCAAATCCGCAACATGCGCACATAGCCTTAGAGATCTGTTCACAATAATAGTAATTTTGACCAGATATGACCAAACTTTTAACTGCCACTGTATAGCCATCATTGATCACATCTGCAGTGATGGTTTTCTCAGCACTCATCTCTTTGTCTCAGAATCTCTCACCTTTGTATTTGTCTCAGAAAAGGACTTTCCTCCTCTTTGTATCACCATTTGACCAGTGAAATGCTTGATGGGAGCTGGCTGACTGGCTTCATCCATTGGCTAAGCCTGCTTCCCCTCATCTTAGCTGTTGATGTCTAAGTCTACCAGACTTCAGGCAGTCATTGACTGTAAAGTATTTGTATGAAACATGATGCTTATATTTGTGTTAATAATGTTAACCACAATGTGTTACCACAACACATCAGACTCTCGCCCACCATCGAAACCTTCAAAAAGAATCTGAAGACCCACCTCTTCCGACAAGCCTACAACCTGCAGTAACCACCGATCGACCAAACCGCTGCATGACCAGCTCTACCCTCACCTACTGTATTCTCACCCATCCCTTGTAGATTGTGAGCCTTCGCGGGCAGGGTCCTCTCTCCTACTGTACCAGTTATGACTTGTATTGTTCAAGATTATTGTACTTGTTTTATTATGTATACCCCTCCTCACTTGTAAAGCGCCATGGAATAAATGGTGCTATAACAATAAATAATAATAATAATAATAATAATGTGAAATTATCTTGAGCCTGTGAAAAAAGAGACAATGTAATAAATGGTTTCAATTCCTGAACAGGCATTTATGGGGTTATATCATCTTCTGCAGGACTGCAATGCTCAACTGCATTTCCTACTTTGCTGAGGAGCAGTCTGCTCCTGCTTGATTGTTCAGATTAGCTGCATGGTGCACTTTCAGAAAACAGCATAGTTGGAGTACAGTTGCACTGTAGCTGTCTGGAGCCGAGAGCTAACCGTGCCTCCCATCTTCTTGAGCTGCTGTCCTCTTTCTTGGTCCGTATGGATGACACATCTCTGCATCATCCACACAATTCTCCTTGGCATCACGTTCCTGCACAGGCGTACTTCTCTGCCCTGTTGTGTGCATCGCAAAGTACTGCAGTGTGCAGGCGCCAGGGCTTTTTTACTTTGACTGTGCACTGCAGTACTTTGCTCTGCTCTCAACAGGGCAGAGAAGTAGGCCTGCGCAGGAGTGCGATGCTGAGGAGACTGTGAGGATGATGTAGGGAAGCATCATCCACACGGAGCAAGAAGGAGGACGGCATCGCAAGAAAATGAGAGGCACCAGACCAAGAAGAGTGACACCCCTCGGACCGGACCGCCCCACAGGTGAGTATAATAAGTTATTTTTCTTCTCTTACAGGTCTGGTTGGGAGCTGATATACAGCATTATAGAATGCTGTATATCAGCCCTGGAAGGTGATGGTCACATCTCATATCGGGCAAAACTGGTGACAGGTTCCCTTTAAGCCACAAATCCTGATGGCTTTGCTTTATATCAATTGTACTGGATGCTAAAATTCTGTCGTTGTCCAATTACTTATGATTAAATGTTTATGCACTGTACAATAGAAATATATAGTGATGCAATATAGTACTATTCTATAATTCAGTGTTGTTGGTACATCCGCAGCAATAGTGGGTGCATAGGTAGCAGTCACTGCTGGGCCCTTGATACTCCAAAAACAATGTGATTGATCACTTGGTGGAGGGAAGGTAGTCGCTCAGAAAAGCACTGTAAGTATAAGACAACAAACTACAAAATGTTTTATGAACATAGAAGATTAGTAAATTTGACAATTCCTTTAGATCGCTTCCCCCTGTTACCTTTTCTGATACGCTTATGGAATGTCTGTAGGATAAAAGTGTCATAGCAGAAATGATACCGTTCTCTTCCCACATAACATATTAACATCCAATGTAATAAAACCAGCCCACAATAGCCTGTTAAATAATATAATAAAACCTCACATCATTGCATTGCATGCCTCAATGTGCGGAATAAGATGAAAGAAACTAATGATCATACACAGCAGTGAAAATTGTAATTTTCCAACCATCTTCAATAGGCTATGACCACAGGAATAACATTATTATATCACATAGCATGCAAATTTATACCATTATTAGCAGATGAGAAAAATATGCTGGTAGAGTCACTGAATCCCTACTCTTGGGGTATTCTTCTGGTCGCAGCAGAGATATGCATATTAATATATTTCTCTTTAGAAGAATAGGAAAAAATAAAGCGGCTCCTGACAGAATCTGCTGCAAGCTAGGCACCGTTCAGTCAAAAAGCTGCAAAAAATGCTTCAGAAAAAAATTGTTCAAGTGATGTGCACACAATGCCTTTTTCATGTGGATTACAATTGGATCGCGCCTGAAAAAGACTATAAAAATTGTGTGCAGCAATATTAATCCGACATTGCTTTGCGCATGTTCAGTCTTTCGGTAATTCTTTTAAAGGGAATCTGTCACCCCCTGGGACATACAGTGGGTACGGAAAGTATTCAGACCTCTTTTTCACTCTTTGTTTCATTGCAGCCATTTGGTAAATTCAAAAAAGTTCACTTTTTTCTCTTTAATGTACACTCTGCACCCCATCTTGACTGAAAAAAACGGAAATGTAGAAATTATTGCAAATTTATTAAAAAAGAAAAACTGACATATCACAAGGCCATAAGTATACAGAGCCTTTACTCAGTATTGAGTAGAAGCACCCTTTTGAGCTAGTACAGCCATGAGTCTTCTTGGGAATGATGCAACAAGTTTTTCACACCTGGATGTGGGGATCCTCTGCCATTCTTCCTTGTAGATCCTCTCTAGTTCCCTCAGGTTGGATGCTGAACAATATTATATTCAAATATAACCTTTTTTGGTTCCTTTTAAAATCAAACAACAGTGCAGAAACAAACCAGAACCACCATCACCATTAAAAAAAAATATATAAATAAGAGCCAGGGAAATGTGCCTGACTCTATTAGATTGCTGTACTCTAACTGCATTGCAGCAGAGGTTGGCAGCCTATGACCTGTGCATTGGTCACCAAGGACAGAATCATCCCCAGAGGTTTGAGATTAAATATTACACTGGCATGTAGGGCAAGGAGCCCCAACCTGATTCAGAAATGGCAGAATAAAATGATTGACAGTTCAATCCAGTTCATGACATTTTTTCTAGCGATAGAGAAACTAACATTTGAAAGGACCAGCAAACAATTAATGGAATTGATAGATAACATTCTTAAATTTAATGGGGATCCCGACTTTAATAGGAGAGAATCCATTTTACAGACAAATGTAGAACAGTTCCAAACAGATATTGAGGAAACTAAACAAAAACTATTTCATAGGGACAGTTTGGACTTTAAAGAAAATAGAGTATTCAATTTCTTATTGGAGGACAAGACAGATAACACAGGTGATATTGATATATCATCTTCTGATATAGAGATATCTAACAGTGAATGAGAAGAAACAAGCAGAATAGCTGAGGGGAGTAATTTCACTTGAGGTAATAAAACCCGTATATAGATATGGGGATGGCAGGAAGAAGGAGGTTCATTCCTTTCCAAGAGGAAATATTGGCTATCAAGCCTCAAACACCACCCACTCTAGAGCACTCTCTTCTCCCTCTTCATCTTCCATGTCTTTTTTAGAAATATGAACTTTAGGTTCCCATATCATTTAAAGGGAACAGAGAGGAACCCCCCACTATCATGCCAAATGAATCCCTTAAAGAACATATCAGTCCTATATAAGGGACTATCCTTTATATCTACCAACAATTTTAACGAGTTTGATTGATATAAGGACATCAATTTGTTTTCAAGACACTGAAAGTGGAAAAGTTTCTTTAAGATTCATGATTAAGCCAAGTGTGTAGCTTTATCTGACATAAGATTACTGGCTGATTACTGATTCAAACACTCTATCATTACTCCATTATTAAAGAAACCCGCCCTCGACCCATCCTGCACACAAGTCTCCAATCTCCCCTTCATCTCTAAACTCTTGGAGCGCTTGATCTACTCCCACCTTACCCGTTACCTCTCCACTTATTCCCTCCTAGACCCTTCACAGTCCAGTTTCCGCCCCTACATTTGACAGAAACTGCACTCATCAAAGTGACCAACGACCTTCTGACAGCAAAATGTAACGGTGACCACTCTCTGCTCATTCTTCTCTACCTTTCTGCAACTTTCGACACTGTTGACTACCGTCTCCTACTCTCTAAGCTCCAGTCACTAGGCATTAACTCCTTTCTGTCATTGGATATACTATTCCGTCCATGTGGGGTGGGCCATACTTCCCAAGGACGGAATAGTACGACCAGCGTGATCGGCCGCGCTCATGGGGGGAGCGCGGCCGATCGCGGCCGGGTGTCAGCTGCCTATCGCAGCTGACATCCGGCGCTATGTGCCAGGAGTGGTCACGGACCGCCCCCGGCACATTAACCCCCGGCACACCGCGATCAAACATGATCGCGGTGTGCCGGCGGTATAGGGAAGCATCGCGCAGGGAGGGGGCTCCCTGCGGGCTTCCCTGAGACCTCCGCAGCAACGCGATGTGATCGCGTTGCTCCGAGGGTCTCCTACCTCCTTCCTCGCTGCAGGTCCCGGATCCAAGATGGCCGCGGCATCCGGGTCCTGCAGGGAGGGAGGTGGCTTACCGAGTGCCTGCTCAGAGCAGGCGCTGGTAAGCCTGCAGTGCTCTAAGTCAGATCGGTGATCTGACAGAGTGCTGTGCAAACTGTCAGATCACCGATCTGTGATGTCCCCCCCTGGGACAAAGTAAAAAAAAAAAAAAAAAATTCCTAAATAAAGAAAAAAAAAAATATTATTCCCATAAATACATTTCTTTATCTAAATAAAAAAAACAAAACAATAAAAGTGCACATATTTAGTATCGCCGTGTCCGTAACGACCCCACCTATAAAACTGTCCCACCAGTTAACCCCTTCAGTAAACACTGTAAGGAAAAAAAAAAAAAACGAGGCAAAAAACAACGCTTTATTATCATACTGCCGAACAAAAAGTGGAATAAAACGCGATCAAAATGACAGATATAAATAACCATGGTACCACTGAAAGCGACATTTTGTCCCGCAAAAAAAGAGCTGCAATACAGTGTCATCAGCAAAAAAATAAAAAAGTTATAGTCCTCAGAATAAAGCGATGCCAAAATAATTATTTTTTCTTTATAATAGTTTTTATCGTATAAAAGAGCCAAAACATAAAAAAATGATCTAAATGAGATATCGCTGTAATCGTACTGACCCGAAGAATAGAACTGCTTTATCAATTTTACCAAACGCGGAACGGTATAAACGCCTCCCCCAAAAGAAATTCATGAATAGCTGGTTTTTGGTCATTCTGCCTCACAAAAATCGGAATAAAAAGCGATCAAAAATGTCACGTGCCTGAAAATGTTACCAATAAAAACGTCAACTCGTCCCGCAAAAAACAAGACCTCACATGACTCTGTGGTCTCAAATATGGAAAAATTATAGCTCTCAAAATGTGGTAATGCAAAAAATATTTTTTGCAATAAAAAGCGTCTTTCAGTGTGTGACGGCTGCCAATCATAAAAATCCGCTAAAAACCCGCTATAAAAGTAAATCAAACCCCCCTTCATCACCCCCTTAGTTAGGGAAAAATTAAAAAATTAAAAAAATGTATTTATTTCCATTTTCCCATTGGGGCTTGGGTTAGGATTAGGGTTAGGGCTAGGGTTAGGGTTAGGGCTAGGGTTAAGGTTAGGGTTAGGGCTAGGGTTAGGGCTAGGGTTAGGGCTAGGGTTAGGACTAGGGTTAGGGTTGGGGCTAGGGTTAAGGCAACAGTTAGGTTTGGAGCTAAAGTTAGGGTTGGGGCTTAAGTTAGGGTTAGGGTTTGGATTACATTTACGGTTGGGAATAGGGTTGGGATTAGGGTTAGGGGTGTGTCTGGGTTAGAGGTGTGGTTAGGGTTACCGTTGGGATTAGGGTTAGGGGTGTGTTTGCATTAAGGTTTCAGTTATAATTGGGGGGTTTCCACTGTTTAGGCACATCAGGGACTCTCCAAACTCGACATGGCATACGATCTAAATTCCAGCCAATTCTGCGTTGAAAAAGTAAAACGGTGCTCCTTCCCTTCCGAGCTCTCCCGTGTGCCCACACAGTGGTTTACCCCAACATATGGGGTATCGGCGTACTCAGGAAAAATTGGACAACAACTTTTGGGGTCCAAATTCTCCTGTTACCTTTGGGAAAATACAAAACTGGGGGCTAAAAAATAATTTTTGTGGGGAAAAAAGGATTTTTTCTTTTCACGGCTCTGCGTTATATACTGTAGTGAAACACTTGGGGGCTCAAAGTTCTCACACCATATCTAGATAAGTTCCTTGGGGGGTCTAGTTTCCAATATGGGGTCACTTGTGGGGGGTTTCTACTGTTTAGGTACATTAGGGGCTCTGCAAACTGGGGGCTAAAAAATAATTTTTGTGGGAAAAAATTTTTGTTTTATTTTTACGGCTTTGCATTATAAACTTCTGTGAAGCCCTTGGTGGGTCAAAGTGCTCACCACACCTCTAGATAAGTTCCTTAGGGGGTCTACTTTCCAAAATGCTGTCACTTGTGGGGGGTTTCAATGTTTAGGCACATCAGTGGCTCTCCAAACGCAACATGGCGTCCCATCTCAATTCCTGTCAATTTTGCATTGAAAAGTCAAACGGCGCTCCTTCCCTTCCGAGCTCTGCCATGCGCCCAAACAGTAGTTTACCCCCACATATGGGGTATCGGCGTACTCAGGACAAATTGTACAACAACGTTTGGGGTCCATTTTCTCCTGTTACCCTAGGTAAAATAAAACAAATTGGAGCTGAAGTAAATTTTTTGTGAAAAAAAGTTAAATGTTCATTTTTATTTAAACATTCCAAAAATTCCTGTGAAACACCTGAAGGGTTAATAAACTTCTTGAATGTGGTTTTGAGCACCTTGAGGGGAGCAGTTTTTAGAATGGTGTCACACTTGGGCATTTTCTATCATATAGACCCCTCAAAATGACTTCAAATGAGATGTGGTCCCTAAAAAAAAATGGTGTTGTAAAAATGAGAAATTGCTGGTCAACTTTTAACCCTTATAACTCCCTAACAAAAAAAAATTTTGGTTCCAAAATTGTGCTGATGTAAAGTAGACATGTGGGAAATGTTACTTATTAAGTATTTTTTGTGACATATCACTGTGATTTAATTGCATAAAAATTCAAAGTTGGAAAATTGCTAAATTTTCAAAATTTTCATTTTTTTCACAAATAAACGCAGGTAATATCAAAGAAATTTTACCACTATCATGAAGTACAATATGTCACGAGAAAACAGTGTCAGAATCACTGGGATCCGTTGAAGCGTATCAGAGTTATAACCTCATAAAGGGACAGTGGTCAGAATTGTAAAAATTGGCCCGGTCCATAACGTGCAAACCACCCTTGGGGGTAAAGGGGTTAAGGACACTGCTCTCTCCTGGTTCTCTTCCTAGCTTTCTGCTCGCTCCTTCAGTGTTCTGTTCGCTGGCTCCACTTCATCTCCTCTTCCTCTCACTTAGTCATTGGCCCCCTTCTCTTCTCCCTCTACAAATCCCCAATTGGACAGACCATCAGCAGATTTGGCTTTCAGTACCATCTTTATGCCGATGACACACAACTATATACGTCATCCCCTGACCTTTCCCCGCTGTACTACTGAACACCAGTGACTGTCTGTCCGCAGTCTCCAACATCATGTCCACTCTCTATCTGAAACTCAATCTTTCCAAGACCGAACTTCTACTCCCGTCATCTACTAACCTCCCTAAATCTGACATTTCCCTCTCCGTGGATGGCACCATAATAACACCCCGGCAGCAGGCACGCTGTCTGGGTGTTATGTTTGACACCAATCTCACCTTCACCTCCCATATACAATCTCTTCCCACTTACACCTAAAGAACATCTCTAGAATCCGCCCTTTTCTCACCATGGAAACAACAAAAATCCTCACTGTCGTCCTGATCCACTTCCGCCTGGACAACTGTAATGCTCTATTAATTGGCCTCCCCCTTACTCGACTTTCCCATCTCCAGTCCATCCTTAATGCAGCAGCCAGGGTCATCCACCTGGCTAATCATTACTCGGACGCATCCGCTTGTAATAATTATATGGATACTACAGAATCTGATAGAATGGGATAAAGCCAGTCCGAGAGAAAAGTTGTGGCAAAAGATGTATTTACTCAAAACAGAACTAACACAGATATTTCTGCAATTGTAACGAAGTCCTCAGCTCTATATAGAAAATAATAGCCAACAGGACAGCGAACAGAACATAGTACAGATATTCTTGCAATAGTAACGAGGTTCTCAGCTCTATTTACGAAAATCACAGCAAACTGAGTAGCGGGGCGCAACCGCTAATATGAACCAGTCCAGCAAGGAAATGACGTGGAAGCAAACAAGACACTTAAACGAGGAAGTCCAATAAAGTTATTAGTGCGAATGCACACAGTACTTATATGAGGAAGTCCAGAAAAACTTGATCACATGTGTGCACAGTACTTGTTAGTGGGAGTCTCATAACTCTCAGATGGTGCGTCGAGTGAATGACGTCCTTTGAAACAGGACGAGGGGAGAAAGAGGGAGAGCGCTATCTAAGCGTAGTAGATGAGTAGATCTTTCTTGGAGAGAAAAGCACAGCTTGAATCTTGCTCACCTGGTGTGGTTGTGCAAAAAGTCACAACACTGAAAAGTTTGGAAACAAAGGAGATCCTTCAACTGGTGTGCTGCCTGTCGCAGCAGTTCCTGAAGTAAGAGGCAGCAGAATGAGGTGAGGCAGACCACCGAGTAGTGAGCAGCAGAAGCAGGGAGTTAACCAGCAGACAAATGCTCAGGAGCTCAGGATGAGATCCAAGACTCCATCTTGGATCAGGGCGAACAGGCACAAGGGAAGTCCGGCATCCTTACTTTAGTCCTACCTCAGAAGCGGCCTCAGGACGATCCAGGACCAGGCTTGTCAGGATATTTCTGATGAAGCAAAGTAATTTTTTAAGGAGCACAGATATTGCCCACCGGCTCCCAAGAGTTCTCCTCAGACGGATATCCTTGCCATTTGATGACAACCTTGAAAAGGATTGGGAGACACTGGTTTTAACAGGGAGACATGAAACACAGGATGTACCTTCAAGGTTCTTGGCAACTTCAGACGACAGGCAACTTAACTCACGAGCCCAGAGATCTTGAACGGACCAATTAATTTTTGTCCCAATTTCTGTGATGGAATGTTCAATCTCAAGTTTTTAGTAGATAACCACACAGAGTCTCCTACCTTGAAAATAGGTGCAGGCCTCCGAAACCTATCGGCAGATCTCTTATATCTCTCCTGTGCAGTAGACAGCGTTTCCTTCAGGGTTTCCAGATTCTGTCTCATAGCCGCCAATCTCTCATGAACTGCAGGCACTGGTGCATCGACCGGGGATCTGGGAAGAATACTGGAATGATAACCCAGGTTGGCAAAGAAAGGTGTTACTTTGGTAGATGAACTCTGAGAGTTGTTGTAGCAAAATTCTGCTAGCGGAAGTAACTCCAACCAGTCATCCTATGGATGGCTGATATAGCATCCAAGATACTGTTCCAGAGTCTGATTAGTCCACTTCGTCTGTCCATTAGTCTGAGGATGATATGCAGAAGACAGACAAACATTAACATCAAGCGCAGAGCAGAATCCCTTCCAAAACCTGGACGTAAACTGCACTCCCCGATCGGAGATGATTTAGTCCGGAACTCTATGCAGCCGGAACACATTCTCGATGATCAGATCTACAGTGTCCTTGGCTGAGGGAAGACCAGTGCAGGGAATGAAGTGGGCAGCTTTAGTAAGACGATCAATAACCACCAGAATAGAGTTCTTTCCCCAAGAAGTGGGCAATTCAACAATTCAACTATAAAGTCCATTGAAATAGACCCCCAAGGACGAGAGGGGATGGGTAGTGGTTGAAGAAGTCCAGTAGGTGATACACGAGGAGTCTTAAAACGTGCACATACCTCACAAAAGAGAACATAACTTTTCACATCCCTCAGACAGGTAGGCCACCAAAAAAACCAGCTCAGGAACTCCTGTGTCTTCTGCACCCCCCGATGACCTGCCAACTTGGATTCATGGACAAACTTGAGGACCTGCAGCTTTACGGCCTCTGGAACGTATAAACGTTGTCGGATATAAAATATTGACTGATAAAATCATGTATAATTTTCTACCTCAAGATCCTACAGATACTTTCAATGCCAGACTTAAAGGTTACCTGTCACCCCCCCCCCCCCAGGCGTTTGTAACTAAAAGAGCCAACTTGTGCAGCACTAATGCTGCATTCTGACAAGGTGGCTCTTTTAGTTCTTGTTCCTGCCACTGCTGAAAGAATCGTTTATCAAATTTGTCCCTCATACCTTGAATTCGTCAGGGGGGCAGGTCTTTCCCCCCCTAACACAGACGCACCACAGCCGTCAGTTACTTCATCATGTTTACAGGGTGCCGCCTCCTCAGCGTTATTGAATTTTCTCGTCGCCTGCGCTGTGAGCTTAGGCCTTGGGCATGCGCAGTTAGCGCTGCCCGTCCAGTGACATCACTTGATGTCTTTCTTATTGCGCCTGTGTGGACGCGCGGCCCGAGATCCCAGCCCCACAGTGTGAATAAATCAGAAGAGACTGAGGGGCGGGATCTCGGGCCATGCCTTCCCTAGGAAAATGCATTTTTAAGACACTGTATGCACATACTGTATATCAAAAATGCTCCAAAAACTCTCCAAAACCACTGCAAGAAACGAAAAACTCCTCTTAAAACTCCCTAATAAAGGAGTGTTTCTTGAACTAGTTTCAACTAAAATGGGTGCTGTGAGGCTGCCTGCCCTGCGGATGCATTGCTTCTGCGATCGAGGTTAGCACACAATGCTGCTCTTTTAACCCTTTTGCGTCAGAGCCTGTTTTCACTTTCATGACCAGGCCAATTTTTTTCCATTCTGACCAGTGTCACTTTATGAGATAATAACTCTGGAACGCTTTCATGTATCCCAGTGATTCTGAGATTTTTTTTGTGAGATATTGTACTTTATGACACTGGTGAAATTTGTTTGATATAACTTGCATTTATTTCTGAAGAATTTTATTTCCCACATGTCTACTTTACATCAGTACAATTCTTGAAACTTTTTTTTTGTTATGAAGTTATAAGGGTTAAAAGTTGACCAGCGATTTCTCATTTTTACATGAAATTTACAAAATCATTATTTTTATGGACCACATCACATTTGAAGTGACTATGACAGAAATTACCCTAAAGTGACACCATTTTAAAAACTGCACTCCTCAATGTGCTGAAAATCAAATTCAAGAAGTTTATTAACCCGTCAGGTGCTTCACAGGAATCTTTGGAATGTGGAAGGAAAAAAATTAACATTTAACTTTTTCCCACAAAAATGTTATTTCATCCCAAAATTTTTCATTTTCACAAGGATAACAGGAGAAAATCCACCATAAATGTTGTTGTGTGTTTTATTCTATTTTTTGTTCATGATGTATGATGAAAAAGCAAAGCTTTTGCTCCTTTTTTTGTTAAAATTATGCACCAAAGGAGGTAACTAGTGCAACAGTTTTATAGGTCATTCTGGACGCGGCAATAGCAAATATGTGTACTTTTTTATTTTTACATAAATATATGTATTTATTGGTTTAATATTTTTCTTCTTTTTTTATTTATTTTGTGGGGTTTTTTATCGTTTTAAAACATTTTTTTACTTTTTATTTTTAAACGTTTTTTACTTAATCTCTGTATCTGACTTCAATTTTTATTTTCCTGATCGCTGGTGTCATGCATTGCAAAACACATGTATTGCATTGCCTGAAACTTGTCATCATGTGACCTCTGGCTGCCTTGACAATGCTTGGCTCCCTCCTGATGTGATTACATCACATCACGGGGATGCCGAAGAGCTGAGTGAAGCAGCCCTCTCCCTCTCACTATCTTCTAAATGCCGCGATTGAGGCACCTAGAAGATAGCAAAGGGTTAACATCATTGGGACCTGATGATGTCACCTGTCAGAGCTACTGATCTGCACCAGAATCGCAGTGCTTGCAGAACGCTGGGATCCTGGGCGCTGCGATACCGCTCATCGTAGAGAAACGTCAGTGCTACATAAAACTCTGCTAGCACTGACGTTTATCTACAGTGGGCGGTTGAGGAGCGGTTAAGCCAATAAAAAACCTACTGAGAGGCTCGCCGTGATGTGGCAGTGTGTTGTGAATTAGACTTTTTTGGCTCCCTCTTGTGGTCACTAGTGATATGACTCTGGGATTGTCTTTCCTCAGTTTGGCACCCACCTGGGTCGTTAGTCCAGGGGTGTTGCTATATAAACTTCCTGGATCCTCAGTCCAGTGCCTGGCATCGTTGTAATCAGATCCTTTCTGTTTGCTCCTGTCTGCTGGTCCGGGTTCTTGCAAAATTAAGCTAAGTCCTGCTTCCTTGTTTTTGGTTATCTGTATTGCTCTTATTTTCTGTCCAGCTTGTACTAAATGTGATTCCTGATTTTGCTGGAAGCTCTAGGGGGCTGGTATTCTCCCCCCGGGCCGTTAGACGGTTCGGGGGTTCTTGAATATCCAGCGTGGAAATTTTGATAGGGTTTTTGCTGACCGTATAAGTCATCTTACTATATTCTGCTATTAGTCAGTGGGCCTCTCTTTGCTAATTATCTAGTTCATTCTTACGTTTGTCTTTTCTCCTTATCTCACCATTATTATTTGTGGGGGGCTTGTATCCTACTTTCGGGGTCTTTTCTCTGGAGGCAAGAAAGGTCTATCTTTTCCCTTCTAGGGTTAGTTAGTTCTCCGGCTGGCGCGAGACGTCTAGAACCAACGTAGGCACGTTCCCCGGCTGCTGCTATTTGTGGTGCTAGGATTAGATATACGGTTAGCCCAGTTACCACTGCCCTATGAGCTGGTTTTTTATGTTTGCAGACTTGGTATGTATTTGAGACCCTCTGCCATTGGGGTCATAACAGCAGTGGGCTTCATACAGTCTGATCAGAAACTAAGAACCTCATGTTCAGTTATATATATTTTTCCTAGCGGAATTAGATCAATGTATGATTTTTTGGATGTGCGGTCCATGCACTTTTAACAGTTTATGGCCCAGGTGATAATTGCATCACCTGGACAGGCAAGAATACCATCACCTGTGCAATACGAAGGAAATCCTGAAAACATGAACAGTTCAAAAATGAAAAATCGCTTTGTGCGATCCTAGGTTACAAGTTTACAGTCAAAACAATGAAATAACGACGAAGCAACAAAATAAGTGAATATTAACCCCTTAGTGACGGAGCTAATTTTTACCTTAATGACCAGGCCAAATTTTAGAAATCTGACCTGTGCCACTTTAAGTGGTAATATCTCTTGAACGCTTTAAGGTATCCCACTGATTCTGAGATTGTTTTTCATGACATATTGTACTTTATGACAGAGGTAAAATTTGTTTAACCCTCCGTCAGGGGCAATATGTTTCATAACGAGTTTAGGGGCATTGCGCCTGTCCGGCACAGGCTAGAAAATTGGCTATATTTTCCTTTTTTTAAAATTTCAATGCTCTAAAAGTGATCAGTTACCTTAATAGGAATGTAATAAATGAGAATACACATAATCAGGTGGAAAAAAAAATGTTTAATAACCAGAACAGTAATATGTTTCTATGTCTTGAGCATCCTCCTCACTCTCTCCATCTTGATCTGTATCAGACACATCTGGACATTCTTCCACATCATCTTCTGAATCAATGTCACTTTCTTCCCCTAAATCTTCTAGCTGTAAGGGGTCTGTCTCATCATCAAGCAGTATATTTTGCACTTGCTCAACATGAAGGGCATTGGACAAGTCAAATATTCTCCTCGCCATTTCAGAAGAAAAGCTGAAGCAAGAGAGAGAATATGTGTTAGGACGCAATGTGCCTGAGAAGCACACTCTTATTTCTAACAAAACCTACTATGACAAATCCACAAATTTAGCACTAGCTATTCATAAAACAAGCTAAAAAAACAATTGGAATGAATAAAAACAGCAAATTCTAACCGTCAAAGATGTGACGCATTCAGGGGCAATGAGCCGGAGAAGCCAAAACACTGATATCTGATCTCCTGCAGCTCTGCAGCACAAGAGGCTTCTCAGATTTCACTCAGCCTTTAAAGTGTCATGTCGGACGCTGTTCATACTAGGGCGTTCGACAGACAGCGGTAATTCCGCTTTTGTCCACTATGCGCTCAGTGGCGTCGGCTAGATTTTGTCTAGCTGGTCCGAGGTTAATTTAGCTGGTGCTCGGATTGGAGGCTGGGTCACACCCACTGCCTTTAAGTTGTTCTTCTGAACATTGGGCGTCGCCGATTATAGCTTTTGTCTTGTGCTTGGTTATCTCGGTCTGGAGTGGTGGTCTAGGAAAAGGAGTATCGTATCTGGTGGTGTATATTTCCCTTTGTCATATTTTCCTCCTTCCTATATTTGTATTTGTTTTGCCCTGTGCACTTATTGTGTATTCTTGAGTGACTGCGGCGTGGTGTATATTTTCCGTTATCCTTGTCTGTGCTAACTGTGGGTATTGGTTAGTGGTCTCTTCACTGGGTGGTGGTTGGTGGTTTCAGCCAGAGGTTGTAACAGGAGACAGGGTGAGGATGGAGGCCCAGACATGCACACCATCAGTGTAAACTCTGGGAGAGGGTCAGTCAGGGTTTCCCAGAGTTGAGGGAAATCGCAGGGGCCCGGGTTATTAGCTCTTGCCTACCTAGACACCTAGGTTTCCCGTGACATAAAGTTAGGAAGGTACTGGGAGGAGGGTGTTTTCCAGACAAACCACTGAAAAAGAAATTAAACTAAGTGAGCTGCGCCTGTCAGATCAGTTGCCCCTGACGGATGGTTAATATGACTTGTGTTTATTTGTGAAAATATCAAAATTTTGGTAACATTTTTGAAAGAAATAGCAATTTTCAAATTTCAATCTTTATATCCTTAAAGGGAACCTGTCACCTGAATTTGGCGGGACCAGTTTTGGGTCATATGGGCGGAGTTTTCGGGTGTTTGATTCACCCTTTCCTTACCCGCTGGCTGCATGCTGGCCGCAATATTGGATTGAAGTTCATTCTCTGTCCTCCGGAGTGCACGCCAGCGCAAGGCAATGTTGTGAATCAAACACCCGCCCATATGACCCAAAACTGGTCCTGCCAAATTCAGGTGACAGGTTCCCTTTAACCTCTTTCCAACATCGGGTGAAATAATATGCTGATGTTGGACAGAACAGCTGACATGTGCCGCTAATAGCCGCGGGAGGAATCACGATCCTCCAGCGGCTGTTAACCCATTAAATGCCCCTGTCAAACTCTGACATTGGCATTTAACACGCGCTTCCAGCAAGCGCAATGGAAATCCAGCCCATCGGTGCCCGTGTCACATGACCGTGGGTCGCCGATGGGTTGGCATGACAACCAGAGGTCTCCGGCTGCTAGCGTCAGTGGGGGCAATTAGCCTTGGCTTAGCATCTGGTTCCTTCATGTGTGCGGTTAGCACAGAAGAGTTCCAGAGCAAGCACAACCCTAGTTAGAGTAATAGTTTTCTGTGTACAGCGCGACTCTGTGAAGTAACAGAGGTCGCTTACATTTCACACGGAGTGAGGTTAACCCACGTGTGAGCTCAGTGTCCATCCACCATTACTTAGCAGCGGGTATCTATCTCTGCACGGTGGACCCCGGGCTGCGAACGCACCTCGTATCTATCTCTCATTACTCGGTGCATTCCGCTAGCCCTAACAGTATACTAGCACCAGAGTCTGGCTAGTAATGGCGGACGAACAGCAAACCCTTGCGGTACATCCAGCAACTGGAGGGCACGTTGGCGGCTCTCGAGTGCACAACCTCAGCTGTGGATGTTACCGCAGTAGCTGTTCAGGCTGCTAGCGTGGCTGCAGCAACTTTGTCCACTGCCACCCCTGTTCCAACCTTATCTCACCTCCCGCTGCCAGATAAATTCTCTGGTGATAGCAAACCTTGTAGGGGTTTTTGAGCCAGTGCTCTATACACCTCAAGCTCCTGGCTGCACATTTCCCCACAGAGCGGGCAAAGGTGGGATTCATAATGTCTCTCCTGTCGGACAGGGCGTTGGAGAGGGCTACGCCACTGTGGGAGCATTGCAATCATGTGGTGCAGAGTGCTCCGCTGTTTCTGAGCACTCTGAAACAGGTCTTTTTAGGACCTTGAGTCACCCATGATACGGCGCTCCAACTGTTGGCATTGACTCAGGGCTTGTCCTTGGTAAGCCATTTTGAAGTCCACTTCCGCATCTTAGCATCTGAGCTGGAGTGGTCGGATAAAGCAGTCATCCCTGTATTTTGGAGGGGGCTGGCTGACCATGTGTAGGCGCCCGAGTCACATGAGGCTATGGAGCTGTCACGAGCGGGATCTAAGTCTCGGACCGCTCGTGCACTCAAGGTCTGTCATATCTGCTGGCAGTCAGGACATCTTGCCTCCAGATGTTCCCAGCGGTCGGGAAAACGTCAGCGTCTAGTGGTTGTAGGAGGAGGTACACTAGGCACGGCGACGTTTTCCTCCAAACCGTCCTTTAAGGGGACAATTACCATAGGCCCATCCACTAATACGGTAGAGCTTTGCGTGGATTCTGGGGTGGAGGGCAATTTTATGTCATCTGCCTTCGCCCAACGACATGCAATACCCTTGGTGATGCTCGCCAAATTTGTGACCGTACGAATGGTGAATGGGTCGAAACTGCCCTCACAGATAACACACCAGACCATCCCATTTACTTTATCTATATCGCCATCTCATCAGGAGATTATTTCCTTACTCGTCATTCCTGAGGGAATTGATGAAGTCCTGTTAGGGATAACTTGGTTACGGTACCACTCCCCTCATATAGAGTGGTCAGAATTTTGGGATGGAGTGAATCCTGTGAGGGTAGATGTCAGAGGGAGTGCCTTCAAGTTGCTACTACTGAGGTACCCGCAGATCTTTCCTCTCTCCCCAAGCATTATTGGCCCTATGCGGACGTGTTCTCCAAAAGGGCTGCGGAGACCCTTCCGCCTCACCACCCCTATGACTGTCCTATTGACCTCTTGCCTGGTATTGAGCCTCCTCGGGGTCGAGTCTATCTTTTATCTCTCCCAGAGACGGAGGCAATGTCTCGTACATCCAGGATAATCTGGCAAGAAGATTCATTAGGAAGTCAGTGTCACCTGAAGGGGCTGGGTTCTTCTTCGTGCAGAAGAAGAACGGAGAATTACGTCCATGCATAGATTACAGGGGTCTTAACACCATCACCGTTAAGAACAAGTACCCACTGCCCCTGATATCTGAACTCTTTGATAGGCTTCGGGGAGCAAGGGTATTTACTAAACTAGATCTGCGGGGTGCTTACAGCCTGATTCGCATCTGTGAGGGGGACGAATGGAAGACGGCATTTAACACCAGGGACGGGCACTATGAATACCTGGTTATGCCCCTCAGGCTCTGTAATGCGCCTGCCGTCTTCCAAGACTTTGTGAATGATATCTTCCGGGATATGCTCTCCACCTCGGTTGTAATCTATCTGGATGATATTCTCATCTACTCTCCAGATATAGACTCCCACCAGAGAGATGTTTGCAAAGTCTTCGACCTCCTACGTGCAAACTCCCTCTACGCCAAGTTGGAGAAGTGTGTGTCTGAGCAGGAGTCCTTGCCTTGCGAGGGCCTGGAAATGGATTGAGAGAGCAATAAATTATTACAACAACCGCTGTGTTTATTTCATTAAAATACTTTTAAATCATGTGTGTGTGTGTTTTTTAACCCTTTCAAACAATTGGATTAATAATGGATAGGTGTCATAATTGACGCCTCTCCATTATTAATCTGGCTTAATGTCACCTTCCAATACCAAGGTGACATTAACCCTTCATTTCCCCATAGCCCACCGCTACAGGGAGTGGGAAGAGAGTGGCCAAGTGCCAGAATAGGCGCATCTTCCAGATGTGCCTTTTCTGGGGTGGCTGGGGGCAGATGTTTTTAGCCACGGGGGGGCCAATAACCATGGACCCTCTCCTGGCTATTAATATCTGCCCTCAGTCACTGGCTTTACCATTCTGGCGGAGAAAATTGCGCGGGAGCCCACGCCAATTTTTTCCGCCATTTAACCCTTTATTTTAGCAGCTACAGCGCTGAAATTTTGCACATACACACTACTAACATTAGTAGTGTGGAATATGCAAAAAAAAAGGGGATATGAGATGGTTTACTGTATGTAAACCATGTCTCATATCCTGTCGGGTTTGGGAAGGAGAAATGAAAAGCCGGCAATTGAATTACCGACTTTTTACAGATATCGCGCTGAATGAAATATAAATACAGAATATATATATATATGTGTCTCAATGACATATATATATATATATATATATATATATATATATATACTGTATATATATACACTCACTGGCCACTTTATTAGGTACACCTGTCCAACTTCTTGTTAACACTTAATTTCTAATCAGCCAATCACATGGCGGCAACTCAGTGCATTTAGGCATGTAGACATGGTCAAGACAATCTCCTGCAGTTCAAACCGAGCATCAGTATGGGGAAGAAAGGTGATTTGAGTGCCTTTGAACGTGGCATGGTTGTTGGTGCCAGAAGGGCTGGTCTGAGTATTTCAGAAACTGCTGATCTACTGGGATTTTCATGCACAACCATCTCTAGGGTTTACAGAGAATGGTCCGAAAAAGAAAAAAAATCCAGTGAGCGGCAGTTCTGTGGGCGGAAATGCCTTGTTGATGCCAGAGGCCAGAGGAGAATGGGCAGACTGGTTCGAGCTGATAGAAAGGCAACAGTGACTCAAATCGCCACCCGTTACAACTAAGGTAGGCCTAAGAGCATCTCTGAACGCACAGTGCATCGAACTTTGAGGCAGATGGGCTACAGCAGCAGAAGACCACACCGGGTACCACTCCTTTCAGCTAAGAACAGGAAACTGAGGCTACAATTTGTACAAGCTCATCGAAATTGGACAGTAGAAGATTGGAAAAACGTTGCTTTGTCTGATGAGTCTCGATTTCTGCTGCGACATTCGGATGGTAGGGTCAGAATTTGGCGTAAACAACATGAAAGCATGGATCCATCCTGCCTTGTATGGAGCATCTTTGGGATGTGCAGCCGACAAATCTGCGGCAACTGTGTGATGCCATCATGTCAATATGGACCAAAATCTCTGAGGAATGCTTCCAGCACCTTGTTGAATCTATGCCACGAAGAATTGAGGCAGTTCTGAAGGCAAAAGGGGGTCCAACCCGTTACTAGCATGGTGTACCTAATAAAGTGGCCGGTGAGTGTATATATATACTGTATATATGTTTTCCCTAACATTTGAGCACATAAATCCATTAGATGTCGGTTTTGCAAGCCTGCGCGAAAATCTCGCAGTACGGATGCCATACGGATTACATACGGAGGATGCCATGCGCAAAATACGCTGACACACCCTGACTACGGATCAATATTTTGGGAACATTTCTCCGTATTACGGCCGTAGTACGGACATATAATACGTGGCGTATTGTCTTATGCCAAGTGTGACCCCAGCCTTAGTCTTCTTACGACAACGGCCAGCTGGGTTACTTTATCCTCTGCCGGTGGCAGACCTGGAGAATCATAATTGCAGGTCAGTTTTAGCATTTAATGAACCTAGTAAAAATGCAAAACAAAATACAATTGTGGAATTGCTCTTTTTTTGCAATTTCACCACACTTGGAATTTTTTTTCCTGTTTTTTAGTATACGACATGGTAAAGCAAATTAAGTCATTCTAAAGTACAACTTGTCCTGCTAAAAAAAAGCCCTCACATGGCCATTTTGACCAACAAATAAAAAAGTTATGGCTCTGGGAAGAAGGGGAGCAAAAATGAAAATGCAAAACCAAAAATACCTCTGGTCGCTAAGGGGTTAAGAGCCCACATGCATGGCCATAGATACAATGTTAAAAAAGGTACTAAAACAGAGTTTTTCCTGACTTTGAAGCATTAACTTTTTTTTTAATTCTATACCAGTATTACTATTGGAACAAGTACCTGTTCATACAAGGAACAGAATATCAACATTGAATAGGAAAGAGTCCCACTGGATATGTAGACACAATATGTAGACTACACAGTCTATATCCAGATGGACTCAATGAGGTTCTTTAACAAATATAAGGGGATTCATTTTATGTCCAGAAAAATCATAAATTCCAGTGATGAGCGAGTGTACTCGTTGCTCAGGTTTTCCCGAGCAAGCTCGGGTGATCTCCAAGTATTTGTTAGTGTTCGGAGATTAACCCCTTCACCCCCAAGGGTGGTTTGCACGTTAATGACCGGGCCAATTTTTACAATTCTGACCACTGTCCCTTTATGAGGTTATAACTCTGGAACGCTTCAACGGATCCCGGTGATTCTGACACTGTTTTCTCGTGACATATTGTACTTCATGATAGTGGTAAAATTTATTTGATATTACCTGCGTTTATTTGTGAAAAAAACGGAAATTTGGCAAAAAATTTTTTATTTATGTCACACAATATACTTAATAAGTAACATTTCCCACATGTCTACTTTACATCAGCGCAATTTTGGAACCAAAATTTTTTTTTGTTAGGGAGTTATAAGGGTTAAAAGTTGACCAACAATTTCTCATTTTTACAACACCATTTTTTTTTAGGGACCACATCTCATTTGAAGTCATTTTGAGTGGTCTATATGATAGAAAATACCCAAGTGTGACACCATTCTAAAAACTGCACCCCTCAAGGTGCTCAAAACCACATTCAAGAAGTTTATTAACCCTTCAGGTGTTTCACAGGAATTTTTGGAATGTTTAAATAAAAATGAACATTTAACTTTTTTTCACACAAAATTTACTTCAGCTCCAATTTGTTTTATTTTACCAAGAGTAACAGAAGAAAATGGACCCCAAAAGATGTTGTACAATTTGTCCTGAGTATGCTGATACCCCATATGTGGGGGTAAACCACTGTTTGGGCGCATGGGAGAGCTCGGAAGGGAAGGAGCGCCGTTTGACATTTCAATGCAAAATTGACAGGAATTAAGATGGGACGCCATGTTGCGTTTGGAGAGCCACTAATTTGCCTAAACATTGAAACCCCCCACAAGTGACACCATTTTGGAAAGTAGACCCCCTAAGGAACTTATCTAGAGGTGTGGTGAGCACTTTGACCCACCAAGTGCTTCACAGAAGTTTATAATGTAGAACCGTAAAAATAAAAAATCATATTTTTTCACAAAAATTATCTTTTCACCCCCAATTTTTTTTTTCCCAAAGGTAAGAGAAGAAATTGGACCCCAAAAGTTGTTGTACAATTTGTCCTGAGTACGCTGATACCCCATATGTGGGGGTAAACCACTGTTTGGGCGCATGGGAGAGCTCGGAAGGGAAGGAGCGCTGTTGTGAATTTACCTTTTTGGCTCCCTCTAGTGGTTACTAGTGATTTGACTCTGGGAATGTCTGCCATCCCTTGTATGCTCACCTGGGTCGTTAGGTCAGGGGTGTTGCTATATAAGCTCCCTGGACCTTCAGTTCAATGCCTGGCAACGTTGTAATCAGAGCTAATCTGTTGTGCTCTTGTCTACTGATCCTGGTTCCTGCTAGATTAAGCTAAGTCTGCTTTCTTGCTTTTTGCTATTTGTTTTTGTTTGCATTTTTGTCCAGCTTGTACTTAATCTGTATCCTAACCTTGCTGGAAGCTCTAGGGAGGCTGGAGTTCTCCCCCCGGGCCGTTAGACGGTTCGGGGGTTCTTGAATTTCCAGTGTGGATTTTTGATAGGGTTTTTGTTGACCATATAAGTTATCTTACTACATTCTGCTATTAGTAAGTGGGCCTCTCTTTGCTAAACCTAGTTCATCTCTGTGTTTGTCATTTCCTCTTACCTCACCGTTATTATTTGTGGGGGGCTTGTATCCAACTTTTGGGGTTTATTCTCTGGAGGCAAGAGAGGTCTTTGTTTTCCTCTTCTAGGGGTAGTTAGTCCTCCGGCTGGCGCGAGACATCTAGCGACCAACGTAGGCATGTTCCCCGGCTACTTCTAGTGTTGGCGTTAGGAGTAGATATATGGTCAACCCAGTTACCACTGCCCTATGAGCTGGATTTTTGTACTTCGCAGACTTACTTGTTCCTCTGAGACCCTCGCCATTGGGGTCATAACAGTTTGCCAGGCCAGTATTAAATGTTAAATGCATTGCAGAAGCGGGATTATAAGAAAGAAAATTCTGAGTTTTTTTTTTTCTCTTTCTCATTTTTTTTTCTTTTCCCCTTTACCTCTGAGTGGCTTGTGTTTGCTGCAGACATGAATGTCCAGACCTTGATTACAGGTGTGGACCAGCTTACTGCTCGTGTGCAGGGCATACAAGATTATGTTATCAGAAATCCTATGTCCGAACCTAAGATACCGATTCCTGAACTGTTTTCCGGAGACCGATTTAAATTTAGAAATTTCAGGAATAATTGTAAATTGTTTTTGTCCCTGAGACCCTGTTCATCTGGAGACTCCGCTCAGCAAGTGAAAATTGTTATTTCTTTTTTACAGGGCGACCCTCAGGATTGGGCCTTCTCGCTGGCGCCAGGAGATCCGGCATTGGCTGATATTGATGCGTTTTTTCTGGCGCTCGGTTTGCTTTATGAGGAACCCAATCTTGAGATTCAGGCAGAAAAAGCCTTGCTGGCTATGTCTCAGGGCCAGGACGAGGCTGAAGTGTATTGCCAAAAATTTCGGAAATGGTCCGTGCTGACCCAGTGGAACGAGTGTGCATTGGCTGCAAATTTCAGAAATGGCCTTTCTGAAGCCATTAAGAATGTGATGGTGGGTTTTCCCATTCCCACAGGTCTGAATGATTCCATGGCCCTGGCAATTCAAATCGACCGGCGGTTGCGGGAGCGCAAAACCGCAAATTCCCTCATGGTGTTGTCTGAACAGGCACCTGATTTAATGCAATGTGATAGAATCCTGACTAGAAATGAGCGGAAAATTCATAGACGCCAGAATGGCTTGTGTTACTACTGTGGTGATTCTACACATGTTATCTCAGCATGCTCTAAACGTCTTACTAGGGTTGTTAGTCCTGTCGCCATTGGTAATTTGCAACCTAAATTTATTCTATCTGTAACTTTGATTTGCTCACTGTCATCGTATCCTGTCATGGCGTTTGTAGACTCAGGTGCTGCCCTGAGTCTGATGGATCTGTCATTTGCCAAGCGCTGTGGTTTTGTTCTGGAGCCATTAGAAAATCCTATCCCTCTTAGGGGTATTGATGCTACGCCTTTGGCAAAAAATAAACCGCAGTTTTGGACACAGGTTACCATGTGCATGACTCCCGAACATCGGGAGGTGATACGTTTTCTTGTTCTGCATAAGATGCATGATTTGGTTGTTTTGGGTTTGCCATGGTTACAGACCCATAATCCAGTCTTGGACTGGAAGGCAATGTCAGTGTCAAGTTGGGGCTGCCATGGAATTCATGGAGATTCCCTACCCTTGTCTATTGCTTCTTCTACGCCTTCGGAAGTTCCGGCGTATTTGTCTGATTATCAGGATGTCTTCAGCGAGTCTAAGTCCAGTGCACTGCCTCCTCATAGGGAATGTGACTGTGCAATAGATTTGATTCCTGGCAGTAAGTTTCCTAAGGGGAGACTGTTTAATTTGTCGGTACCTGAACATACCACGATGCGTTCATATATCAAGGAGTCTCTTGAGAAGGGGCATATCCGTCCTTCTTCTTCCCCTCTTGGTGCGGGATTCTTTTTTGTGGCCAAAAAGGACGGATCTTTGAGGCCTTGTATTGACTATCGGCTTTTAAACAAGATCACTGTCAAATTTCAGTATCCTTTGCCGCTGTTGTCAGACTTGTTTGCCCGGATTAAAGGTGCCAAGTGGTTCACCAAGATAGACCTTCGTGGTGCGTACAACCTTGTGCGCATTAAGCAAGGCGATGAATGGAAAACCGCATTCAATACGCCCGAAGGTCATTTTGAGTACTTGGTGATGCCATTTGGGCTCTCTAATGCACCTTCAGTTTTTCAGTCCTTCATGCATGACATTTTCCGGAAGTATCTGGATAAATTTTTGATTGTTTATCTGGATGATATTCTGTTTTTTTCTGATGATTGGGACTCGCATGTGGAGCAGGTCAGGATGGTTTTTAAGATTTTGCGTGAAAATTCTTTGTTTGTTAAAGGCTCAAAGTGTCTCTTTGGTGTACAGAGGGTTCCCTTTTTGGGGTTCATTTTTTCCCCTTCTGCTGTGGAGATGGCCCCAGTCAAGGTCCGAGCTATTCATGATTGGACTCAACCCTCGTCAGTTAAGAGTCTTCAGAAGTTCTTGGGTTTTGCTAACTTCTACCGTCGTTTTATCGCAAATTTTTCTAGCGTTGTTAAACCATTGACGGATATGACCAAGAAAGGCTCTGATGTAGCTAACTGGGCTCCTGCTGCCGTGGAGGCTTTCCAGGAGTTGAAACGCCGGTTTACTTCGGCGCCTGTTTTGTGCCAACCTGACACCTCACTTCCCTTTCAGGTGGAGGTGGATGCTTCGGAGATTGGGGCAGGGGCCGTTTTGTCGCAGAGAGGCCCTGGTTGCTCTATTATGAGACCTTGTGCCTTTTTCTCCAGGAAGTTTTCGCCGGCAGAGCGAAATTATGATGTGGGCAATCGGGAGTTGTTGGCCATGAAGTGGGCATTTGAGGAGTGGCGTCATTGGCTCGAGGGTGCTAAGCATCGTGTGGTGGTCTTGACTGATCACAAAAATCTGATGTATCTCGAGTCTGCTAAACGCCTGAATCCTAGACAGGCCCGCTGGTCATTGTTTTTCTCCCGTTTTGACTTTGTGGTCTCGTATTTACCAGGTTCTAAGAATGTGAAGGCCGATGCTCTGTCTAGGAGCTTTGTGCCTGATGCTCCTGTAGTCGCTGAACCTGTGGGTATTCTTAAGGAAGGAGTTATTTTGTCAGCTATTTCTCCTGATCTGCGGCGTGTGTTGCAGAGATTTCAGGCTGGTAGGCCTGACTCTTGTCCATCTGACAGATTGTTTGTGCCTGCTAAATGGACCAGCAGAGTCATTTCCGAGGTTCATTCCTCAGTGTTGGCAGGGCACCCGGGAATTTTTGGCACCAGAGATCTGGTGGCCAGGTCCTTTTGGTGGCCTTCCTTGTCAAGGGATGTGCGGTCATTTGTGCAGTCCTGTGGAACTTGTGCTCGAGCTAAGCCTTGCTGTTCTCGTGCCAGCGGGTTGCTCTTGCCCTTGCCTGTCCCGAAGAGACCTTGGACACACATCTCTATGGATTTCATTTCTGATCTTCCGGTGTCTCAGGGCATGTCTGTCATCTGGGTGATATGTGATCGTTTCTCCAAGATGGTCCATTTGGTTCCTTTGCCTAAGCTGCCCTCCTCTTCTGATCTGGTTCCTGTGTTCTTCCAGAACGTGGTTCGTTTGCACGGCATTCCTGAGAATATTGTGTCGGACAGAGGATCCCAGTTTGTTTCCAGGTTCTGGCGATCCTTTTGTGGTAGGATAGGCATTGATTTGTCGTTTTCGTCCGCTTTTCATCCCCAGACTAACGGACAAACGGAGCGAACTAATCAGACTCTGGAGGCTTATTTGAGGTGTTTTGTCTCTTCTGATCAGGATGATTGGGTGACCTTCTTGCCGTTGGCTGAATTTGCCCTTAATAATCGGGCTAGTTCCGCCACCTTGGTTTCGCCATTTTTCTGCAACTCTGGTTTCCATCCTCGTTTTTCCTCGGGACATGTGGAGCCTTCTGACTGTCCTGGGGTGGATTCTGTGGTGGATAGGTTGCAGCGATCTGGAGTCATGTGGTGGACAACTTGAAGTTGTCACAGAAGGCTCAGCGTTTTGCCAACCGCCGCCGCGGTGTGGGTCCCCGACTTCGCGTTGGGGATTTGGTATGGCTGTCTTCTCGATTTGTTCCTATGAAGGTCTCCTCTCCCAAATTTAAGCCTTGCTTCATTGGTCCTTACAAGATATTGGAAATCCTTAATCCTGTATCCTTTCGCCTGGATCTTCCGGTGTCGTTTGCCATTCACAACGTATTTCATAGGTCCTTGTTGCGGCGGTACGTTGTGCCTGTGGTCCCTTCTGCTGAGCCTCCTGCTCCGGTGTTGGTTGAGGGCGAGTTGGAGTACGTGGTGGAGAAGATCTTGGATTCTCGTCTCTCCAGGCGGAGGCTTCAGTACCTGGTCAAGTGGAAGGGCTATGGTCAGGAGGATAATTCCTGGGTGGTCGCCTCTGATGTGCATGTGGCCGATTTGGTTCGTGCCTTTCACACCGCTCATCCTGATCGCCCTGGTGGTCTTGGTGAGGGTTCGGTGACCCCTCACTAAGGGGGGGGTACTGTTGTGAATTTAATTTTTGGCTCCCTCTAGTGGTTACTAGTGATTTGACTCTGGGAATGTCTGCCATCCCTTGTATGCTCACCTGGGTCGTTAGGTCAGGGGTGTTGCTATATAAGCTCCCTGGACCTTCAGTTCAATGCCTGGCAACGTTGTAATCAGAGCTAATCTGTTGTGCTCTTGTCTACTGATCCTGGTTCCTGCTAGATTAAGCTAAGTCTGCTTTCTTGCTTTTTGCTATTTGTTTTTGTTTGCATTTTTGTCCAGCTTGTACTTAATCTGTATCCTAACCTTGCTGGAAGCTCTAGGGAGGCTGGAGTTCTCCCCCCGGGCCGTTAGACGGTTCGGGGGTTCTTGAATTTCCAGTGTGGATTTTTGATAGGGTTTTTGTTGACCATATAAGTTATCTTACTACATTCTGCTATTAGTAAGTGGGCCTCTCTTTGCTAAACCTAGTTCATCTCTGTGTTTGTCATTTCCTCTTACCTCACCGTTATTATTTGTGGGGGCCTTGTATCCAACTTTTGGGGTTTATTCTCTGGAGGCAAGAGAGGTCTTTGTTTTCCTCTTCTAGGGGTAGTTAGTCCTCCGGCTGGCGCGAGACATCTAGCGACCAACGTAGGCATGTTCCCCGGCTACTTCTAGTGTTGGCGTTAGGAGTAGATATATGGTCAACCCAGTTACCACTGCCCTATGAGCTGGATTTTTGTACTTCGCAGACTTACTTGTTCCTCTGAGACCCTCGCCATTGGGGTCATAACAGAGCGCCGTTTGACTTTTCACTGCAAAATTGACAGGAATTGAGATGGGACACCATGTTGCGTTTGGAGAGCCACTGATGTGCCTAAACATTGAAACCCCCCACAAGTGACAACATTTTGGAAAGTAGACCCCCTTAGGAACTTATCTAGAGGTGTAGTGAGCACTTTGACCCACCAAGTGCTTCACAGAAGTTTATAATGCAGAGCCGTAAAAATAAAACAAACATGTTTTCCCACAAAAATTATTTTTTAGCCCCAGTTTTGTATTTTCCCAAGGGTAACAGGAGAAATTGGACCGCAAAAGTTGTTCTCCAATGTGTTCCGAGTACGCTGATACCCCATATGTTGGGGTAAACCCCTGTTTGGGTGCACGGGAGAGCTCGGAAGGGAAGGAGCACTGTTTTACTTTTTCAACGCAGAATTGGCTGAAATTGAGATCGGACGCCATGTCGCGTTTGGAGAGCCCCTGATGTGCCTAAACAGTGGAAACTCCCAATTCTAACTGAAACCCTAATCCAAACACACCCCTAACCCTAATCCAACGGTAACCCTAACCACACCTCTAACCGAGACACACCCCTAACCCTAATCCCAACCCTATTCCCAACCGTAAATGTAATCCAAACCCTAACCCTAACTTTAGCCCCAACCCTAACCCTAGCTGTAGCCTTAACCCTAGCCCCAACCCTAGCCCAAACCCTAACCCTAGCCCTAACCCTAGCCCTAACCCTAACCCTAGCCCCAACCCTAACCCTAGCCCCAACCCTAACCCTAGCCCTAACCCTAGCCCCAACCCTAACCATAGCTCCAACCCTAACCCTAGCCCTAACCCTAGCCCTAACCCTAACCCTAATGGGAAAATGGAAATAAATACATTTTTTAAATTTTTGAAATTTTTCCTAATTAAGCCGGTGATGAAGGGGGGTTTGATTTACTTTTATAGCGGGTTTTTAGCGGATTTTTATGATTGGCAGCCGTCACACACTGAAAGACGCTTTTTATTGCAAAAAATATTTTTGGCGTTACCACATTTTGAGAGCTATAATTTTTCCATATTTGAGTCAACAGAGTCATTTGAGGTCTTGTTTTTTGCAGGACGAGTTGATGTTTTTATTGGTAACATGTTCGGGCATGGGAGATTTTTTGATCGCTTTTTATTATTTGGCAGAATGACCAAAAACCAGCTATTCATGAATTTCTTTTGGGGGAGGCGTGTATACCGTTCCGCGTTTGGTAAAATTGATAAAGCAGTTTTATTCTTCGGGTCAGTACGATTACAGCGATACCTCATTTATATCATTTTTTTTATGTTTTGGCGCTTTTATACGATAAAAACTATTTTATAGAAAAAATAATTATTTTGGCATCGCTTTATTCTGAGGACTATAACTTTTTTATTTTTTCGCTGATGATGCTGTATCGTGGCTCGTTTTTTGCGGGACAAGATTACGTTTGCAGCGGTACCATGGTTATTTATATGTGTCTTTTTGATCGCGTGTTATTCCACTTTTTATGTGGCGGTATGAGAATAAAGCGTTGTTTTTTGCCTCGCTTTTTTTTTTTTTTTTTTTTACGTGTTCACTGAAGAGGTTAACTAGTGATATAATTTTATAGGTGGGGTCGTGACATCATGCGACACTGCAAGGACGCAGTCAGCTACTGGTTCCCTCTCCGGCTCTAGAAGAGAACTCCACATGGCATGGGGGAAGGTGAGTAGTATCGTAGAAGTGTATTACGAAACAGGGCACATTATAGCAAGATGGAGCACATAGCTACCTGGATGGGGCACATTATACCAGGATGGGCACATTATACCAGGATGGGGCACATTATACCAAGATTGGGAAAATTATACCCGGATGAGGCACATTATACGTAGATGAGAGGCATATATATCAAGTTCAAGCACATTTTACCAGGATGGGGCATATTTTACAAGGATGTGGCACATTTTACCTGGAAGGGGACCAGAATGGGGCATATAATCCCAGGAAGGGACCAATGATAGGACACATACTAGGAATTGGACCAGGATGGGGCACATTGGACCAGGATGGGGCACATTGGTCCAAGAAGGGGACTTGGATGTGGGATGCTATACCAAGAAGGGGACATTGTACCAAGAAGGAGACATTGTACCAAGAAGGAGGACAGGTTGGGAGACATAATCCCAGGAAGGGGCCCAGTATGCGGGAAGTTATTACTGGAAGGGACCTCCCTTAATATATAGCATCCTCTGTTATGTACACTGCTGTTCCATTATTACACATTATTACATAGTATCATGTCTTGTTATATATTTAGCACTATCTCTTACATAGCGTATAATTATTATTTTTGTTAGTCACAGGCCACTCCCTTTAGTATATAGCCATCTCTTTTTAGAAATAAAATTACTGTTGATGACCAGAAGACCAGTCCATCAGCCCATCAGCTGCTCTTTCAGAAAAGAAGCTTTACCATGTTCATTTCAGTTTACATATAACAAGTGTGCTGTTCCCCAGATATAATTACTATTCAGCCGTTCCGTTTGTATATTTTACAGAATACGTTTTGTGTCGCTTCATCAGTTAGGTGTGTTACTATTGTCAGACATATTGCTATGTGCCATCTGCTGGCCAATATTTTTTACTCATATCTGTAATTCTAATTTAGTATTCATATGGGTGTGTCTTCACTGCAGTTCATGGGTCACTTGTTCTCAGCAGCCATTTTCTTTTCATCTGTGCTGTGAGACACGATTCACATTTACTGAGCTTATGAAAGCATCAATTTCTGACCACCACAACAATAAAATCAACAAACAACTGTAATCTGTAGCATGGACTTTAGAGAAAATTACTGCATTGTACCCGGCCACTAGTATTGTGCTGTATTCAGGTTCTGATAAATCCGGATTTGAAATATACCAACCTTGTGGTTCTGCATTCAAGTTGCAGATGCTGAATATGGAAATGGTCCTGTCTGCTTCCGATCTAGGAATACGGAGGTAAGGATTCTCTCACAGCCCCCTTATCAGTCAACTACACCTCCATTCGCCTTATGTGGAGACAGAACAACAAGAGAAGATGGTATGTAATAAAGAATAGAGCGCCACAAATAACAAATATATTGAGTATCCGATATGCAAATTGTCTCTTCAGAGAGGAAGAGGACTAGAACTTTAGTGCCACCTGTTGGAAGGTAGCAATCCTACAATTCAATGTTGACCCTTTAACGAGCCTTGTCACATGACTTAAGATAAAAGCCAAACCAGAATCTCAATTTGCAGACACTGTGTTTCGGGGCGCTGCCCCTCGTCAGTGCAAAGTGGAGATCTGGCTTGGCTGAGTGAGAGGCATCTGACCGGGATCCAAGAAGATATAAAAAAACATGACGTAAGACATTTAAGGGAAGAAAACCAGGCTGCACAGGTACCACTGACCCCAATGTAAAGCAAGTGAGGTACTAGCAAAGTGCATTTAGCATATACAAACTTAATGCATAACCCCTATAGGGCATATGAGAAAAATTCCTCAACTAGTCTATGTAAATAAATCTGTGATGTCATCAGCCATGCTCCTAATCATCAGGGGATAAAGTGCCACTAATAGTGCCAAAGCTAGTGCATACCCATGTACAAAAGAGCAGGGGCAGGGCACAAGCCGTGCACACCAAGCAGAAGCCCCCGGAAGAAGCAAAGAGCAAAACGCGTGTTGCGGCACCGGTGGAGGATACCGTTAGACCACTTGCACTTTTTGCCTCTATATACGTGGCCCGGGAAAATGTAACATTATCGTTTACTTAATGTGTAATCTCACTGCAGACTATTGCCAAACAGACGTATATGCTAACCCTTATAGGGGACCGTCAAAATGGATGCCTTATAGCACCTTTTATATTTTTTCTGGTCGTTGGCCTGTACTTGTGAATTTTATATTGCATTTTGGTTTAGGTATAATCTGCATTAGTAGGTTCAATTAGTTATTTAGGCTACGTTCACATTTGCGTTGTGCGCCGCAGCGTCGTCGCCGCACCAAAACGCATGCGTCGTGCGGCCCTATCTTTAACATTGGGGCCGCATGGCGCCGCATGTACATGCGTTGTCATGCGTTTTGGTGCGTCGTACGCCGCATGCGGCGTTAGGGCGCACCTGTCAGGGCGCGGCAAACGCAACATGTTGCATTTTTTTTGCGGCGCCGACTTTTAAAAAAAACGCATGCGTCGTGTTTGCGTCGCTTTTGCGTCGTCGATGCGCCTTTTTCCCCATTGATTTGCATTGACAACGCAGACGACGCAAGTACTTGCGTCGTGGTGCGTTGTACGACGCATGCGTTTTCCAAAAAAATTGCAAAAATTGTCTAGACTTTGGGGGGGCGCATGCGGCGCAAAACGCTGCGTTTTTTGTTCATAACGCAACTGCGTTTTTGTTTGCGTTGTGCGTTGCGGCGCCGACGCTGCGGCGCACAACGCAAATGTGAACGTAGCCTTATTTATTTTTCCCTGTATGCTGCATTATATTGGCTCTGTGTCCATGGTCTACTATTGGTATTCCCTCTCTGCTTTGGGGTACGTCTCTGTGAATGATCGAAATGTGGTTATTTTAGACCATTTTAATTTTTTACAATAAATCATGTATTTTAAGAATTTTTGTTTGGTTTGCTTCATTGAGTTAGCAGTTTAATTACTGTTTTCTAGGTTTAGATGCATTCAATAAGAAATGCCAGGTAAATTAGGACAATTCTTTGATTACCTTATATTTTTGCATAGGTTAATGATTTGCAGTTATTTTGGTTTAATATCATTCACTCTGTTGAGTTATGAAAGATTTTCAAAAGAAAGCGAACCACTTTGATAAATATGGGACATTTTAAGACAGTTTAGTCTAGGATTGCAAATTCTAATTGCTAGGTAGTCCATACTAAAACTGGACAGTCTAAAAATGCCCCAATTTTTTTTTCATCAAAGTGGTTTGTGCTATTTGATAAATCTGTTTAATTTCAACCACTTCCTGACAGGTGTGATTTCAGTTTTCGCTCTTTTTAATTTTTTTATAGGCACAACTACAGTGGTGTAAAAAAGTGTTTGCCCCTTCCTAACTTCCTATTCTTTTGCTATCTGTCACACTTAAATGTTTCAGATCACCAAACCGATTTAAATATTAGACAAAGACAACAAAAGTAAACACAAAATGCAGTTTTTAAATGCAGGTATTTATTATTAAGGGAAAAAGAAATCCAACCCTACAGGGCCCTGTGTGTTAGGGGTCAAGTTCCCACCTCTGCATAGGGAGAATCTCGGGCCATCTCCACTGCGGTCTCCCATTCTCCTCCTGCCGCAGTGGAGCCTGCTCAGCGGAGACGTTGGTCCCAGCGTCTCGCTCAGTCTGACTCTGTACAAAGAGTTACTGCTGCTTTTCCTGCTTCTGCCATTGAAGTCAGTGCTGGGCAGCGGCGAGCAGACGCTTCTGGGACTAAGTCTTGCTTTTCTCATTCTGAGCATGCCCAGAGTAAGATCTTAGAGGAGATCGAGGGTCACATGATCAGATACTGCAGCTAAGGCCATTGGTCCTTCAGGAAGGTCCTGTAGATGCTCACGCTCTGTGGCAGCCTCTCATTGGTCCTTCTTGGAAGGTCCTGTACGTGCTGCAACTATTTAAGGCTCGCATGGCCGCACGGCCATGCGCTAGTATTGTTCCATGTTATGTGCTTTGCGCCAGTGGGGTCATGTGAGTTTGTGTTCAGGGACCCGGCTGAAATAAGCCCCTAGAATGCTGGCACCTCCGGCTAGGAGATTTTGTGTGAATGTATTCAGGGACCTGGCTGAAATAAGCCCCTAAAATGCTGGCACCTCCGGCGAGGAGTTTGTGTGCATGCATGACCACTGACTGCTCTCAGTTGGGTAGTTAGCCTGTGCCACTGTGAAGTCAAACAGGGCGCATTGCTTTGAGTTTCGGCTACACTGTGAAGTAACAGGGTTAGCACATACCGCCTTATAGTTCCGCCGTTTGCTAGCAGCAGGTTCTCCTGCACGGTGGACCCCGGGCTGCGAAGCATCTATTATAATAAAACCTCTATATTTACTCGGTGCGTTCCGCTTGCCCTAACATAATACTAGTGCCAGGGTCTGGCTAGTAAATGGCAGACATTCAGCAATCCTTGCGGTATATCCAGCAGTTGGAGGGTAGGTTGGCGGCTCTCGAGAGCTCAACCTCAGCTGTGCATGTTACCGCAGTTGCTGTACAGGCTGCTAGCGTGGCTGCAGCAACCTTGTCTACTACCACCCCTGTTCCGACATTATCTCGCCTCCCGCTGCCAGAAAAATTTTCTGGAGATAGCAAATCTTGTAGGGGATTCGTGAGTCAGTGCTCTATCTACCTCGAGCTCCTGGCTACGCGTTTTCCCACAGAGCAGACTAAGGTGGGATTTATTGTGTCTCTCTTGTCGGACAGGGCATTGGAATGGGCTACGCCGCTGTGGGAGCGTTGCGATCATGCAGTGCAGTGTGCTCCGCTGTTCCTGAGCACTCTGAAACAGGTCTTTTTAGGACCTCGAGTCACCCATGACACGGCACTCCAACTGCTGGCATTAACTCAGGAAGTGTCCTTGGGCAGTCATTTTGCCATCCACTTCTGTACTTTAGCTTCTGAGCTGGAGTGGTCGGATAAAGCCCTTATCCCCATATTTTGGAGGGGGCTAGCTGATCACGTGAAGGACGCTCTGGCCACTAGGGAGATTCCTGCCACACTGGAGGAGTTAATAACTGTCTCTACTCCATTTTAACTGTCTATTGACCTCCGTTTTAATGAGCGGAGGTTAGACCGAGCCCAGTGTAGGCAGAGGTTTTGGCTGGCTCCCTCTTTCGCCAAACCTCTGGAATCCCCAGTCCTGGTTCCTGAGTCACATGAGACCATGGTAGTGTCACGAGCGGGATCTAAGTCCCGGACCGCTCGTGCACTCAAGGTCTGTCATCTTTGCCAGCAGTCAGGACATCTTGCCACCAGTCAGCGTCTAGTGGTAATAGGTGGAGGTACACTAGACACGGCAACGTTTGCCTCCAAATTGTCCTTTAAGGGGACAATTATTATAGGCTCATCCTCCCACTCGGTAGAGCTCTGCGTGGATTCTGGGGCGGAGGGCAATTTTATGTCTTCTGCCTTCGTCCAACGTCACGCAATTCTCCTGGTTATGCCAGCTCAACCAGTAACGGTACAAGTGGTGAATGGGTCGACACTGCCCTCAGAGACAACACACCACACCATCCCTTTTACTCTCTCCATGTCGCCATCCCATCAGGAGATTATATCTCTGCTCGTCATTCCTGAGGGAATTGATGAGGTCCTGTTGGGGATACCTTGGCTACGGTACCACTCTCCTCATATCGAGTGGTCCTCTGGCAGAATTTTGGGATGGGGTGAATCTTGTGGGGGTAGGTGTCAGATGGAGTGCATTCAGGTTGCTACTACAGAGGTACCCGCAGATCTATCCTCTCTCCCCAAGCAATATTGGTCTTATGCGGACGTGTTCTCCAAAAAGGCGTCAGAGACCCTTCCGCCCCCTCGCCCCTATGACTGTCCTATTGACCTCTTGCCTGGTGCTGAGCCTCCCCAGGGTCGAGTCTATCCATTATCTCTCCCGGAGACGGAGGCAATGTCTCAGTACATTCAAGAGAATCTGGCAAGAGGGTTCATCAGAAAGTCAGTGTCACCTGCTGGGGCTGGGTTCTTCTTCGTGCAGAAGAAGAATGGGGAACTGTGTCCATGCATAGATTACAGGGGTCTTAACGCCATCACCGTTAAGAATAAGTATCCTTTGCCCTTGATATTTAAGCTCTTCGATAGGCTTCGGGGAGCAAGGGTATTTACTAAATTAGATCTGCGGGGTGCTTACAACCTGATTTGCATCCATGAGGGGGATGAATGGAAGACGGCTTTTAACACCAGGGATGGGCACTATGAATATCTGGTGATGCGCTTCGGGCTCTGTAATGCCCCAGCCGTTTTCCAAGACTTTGTGAACGACATCTTCGGGGATATGCTCTCCACCTCGGTCTTAGTCTATCTGGATGATATTCTCATCTACTCTCCAGATATTGACTCCCACCGGAGAGATGTTTGCAAAGTCTTTGACCTCCTACGGGCAAACTCCCTCTATGCTAAGTTGGAGAAGTGTATGTTCGAGCAGGAGTCCTTACCTTTCCTAGGCTATATCATCTCCTCCCAGGGATTGGCTATGGATCCTGCCAAACTACAGGCTGTGATGGACTGGCAGGAACCCCATTCTCTTAAAGCGGTGCAGCGCTTTATGGGGTTCATTAATTATTATCGCCAGTTCATTCCACACTTCTCAACTTTGGTAGCTCCCTTGGTTGCCCTCACCAAGAAGGGAGAAAATCCCAAATTGTGGTCTGAGGAGGTCTCCAAGGCCTTTAACTCCATAAAGTCACACTTCACTAGCGCTCCCATCCTACATTGCCCCGATGTAGATAAGCCATTTATCATGGAGGTGGATGCCTCATCTGTTGGTGCTGGAGCAGTCCTCTTCCAAAAGGATGCTCAAGGTCGGAAGCATCCTTGCTTCTTCTTTTCTAAGACCTTCTCACCAGCAGAGAGGAATTATGCCATCTGGGACAGGGAGTTGTTAGCCATGAAGTTGGCTTTCTCGGAGTGGAGACATCTCTTGGAGGGAGCTCGTTTTCCTTTCCAAGTCTTCACAGATCATAAAAATTTGTTGTACCTGCAGACAGCCCAGCGGTTAAATTCTCGTCAGGCCAGATGGTCCTTGTTCTTCTCCCGGTTTCATTTCACCCTCCATTTTCTTTCTGGGGAGAAGAACATTCGTGCCGACGCTCTCTCTCGCTCCGTTGTGTCTTCTGTGGAGGAGGAAGAGGAGCCTCGGCTTATTGTCCCCACTGAGAGCCTGAGAACTGTGGCCCCGGTTTTGATAGAGTCTGTGCCTCCGGGCAAGACTTTTGTACCATCCAGTTTGCGACCGGAGGTTGTCTCTTGGGCACACTCGTCCAGGGTGGGTGGACATTTTGGTTCCAAAAGGACATCTGAGTTACTGGCGAGGACATGCTGGTGGCCGCATATGGCTCGTGATGTCGCAGACTATGTTCGGGTGTGTGTCTCTTGCGCCAAGAACAAGTCCCCTCGGCAACAGCCAGCTGGGATGCTTTACCCTCTGCCGGTGGCAGACAGGCCCTGGGAGATGGTCGGGATGCACTTTGTGGTGAGCTTACCCAAGTCTCGTAACTGCACCATTATTTGGGTGATCACCGACCATTTTTCCAAAATGGTTCATTCGGTGCCTCTTCCACGACTACCTTCTGCACGGGCTCTGGCAGCCTTGTTCATCAAGCATATCTTTCGCTTACATGGTATGCCGTACAAGATTGTCAGTGACCGGGGTCCCCAGTTTGCATCTCGATTCTGGAGGGAGCTTTGTCGTCTACTCAGTATTGAGTTAAATCTCTCCTCGGCTTATCATCCCGAGACAAATGGGTTGGTTGAGAGGGCCAATCAGACTCTGGTCACTTATTTACGACATTTTGTTTCTGCCAGGCAGGATGACTGGGCATCCTTGTTACTGTGGGCTGAGTTTGCCCTTAACAACGCTGTAGCTGACTCTACCGGTCAGACTCCTTTCCTGTTATGATCCGGTGACCTTGGAGCCACATGAAAACTTTCTCTGGAGTCGGTGGAACCTGTACTGACCGCAAATCCTGAACTAACACCGCAACTAGAAGTAGCCGTGGGGTGTGCCTAACAAACCCTAGACACCTCGACACAGCCGGAGGACTAAATACCCCTATAGATGGAAATAGGAATGCTATCTTGCCTCAGAGCAGACCCCCAAAGAATAGGCAGCCCCCCACGAATAATGACTGTGAGTAGGAGAAGAATAGACATACGCAGGTAGAAGACAGGATTTAGCAAAAGAGGCCACTCTAGCTAAATAGGAAAGGATAGGACAGATTACTAGGCGGTCAGTATTAAAACCCTTCCAAAAATATCCACAACAGATAATACAAAAAGTTCCACAATCTAACTAAAGACATGGAATGTATATCTGCCACTCCAGAGAATCCAGCAAGACTGAGAAAATACTGACACAATCTAAGCTGGAGAAGAAAACACAAAGAATAGCACTGAATTGTGAAGCACATAGCATGTGTGCCACAGGAAAAAAAAACCAGGCACTTATCTTTGCTGATTTGGCAGAAAGACAGGAGGAACCAGGCAGAGGTCTGTTATGATCCTTAATGGTTGAGGATCACAAATTACTCCAGCTAAGTAACAAACATAGGACAAGCTCTAGGGAGGTGGCAAGCTGGACTGACCGCAAATCTGAACCTAACCAAACACACTAGAAGTAGCCGGTGAACGTGCCTGAATTCCTAGACGTCTCGAGCCAGCCTAAGGAACTAAATACCCCTAGAGAGAAAGAAAGACCTCTCTTGCCTCCAGAGAAATAATCCCCAAAGATATAGAAGCCCCCAACAAATAATAACGGTGAGGTAAGAGGAAGGCACATACTCAGGGGTGAAAGCAGATTCAGCAAATGAGGCCCACTAATACTAGATAGCAGAAAATAGAAAAGGGAATCTATGCGGTCAGTAAAAAACCCTTACAAAATATCCACTCTGAGATTTCAAGAACCCCCACACCAACTAACGGTGTGGCGGGAGAAACTCAGTCCCCTAGAGCAACCAGCAAGCGAAGAAATCACATTTTAGCGAGCTGGACTAAAAACATAATGAACACTGATAATCAAAAAATGATCAAACAAAAACTTAGCTTGTCTTGGAGAGACTGGGAGCAAGGTAGACACACGGAATCTGAAGAGCACTGAATACATTGATAGCAGGCAAGGAACTGAGTATCCAGGTGGGCTAAATAGAAAACCAACCAAGGATAACGAACCAGCCGATGAAGCCAACCTGCACAAGGACAACACTACACAGCACCGCCTGTGACCACTAGAGGGAGCCCAGAAATAGAGTTCACAAGAGTACCCCCCCCCTTGAGGAGGGGTCACCGAACCCTCATCAAGACCCCCAGGGCGATCAGGACGAGCTGCGTGGAAGGCGCGATCCAAATCGGCCGCATGAACATCAGAGGCGACAACCCAGGAATTATCCTCCTGACCATAGCCCTTCCACTTAACCAGATACTGAAGTCTCCGTCTAGAGATACGAGAATCCAAAATCTTCTCCACCACGTACTCCAATTCGCCCTCAACCAGCACCGGAGCAGGAGGCTCAACAGAAGGAACCACAGGTACCACATACCTCCGCAACAAAGACCTATGGAACACATTATGGATGGCAAACGATGCCGGGAGATCCAAACGAAAAGACACCGGGTTAAGGATTTCCAAGATCTTATAAGGACCGATGAAGTGAGGCTTAAACTTAGGAGACGAGACCTTCATAGGAACATACCGAGAAGACAGCCACACCAAATCCCCAACACGAAGTCGGGGACCCAGACCGCGGCGGCGGTTGGCAAAGCGCTGAGCCCTCTCCTGTGACAATTTGAGATTGTCCACCACATGGCTCCAAATCTGCTGCAACCTATCCACCACAGAATCCACCCCAGGACAGTCAGAAGACTCAACCTGACCCGAGGAAAAACGAGGATGGAAACCAGAATTGCAGAAAAAAGGCGAAACCAAGGTAGCAGAACTAGCCCGATTATTAAGGGCAAACTCGGCCAATGGCAAAAAAGTCACCCAATCATCCTGATCAGCAGAAACAAAACATCTCAAATAAGTCTCCAACGTCTGATTAGTTCGCTCGGTTTGGCCATTAGTCTGAGGATGGAAGGCCGACGAAAAAGACAAATCAATGCCCATCTTAGCACAAAAAGTTCGCCAAAACCTGGACACAAACTGGGATCCTCTATCAGACACAATATTTTCAGGAATGCCGTGCAAGCGAACCACATTCTGAAAAAATAGAGGAACCAAATCGGAGGAGGAAGGCAGCTTAGGCAAGGGCACCAAATGGACCATCTTGGAAAAACGATCACACACCACCCAGATGACAGACATTCTCTGAGATACTGGTAGATCCGAAATAAAATCCATGGAGATGTGCGTCCAAGGCCTTTTCGGGACAGGCAAAGGCAAAAGCAACCCGCTGGCACGAGAACAGCAAGGCTTAGCCCGAGCACAAATCCCACAAGACTGCACAAAGGAACGCACATCCCGCGACAAGGAAGGCCACCAGAAGGACCTAGCCACCAAATCTCTGGTACCAAAAATCCCAGGATGACCCACCAACACCGAAGAATGAACCTCGAAAATAACTCTGCTGGTCCATCTATCCGGGACAAACAGTCTCTCTGGTGGACAACGGTCAGGTCTATCCGCCTGAAATTTCTGCAGCACTCGTCGCAAATCTGGAGAATTGGCAGACAAAATCACTCCCTCTCTAAGAATACCAGCCGGCTCAGAAACTCCCGGAGAGTCAGGCACAAAGCTCCTAGAAAGTGCATCAGCTTTTACGTTCTTCGAACCAGGCAGGTATGAGACCACGAAGTTGAAAAGGGAGAAAAACAATGACCAACGAGCCTGTCTAGGATTAAGGCGCTTGGCCGACTCGAGGTAAATCAGATTTTTGTGATCAGTCAGGACCACCACACGATGTCTAGCTCCCTCGAGCCAATGACGCCACTCCTCAAATGCCCACTTCATAGCCAACAACTCCCGATTACCAACATCATAATTTCGCTCGGCAGGCGAAAACTTTCTTGAAAAGAAAGCACACGGCTTCATCACAGAGCCCTCAGAACTTCTCTGTGACAAAACAGCCCCTGCTCCAATCTCGGAAGCATCAACCTCGACCTGAAAGGGGAGAGAGACATCTGGCTGACATAAGACTGGAGCTGAAGAAAACCGGTGCTTAAGCTCCCGAAAGGCCTCCACGGCCGCAGGAGACCAATTAGTCACATCAGAGCCCTTCCTGGTCAAATCCGTCAAAGGTTTAACCACGCTAGAAAAATTAGCGATGAAACGACGGTAAAAATTAGCAAAACCCAAGAACTTCTGAAGACTCTTAACAGACGTGGGCTGAGTCCAGTCATGAATAGCCTGGACCTTGACTGGGTCCATCTCCACAGCAGAAGGAGAAAAAATAAAACCCAAAAAGGAGACCTTCTGTACTCCGAAGAGGCATTTTGAGCCCTTCACAAATAAAGCATTGGCACGCAGGACCTGAAACACCATCCTGACCTGCTTCACATGGGACTCCCAATCATCAGAAAAGACCAAAATATCATCCAGATAAACAATCATAAATTTATCCAGATATTCACGGAAAATGTCATGCATGAAGGACTGAAACACAGAAGGAGCATTAGAGAGTCCAAAAGGCATCACCAAGTACTCAAAATGGCCTTCGGGCGTATTAAATGCTGTTTTCCATTCATCTCCCTGCTTAATGCGCACAAGATTATACGCACCACGGAGATCTATCTTGGTGAACCAACTGGCACCCTTAATCCGAGCAAACAAATCAGATAATAGTGGCAAAGGATACTGAAATTTGACTGTAATTTTATTCAGAAGGCGATAATCTATACACGGTCTCAAAGAACCGTCCTTCTTGGCCACAAAAAAGAATCCTGCACCAAGAGGGGAAGAGGATGGGCGAATATGTCCCTTCTCCAAAGACTCCTTTATATAACTCCGCATCGCGGCATGCTCTGGTATAGACAAATTAAAAAGTCGTCCCTTAGGGAATTTACTACCAGGAATTAAATTTATAGCACAGTCACAATCCCTATGAGGGGGCAGGGCACCGGACCTGGGCTCATCAAATACATCCTGGTAGTCAGACAAAAACTCAGGGACCTCAGAAGGAGTGGAAGAAGCAATAGACACCAATGGAGTATCGCCATGAATTCCCTGACAACCCCAACTAGACACAGACATAGCTTTCCAATCTAAAACTGGATTATGAGCCTGCAACCATGGCAGACCCAAAACGACAACATCATGTAAATTATGCATAACAAAAAAGCGAATCACCTCCTGATGAACGGGAGTCATGCACATGGTCATTTGCGTCCAATACTGAGGTTTATTCTCAGCCAATGGCGTAGCATCAATTCCCCTCAGAGGAATAGGAAATTCCAAAGGCTCCAGGACAAAACCACAGCACCTGGCAAATGTCAAATCCATCAGATTCAGGGCAGCACCCGAATACACAAAGGCCATAACCGAGTAGGACGACAAAGAACAAATCAAAGTAACAGACAAAATAAACTTAGGCTGTATAGTACCAATGGTGACAGGTTTAGCTACCTTTTTTAAGCGTTTAGAGCATGCTGAGATAACATGAGCAGAATCACCACAGTAAAAGCACAACCCATTTTGACGTCTATGACTTTGTCGCTCAATTCTGGTCAGAGTTCGATCACATTGCATAGACTCAGGTCTCTGTTCAGAAAATACCGCCAAAGGATGAGCAGATCTGCGCTCCCGCAAACGCCGATCAACCTGAATGGCTAAAGCCATAGAATCACTCAGTCTTGTAGGGTGGGGAACCCCACCATAACATCCTTAATGGCTTCAGAAAGACCTTCTCTGAAATTTGCAGCCAGGGCACACTCATTCCATTGAGTAAGCACTGACCATTTCCGAAATTTTTGACAATACACCTCTGCTTCATCCTGCCCTTGAGAAAGGGCCAGCAACGCTTTTTCTGCCTGATTCTCAAGATTAGGCTCCTCATAAAGCAGTCCAAGAGCCAGAAAAAACGCATCCACATTAAGCAATGCAGGATCTCCTGGCGCCAGAGAGAAGGCCCAATCCTGAGGGTCGCCACGTAACAAGGAGATAACAATCTTTACTTGCCGAGCGGAATCACCAGAGGAACGAGGTCTCAGAGATAGAAATAACTTACAATTATTCTTAAAATTCTGAAACCTAGATCTATCTCCAGAAAACAACTCAGGAATGGGTATCTTTGGTTCTGACATAGGGCTATGAATAACAAAATCCTGAATACTTTGCACCCGTGCAGCAAGATGATCCACACTAGAAGTCAGAGTCTGAACATCCATGTCTGCAGCTGAGCTCAAAACCACCCAGAGTTCAAGGGGATGAAAGAAGCTAAACAGACTGCAGCAAAGGAAAAGCGGGAGGAGAAAAAAAAAAAATGTATTCAGGTCTTCTTTTTATCCCACTTCTGCGATGCATTAAACACTTTTTGGCCTGCTATACTGTTATGATCCTTAGTGGTTGAGGATCACAAATTACTCCAGCTAAGTAACAAACATAGGACAAGCTCTAGGGAGGTGGCAAGCTGGACTGACCGCAAATCTGAACCTAACCAAACACACTAGAAGTAGCCGGTGAACGTGCCTGAATTCCTAGACGTCTCGAGCCAGCCTAAGGAACTAACTACCCCTAGAGAGAAAGGAAGACCTCTCTTGCCTCCAGAGAAATAATCCCCAAAGATATAGAAGCCCCCAACAAATAATAACGGTGAGGTAAGAGGAAGGCACATACTCAGGGGTGAAAGCAGATTCAGCAAATGAGGCCCACTAATACTAGATAGCAGAAAATAGAAAAGGGAATCTATGCGGTCAGTAAAAAACCCTTACAAAATATCCACTCTGAGATTTCAAGAACCCCCACACCAACTAACGGTGTGGGGGGAGAAACTCAGTCCCCTAGAGCAACCAGCAAGCGAAGAAATCACATTTTAGCGAGCTGGACTAAAAACATAATGAACACTGATAATCAAAAAATGATCAAACAAAAACTTAGCTTGTCTTGGAGAGACTGGGAGCAAGGTAGACACACGGAATCTGAAGAGCACTGAATACATTGATAGCAGGCAAGGAACTGAGTATCCAGGTGGGCTAAATAGAAAACCAACCAAGGATAATGAACCAGCCGATGAAGCCAACCTGCAGAAGGACAACACTACACAGCACCGCCTGTGACCACCAGAGGGAGCCCAGAAATAGAGTTCACAACAGAGGTCCACACCTCCCAACAACAATTGTCAACTGGCAAGGACTAATGAATCCTGCACACCTAAATACCCCAGTCAGAACTGCAATCAGCAGACACACCTGACCAGGACTGCAACCCAGGGACAACTGCATTACCACCTACTACCACCGGAGGGAACCCAAAAGCATAACTCACAACACTATCCTCCTTAATTACGGCCAACATCCGCGGGTTCCTGTGCCTATGCCCGTGTCCTCTGCTGACTCCAGGGTGGCAGACTGGACAGTGGAGGCACGAGACATTTGGGACCACACTCAGGATGCCATCCGGGCCTCCAAGGAGAGAATGAGGTCCTCCGCCGATGCACATCAGTTCCCTGCCCCGACCTTTGCTCCTGGTGACTTAGTGTGACTCTCCGCTCGTAACATCAGGATGCGTGTTGAGTCCACTAAGTTTGCACCTCGCTACTTGGGTCCCTTCAAGGTTCGCGAACAGGTTAGTCCTGTGGTCTATCGTCTAGCCCTTCCTCCATGCCTAGGTATCACCGACACCTTTCATGTGTCCCTCCTTAAGCCCTGTATACATGACCCGCTTTTCTGAATCGTCTGCCGGGACATCGGGTTCGTCTACGGACGATTACGAGGTGAACGCTATTTTGGGGTGCAAGGTGGTTCGTGGCAAAAAAATGTATTTGGTGGACTGGAAGGTTTACAGTCCTGAGGATAGGTCCTAGGAGCCTGCTGAGCACATTCGGGCTCCGCAGCTCATTGCTGCCTTCGAACGTAGCGAGGCCCAAGGAGGGGGGGGAACCTAGGAGGGGGGGTAATGTTAGGGGTCGAGTTCCCGCCTCTGCACAAGGGGAATCTCGGGCCATCTCCGCTGCGGTCTCCCATTCTCCTCCTGCCGCAGTGGAGCCTGCTCAGCGGAGACGTCGGTCCCAGCGTCTCGCTCAGTCTGACTCTGTACAAAGAGTTACTGCTGCTTTTCCTGCTTCTGCCATTGAAGTCAGTGCTGGGCAGCGGCGAGCAGACGCTTCTGGGACTAAGTCCTGCTTTTCTCGTTCTGAGCATGCCCAGAGTAAGATCTCTCAGTGGAGATCGAGGGTCACATAATCAGATACTGCAGCTAAGGCCATTGGTCCTTCAGGAAGGTCCTGTCGGTGCTCACGCTCTGTGGCAGCCTCTCATTGGTCCTTCTTGGAAGGTCCTGTATGTGCTGCAACTATTTAAGGCTCGTATGGCCGCAGGGCCATGCGCTAGTATTGTTCCATGTTATGTGCTTTGCGCTAGTGTAGTCATGTGAGTTTGTGTTCAGGGACCCGGCTGAAATAAGCCCCTAGAATGCTGGCACCTCCGGCAAGGAGATTTTGTGTGAATGTATTCAGGGACCTGGCTGAAATAAGCCCCTAGAATGCTGGCACCTCCGGCGAGGAGTTTGTGTGCATGCATGACCACTGACTGCTCTCAGTTGGGTAGTTAGCCTGTGCCACTGTGAAGTCAAACAGGGCGCTGTGCTTTGAGTTTCGGCTACTCTGTGAAGTAACAGGGTTAGCACATACCGCCTTATAGTTCCGCCGTTTGCTAGCAGCAGGTTCTCCTGCACGGTGGACCCCGGGCTGCGAACGCATCTATTATAATAAAACCTCTATATTTACTCGGTGCGTTCCACTAGCCCTAACACTGTGTGAAAAAGTGATTGCCCCAAAACCTAATAATTGTTTAGGCCACCCTTAGCTGCAATAACTGCAATCAAGCATTTGCAATAACTGGCAATGAGTCTTTTACAACACTCTAGAGAAACTTTGATTGCCCCCCATTAAAACATAAATTAACTGTGGTTTATCACATCTTTGGGAAGCTGAGTTCAAATTCCCTAGCTACCCCCAGGCCTGATTACTGCCACATCTGTTCTCAATCAAGAAATCACTTATATAGGTTCTGCCTGACAAAGTGAGGTAGGGCAAAAGACCCTCAAAAGCTAGACATCATGCCGCAATACAAGGAAATTCTCAGTTTGGAAAAAGTTATAAAGCCATTTCTAAAGGTTTGGGACTCCAGCGAACCACAGTACAAGCTACTGTCCACAAATGGCGGAAACATGGAACAGTGGTGAACCTTCCCAGGAGCGGCCAGGTGACCAAAATTATCCTAAGAGCGCAGCAGCGATTCTTTTAAAAGGTCATAAAAGATCCCACAACAACATCCAAAGAACTGCAAGCCTCATTTGCCTCAGTTAAGGTGAGTGTTCATTACTCCACCATATGATAGACACTGGGCAAAAATGGCCTGCATGGCAGAGTTCCAACATGACAACCACTGCTGAGCAATTAAAACATAAAGGCTCGTGTTAGTTTTGCCAGAAAACATCTTGGTGATCCCCAAGAATTTTGACAAAATACTCTGTTGACTGATGAGACAAAAGTTGAATTTTGGGCGATGTATGTGTCCCATTACATCTGGCGTAGAATTGACACAGCATTTCAGAAAAGGAACATCACCTGGAATACTTGCTGTGGTAAATGGAACCATGAATTCGGCTGTCTACTTAAAAATCCTGAAGGAGAATGTCCAGCCATCTGTCATTACATCAAGCTGAGGCGCACTTGGGTTATACAGCAGGACAATGATCCATAACACACCAGCAAGTCCACCTTTGAATGACTTAAGAAAAACAAAATGATGACTTTGGAGTGGCCTAGTCAAAGTCCTGACCTTAATTCCATTGAAATGCTGTGGCATAACCTTAAAAAGGCTGCTCATTATTGGAAACGTTCCAGTGTGGCTGAATTACAACAATTCTGCTCAGATGAGTGTGCCAAAATGTAGAGTATTGTAAAAGACTGATTGCCAGTTATCACAAATGCTTGATTGCAGTTGTTGCTGCTTAGGGTGGCCCAAACAGATATTAGGTTTAGGAGGCAATTACTTTTTCACACAGAGCCCTGTAGGTTTGAATTTATTTTCCCCTTAATAATAAAGACCTTCATTTAAAAACTGCATTTTGTGTTTACTTGTGTTATCTTTGTCTAATATTTTAATTTGTTTGGTGATCTGAAACATTTAAGTGTGACAAACATGCAAAAGAATATGAAATAAGGAAAGGGGCAAACACTTTTTCTCACCATTGTGTATGAGTGTGTTGGAGCAGTTCTAACTCCAATTTAAAAGTTTCTGGGATTAGTTTTACTGCACCAATGATAGTCAAAGAAATACATAAGTATGTGATTTCTAAAACTCTCCACTAATGGAATAAAGATCACTAGGGATGAGCAAATCTGACCTGTAAAGTTCGGGGTTCATATCAGACGCCTAGTGTCTGGTACTGAACTCCGAACATGGCCTTTTTCCCAGAAGCTTGTCTTACTATTCAGGTTAGATGCCAAATAAAAATTGTTCAAAGGCTGAAGCAGCCAATCTACAAGTTTTTAGGCTGTAAGCACAAGTATTGGCATGGCTGTGACTGGCCAGCGCAACATGTTACCTGGCCTGTATAAATAGCGGATGATGTGTGGTGTCGCCATTGTGCTCTGATTAGCGTAAAAAGCATATTTTTAATAACCAGCCAAGGGAAAAGCAGACAGTTTTGAGCTGGACTTATTATGCTGGGTGGGGGCCAATATCCATTGACCTTCCCAGCCTATTAATATCAGCTGTCTGCTTTGCTTTTACTGGTAATTAAAACTGGGGGGACCCCACATCATTATTTTTAGTAACCAGATAAGGCAAAGCAGTCAGCTGGGGGCTGATACTAATAGGCTGGGATATTGGTCCCTTCCCAGTCTTATAAGACCAGCCCTCAGCCACCCCAGAAATGTGCATCCATTGGATGCACCAATTCTGGCACTTAGCATTGGCTTTCCCCAACTGCACTGGTGCGGTGGCTTTCGGAATTGAAGTCAGCTTTGTAATTTCAGCTGGCATCAAGCCCAGGGGTTAGTAATGGAGAAGCGTCTATCACTCAATGCTTCATAGGTCACCTGTGGTCATGTCTCATGGGCAACGATGTTACTGACGTCATCGCTCATGAGACAAGACGGCGAGTACCCTATAAAGCGTCAGTCTCAGAACGATGCTACATAGCTTGCAGGAGAGAATCGCTGGACATCGTAGGAACCACAATGGATTATCCTGTTTGTGTCTTTTTATTTTTAATTACGGAGTTAGTAATAGGGATATCTGATTGATGCTTCTCCATTACTAACCCCTGGGCTTGATGACTGCTGACATTGCACAGCTGACATCAACCCAAAAAATATTACCCCAATTGCAGTCAGTAAGAACTGATGCTAAGTACCAGAATTTGCAAATCTAATGGATGTACCATTTATATGGTGGTTGAGTGTTGATCTTAGGCTGGGAAGGGGCCAATATTCATGGACCTTCCCCAGCTGTCTGCTTTGCTTAATCTAGTTATAAAAATAGGGGGGACCCCATGTCATTTTTTGGGGTCTCTACTTATTTATTAACAAGTACAGTAAACTACACATGCCAGGCACTGCTCCACTCCTCCACTTGGACCTCCGCCTCCTGGTTCAAGATTATTATTTTTTATTCAATTTTTTTAAAGTAATTTCCCTATCCACATCATTTGTTTGCAGGGCAATTATCCTGCTTTTATCCTCATTTTTCTTCTTTTTGCGGCCGCTAACCCTTACTACGACCATTTTACATCTATTTTACAACACCAAAGTTCAGGTCTCCATTGACTTATATTGAGTTTGGGTTCGGGGTCAAGTTCTGGTACCCAAGCTGAACTTTATAAACTTCAGCTGAACCCGACGAACCCGATCTTCCACAGGTCTGCTCATCCCTAAAGATCATGCTTAGTTATACTGTTCATGAATATAGGCATACCATGCATAAATGTAGGCATTTCTTACATTACAAAATGCAGAATATACTCGTTTAGCTGTTGTAGGGATTCACTGGCTTTCAGACTGCATGTAAGTTAAAGTTCACGCAGTTTCTTTCTCGTCCAATCAGTAAGGTTTATTAACTCTGTACACTTCCACCAGAATAATAATAATAATCTTTATTTTTATATAGCGCTAACATATTCCGCAGCGCTTTACAGACATTATCATCGCTGTCCCTGTTGGGGCTCACAATCTAAATTCCCTATCAGTATGTCTTTAGAATGTGGGAGGAAACCAGAGTACCCAGAGGAAACCCACGCAAACACAGAAAGAACATACAAACTCTTTGCAGATGTTGTCCTGGGTGATTCAAACCCAGGACTCCAGTGCTGCAAGGCTGCTGTGCTAACCACTGAGCCACCGTGCTGCCCCAGAAAGTATAAAAACAAAAAAATCCATACTGCAGTATGAGAAAACAGAGCGGTTCAGCTGCTCAATATTGCGTGTGCAATGTGAGAAACTCGCGCATCAATACCCGGCACTGCCGCCAGCGGTTCGGACCGGAGTGTTCAGCTGCATAGAAATACATGCAGCCACACACTGTGGCCCAGAGTGCCGGCGGAAGTGCCAGGTATTGATGCGCAAGTTTCTCACATTGCACACGCAAGTGTGACCCCGGCCTTAGACTCGGCCACTTGCAAAGATGAAACAACTTACACAGGTCCTTCACCTTGCACACAGAAACAAATACCAGAGGTGTTTGCACCTCCACTTCTAGATTGGAGAGAGGTAAAGACTAGTTCTGCCCATCACAACTAATCATTCCTAACAAACCTGACCCCATATATTGGTCCTATTAACCCTCTCAGCTGCACCCCCTATCTAGGATTCTGCCAGCTGCTTGTCTACACTGCCTGCAGCTTAGGTACACCACTCAGCATCTCTGCTTGGTTAGGTTCACAGGAGAGTATAAAAAAAGTTCAGCGTCTCATTAAAAAAAGTTCAGTGACATTACTTTCTGACTGTTGTCGTCCATATGCAATTAGTTTTTTTTTTTTTTACATCAGCAACTATTAAGTATTTACGAGACCATATACAGTTTTCTATGTTACAGAACTGCAATGTATCCATAAATTTGGATACTATACTGCGACTCCATTTTTTTTTTTTACACACCCATAGATTGGAGTGCGTGACTCTCATCCGATTTACGGAAGTTTAGTGTATACTGAGATTTTTTTTCACACACAGATTTGATCAGTGAAAAAATATCGCTCATCTGCTCGGCCCCATTGAATAACATTGGTGAGAGTGCTGTCCATTTTTTCCAGGGACAGTACTCAGATCAAAAAACGGTCGTGTGAACAATTCCTTGTCAGAAGTATCATGGCTATGAGACTTGGCAGACCCGAAGACATTAACTCCTTCTTTCCTCTAATAAAGGTTTTTTTCAGTACAAATTCTATTTTTAAATGACGACCATTCATTTTATCATTCATTGAACTGGAAAGTAGAAAAAAATCCAAGCGACATGAAATTATGAAAACACACAATTTTCAAATAGTTTTGGAGGTTCACTTTTATTGTATTCATTATACTGTAAAAACAACCTAGATATATGATTCTGCAAGTTAGGGTTCGCTCACACTGGTGAGTAGCTGGCGAATAACTCAGCAGAACGTTTCATCAATGTTTCATCGGATAGCACTTGGTCCAAAGCTATATTATGGAGCAGTGCCAAGTAGCACTTTTTTTCGCATGCCAAGTTGGCATGAGAAAAAAATTGCTGCATGCTGCACTTGGCAGTGTATATTGGACGGCGCATAGCCATACAAGCCTATGGGTGCGTGCAAAACATAGGACTGCACTCTGATGTCATACGAGTGCAGTTTGATGTATGCTGACTCACACAATGAAGAAGATGGCGAAATTAAGTTCTCCATCTTCTCCATGCCTGTGATCCGACTCTCACATGCAAGAGAATTGGATCACAGTAAACAATACTCTTGATCACGCTCGCAGCAGAGTTTGAGCTGAGGGTCATTTGCATAAAGGATCTGATTCTTTCGCATTATAGAATGATCAGATGCTATATCCCTCAGTATGATTAGGCAATACCAAAATTGTATTTTTTTTTATGGAAAAAATTCTGAAATATGTAAAAAAATAAAAAAATTAGTCTGTGTTGCCACTTTTTAATTTTCCAGTCGATGGAGTTTGGTGAAGGCCGCTTTTTGGTGTAGCAAAAGTGACATTTTTATTTATTCAATTTTGAAATTGATATGAAGGTTTAATCTCTTCTTACTGAATTATTTGACTGAGTTACAGAGACTGAAAATATGCAATTCTATAATTTAGATTTTTTTCAAGGCATTTACCACTGAGGTATATTTTCATAGACTGGACTTATAAAGATGCAGCGATACCATAACTATTTATTTCTTTATTTTTAATTGGGGAATAAGAGAAGTGGGCGATACAAGCTTTAATATTTTTTTTTAGTTTTTCTTATTTTCAAAACTTTTTTTATCCATCTTTTTTTCTTGTGAGGGACTTCAACATGCGATCATATGTTCACTTGTTCTATATACTGCAAGTTGTATTGAAGTATAACACAAAAATTGAGCTTGGATTAAGTTGGTACACATGCAGCACATAAACGCATGTTCACATTGGCCATAAAGCGCACAAAACCTACAAGAAAAAAAGTGAGCAAAAAACACAGTTGTAGCTAAATAAGTAAAAAGAAAGTGCATTTAAATAACTCAGGATTCTTATTAACCCCTTAACGACTGCCGATACGCCTTTTAACGGCGGCAGTTAAGGGTACTTAAACCACAGTGCCGTTAATTAAGTGTATAGTGCCCCCCCCACCCCCAGAGTCGGATTTTCTCTGGGGTCTCGGTTGCCGGGGGTAGCCGAGACCCCCAGAGAACATGATTTGGGTCGGTTTTTACAGACCCCCGGGTTGCAATCACTGGTAAATAACTGTTTTTACCGGCAGCCGCAAAGAAAAGAAACAAAAATGCGATTTCCCATTTAATTTCTCTGTCCTCTGATGTGATCGCACATCAGAGGACAGAGAAATGGGGTCCCCGATAGCCCCCTGATACTCACCCGTCTCCCCCGATGCTCCTCGTGGCTCTCGATGGGTGCCGCCATCTTTTTCCGGGAAAAAAATGGCAGGCGCACTGCACATGTGCAGTGCGCCCGCCGGCCGGCACCCGGCAGATCTTTGGGGTCTCGGCTGCCTGGGGGTAGCCGAGACCCCAAAAAACATGATCGGAGTCGGTTTTTACCGACCCGTTTTGCGATCGCCGGTAACTAACCGTTTACCGGCGACCGCAAAAAGAAAAACAGAAAAGCGGCGTGTCATTCTCTGTCCTCTGATGTGATCGCACATCAGAGGACAGAGAAATAGGGGGATTCAGGGACCCTGTTATACTTACCGGTGTCCCTGGGTCCTCCTGCATCCCCTCCTGGCTGCCGGCTTCTTCCTCCGAGAAGAAAATTGCGGGCGCATGCGCAGTGCGCCCGCCGTGATGTGCCAGCCGGCAGAGGAAGATTCTTCCTCTTGTTTTATTTTGGTCACTGTGAGATCCTATCACAGTGATCAAAATAAAAAAAATAGTAAATAACCCCCCCCCTTATCACCCCCTTAGTTAGGAAAAAAATTATAAAATAAAAAAAGTATGTGTTTCTATTTTCCAATTAGGGTTATGGTTAGGGCTAGGGTTAGGGCTAGGGTTAGGGTTAGGGCTAGGGTTAGGGCTAGGGTTAGGGTTGGGGCTAAAGTTAGGGTTAGGGCTAGGGTTAGGGTTGGTGCTAAAGTTAGCGTTAGGGTTGGGGCTAAAGTTAGGGTTAGGGTTGGGGCTAAAGTTAGGGTTAGAGTTGGGATTAGGGTTAGGGTTGGCATTAGAGTTAGGTTTGGGATTAGGGTTAAGGTTAGGGTTGGGGTTAGGGTTAGGTTTGACGTTAGGGTTGAGATTATGATTAGGGGTGTTTTGGGGTTGGGGTTTTAATTAGGGTTATGGATTGGGTTGGGATTAGCGTTAGGGGTGTGTTGGGGTTACGGTTGGAGTTAGAATTGGGGGTTTCCACTGTTTAGGTACATCAGAAGGTCTGCAAACGCGGCAGCCAATTTTGCGTTCAAAAAGTCAAATGCTCCCTCCCTTCTGAGCTCTGCCGTGCACCCAAACAGTGGTTTACATCCACATATGGGGTATCAGCGTACTCAGGACTGATTGGACAACAACTTTTGGGGTCCAGTTTCTCTTGTTACCCTTGCAAAAATAAAAAAAATTGGTTGCTAAAAAATCATTTTTGTGGAAAAAAATTATTTTTTATTTTCATGACTTTGCGCCAAACTTCTCTGAAGCACATGGGCATTCAAAATGCTCATCACATATCTAGATAAGTTCCTTGGTGGGTCTAGTTTCCAAAATAGGGTCACTTGTGGGGGGGTTTCTACTGTTTAGGTTCATCAGGGGCTCTGAAAATGCAACATGACACCCGCAGACCATTCCATCGAAGTCTGGATTTTAATACGTAAATACTTCCCTTCCGAGCCCTGATTTGTGCCCAAACAGTCGTCTCCCCCACATATAGGGTATCAGCGTACTCAGAACAAATTGGACAACAAATTTGGGGGTCCAATTTTTCCTGTTACCCTTGGGAAAATAAAAAATTGGGGGCGGAAAAAATTTTTGTGGGAAAAAAAAATATTTTCACTACTCTGCATTATAAACTTCTGTGAAGCACTTGGGCGTTCAAAGTGCTCACTACACATCTAGATAAGTTCCTTGGGGGGGTCTAGTTTCCAAAATGGGGTCACTTGTGTGGGGTTTCTACTGTTTAAGTACATCAGGAGCTCTGCAAATGCAACATGACGCCCACAGACCATTCCATCAAAGTCTGCATTTTAAAACGTCACTACTTCCCTTCCGAGCCCCGATGTGTGCCCAACAGTGGTTCCCCCAATATATGGGGTATCAGCGTACTCAGAACAAACCGGACAACAAATTTTGTGGTCCAAATTCTCGTGTTATCCTTGAGAAAATAATAAATTGTGAAAAATTTTTGAAAAAAAAAAAGGATTTTTTATTTTCACGGCTCTACGTTATAAATTTCTGTGAAGCACTTGGGGGTTCAACGTGCTCACCACACATCTAGATAAGTTCCATAATGGGTTTAGTTTCCAAAATGGGGTCACTTGTGGGGGGTTTCCACTTTTTACGCACATCAGGGGCTCTCCAAACGTGACATGGCATCCGATCTCAATTCCAGCCAATTCTGCATTGAAAAAATCATACGGCGCTCCTTCTCTTCCAAGCCCTGCCGTGCGCCCAAACAGTGGTTTACCCCCACATATGGGGTATTGGAGTATTCAGGAGAAATTGCACAACAAATTTTGTGGTTCATTTTCTCATTTTACACTTGTGAAAATAAAAAAATTGGTTCCGAAGTAAAATGTTTGCAAAAAAAAGTTAAATGTTCATTTTCTCCTTCCACATTGTTTCAGTTGCTGTGAAGCAGGTCAAGGGTAAATAAACTTTTTGAATGTGGTTTTGAGCACCTTGAGGGGTGTAGTTTTTAGAATGGTGTCAAGTTTGGGTATTTTCTGTCATATAGACCCCTCAAAATGACTTTAAATGTGAGATGGTCCCTAAAAAAATGGATTTGTAAATTTTGTTGTAAAAATGAGAAATCTCTGGTCAACTTTTAACCCTTATAACTTCCTAACAAAAAAAAAATTGCTTCCAAAATTGTGCTGATGTAAAGTAGACATGTGGGAAATGTTATTTATTAACTATTTTGTGTGACATATCTCTCTGATTTAAGGGCATAAAAATTCAAATTTTATAAATTGTTAAATTTTAAAAATTTTCGCCATATTTCCGTTTTTTCATAAATAATCGCAAGTAATATCGAAAAAATGAAGTACAATATGTCACGAAAAAACAATCTCAGAATCAACGGGATCCGTTAAAGCGTTCCAGAGTTATAAACTCATAAAGTGACAGTGGACAGAATGGTAAAAATTGGCTCGGTCATTAAGTACTAAATTGGCTCTGTCACTAAGGGTATGTGTCCACGGTCAGTAAACGCTGCTTGTTTGACGCTGCGCAGAGCTGCAGCGTCAAACACGCAGCGTCCAGATGTTCCAGCATAGTGGAGGGGATTTTTTGAAATCCCGTGTCCACTATGCGTGGAAACACGCACGCGTCGGCCCTGCGACTCCGGACATGCTGCACGTCTTTTCAGATCGCAGCATGTCCGTGTTACCTGCGTCGCCGCAAGTAATATCACAGGGCGCTATGCGAGGGTGCAATGATCCCGGATGTGTACAGTTAACACATCCGGCATCATCGCGTCCCAGAAAGGGGGCGGGGCTTAGCGCCGAGTGGCTTCGCCTCTCCAGCGATACCGCCGGCCTTCCTGAACGTGGACACATACCCTATGGGGTTAATACTGTTTTTGTGTTTGTGTTTTTCTTTGTATTTTTGCATTTTGTTCAAGCCGGGGCATGGCCTCTTTTTTCTGAGTTGGTGATTACATTTAGCGAGTAAATAGAATGCCAAGGCGCACCACAACCATGTATGCAAAGTACATGAACTATACCATATATAATATGTGGTGCAAGTGAGTGATAAATAAACTGTAGAAACCAAGAGAAAAAAGCATCACTCCAAGTATGCACACCACATATGTAAAGAGTAAAGACATAATGATAAATAATATGAAAACACAAAACTTTATTGACACACCACATTAAAACATAATTAAAAACAACAACCACAGAAGAGCCCCGTCCATAACAGTCAATCAATGGTCAGTACAAACATTTGTACATAATGCGGTATATAATATGACCTGAAACGTCACATGCCTGTCCATTAACCCAAAATAAGGACTATATGTGGCCAGCTAGAGAAGCAGAACCTGGCAAAAAATATATATATACATATGAAGCCCTATGCCACCATAAGCATGTCACACTGAGCATAGACAACAGAATAGTGCCTAGATTTATGGCAAATCCTATTTGGCTCATGGGACAAATATGTAAACCAACCTGGCTAGTCTGTAACGGAGGTCCCAGAGTAACTGTATGGTGACCAAATGAGACCCAGTAACGCCAAGAAAGTGCTGAGGTCGATTTACCTAGAGCAAAAGATGGTGGCCACAAAAAGGGTCCATGGGCAGGCAGGCAGACAGGAGGAGGGCTAGTGCAGCCCCACGCGTATCGCCCTCACTGATAGGGCTTCATCAGGGGAGATGATAGCGTGTGTCCAAAACCTTGTATATATACACTCACTGGCCACTTTATTAGGTACACCATGCTAGTAACGGGTTGGACCCCCTTTTGCCTTCAGAACTGCCTCAATTCTTCGTGGCATAGATTCAACAAGGTGCTGGAAGCATTCCTCAGAGATTTTGGTCCATATTGACATGATGGCATCACACAGTTGCCGCAGATTTGTCGGCTGCACATCCCAAAGATGCTCCATACAAGGCAGGATGGATCCATGCTTTCATGTTGTTTACGCCAAATTCTGACCCTACCATCCGAATGTCGCAGCAGAAATCGAGACTCATCAGACCAAGCAACGTTTTTCCAATCTTCTACTGTCCAATTTCGATGAGCTTGTACAAATTGTAGCCTCAGTTTCCTGTTCTTAGCTGAAAGGAGTGGTACCCGGTGTGGTCTTCTGCTGCTGTAGCCCATCTGCCTCAAAGTTCGACGCACTGTGCGTTCAGAGATGCTCTTAGGCCTACCTTGGTTGTAACGGGTGGCGATTTGAGTCACTGTTGCCTTTCTATCAGCTCGAACCAGTCTGCCCATTCTCCTCTGACCTCTGGCATCAACAAGGCATTTCCGCCCACAGAACTGCCGCTCACTGGATTTTTTTTCTTTTTCGGACCATTCTCTGTAAACCCTAGAGATGGTTGTGCGTGAAAATCCCAGTAGATCAGCAGTTTCTGAAATACTCAGACCAGCCCTTCTGGCACCAACAACCATGCCACGTTCAAAGGCACTCAAATCACCTTTCCTCCCCATACTGATGCTCGGTTTGAACTGCAGGAGATTGTCTTGACCATGTCTACATGCCTAAATGCACTGAGTTGCCGCCATGTGATTGGCTGATTAGAAATTAAGTGTTAACAAGAAGTTGGACAGGTGTACCTAATAAAGTGGCCGGTGAGTGTATATATACACCTAATAATTAGAAAAGTCAGCAAACCTGTGAGCCAGCGGCGGTTCCGCTTACTGCGCACACGCAGAGAATCCAAAAGGGGGGGGAATGTGAAATTGCCGGCCAGCGTCTAATCAGAGTAAAGTCCATGATACATCCGGCAGAACGGCGAGGAGGAGGAGCCAGTGAGGGCAATACTATACGGTTACTCTGGGACCTCCGTTACAGACAAGCCAGGTTGGGGGCTGATATTAATAGCCTAGGAATGGACCATGGTTATTGCCCCCCAGCTAAAAACATCGTCTCCCAGCCGCCCCAGAAAAGGCGCATCTGTAAGATGCGCCAATTCCGGCACTTAGCCTCACTTTCCCACTTGCCCTGTAGCGGTGGCTTATCTTATTGATACCTCCCATTACTAAGCCGTGGGCTTGATGTCACCTTACAATACAAAGGTGACATCAACCCCACAACTATTACCCCACTTGCCACCACTACAGGGCATGTGGGCAGAGCGAGGCTAAGTGCCAGAATTGGCGCATCTTAAAGATGCGTCTTTTCTAGCGTGGCTGAGTGCTAATGTTTTTAGGCAGGGGGGCCAAATCCATTGCCCCTTCCTAGGCTATTAATATCAGTCCGTATCTGTCTGCATAGCCTTTTCTGGTTATTAATTCTAGGGGGACACCACTTTTTTTGGGGGGGCTCCCCTATTTTAATAGCCAGTAGAGGCTAAGTATACAGCTGTGAGCTGATATTAATAGCCTGGGAAGCTCCATGGGTATTACCCCCTTCCCAGACTATAAACATCTGCCCCAAGTCACTGGCTTTCCCTCTGCTGGTTGCGAAAAATGCGCAGAAGCCCACACCCTTTTTTTCTGCAAAATATTATTTTACTAATTAAATACATGGCCAGTAATTTGCACACACACTGTACTACTTGTATTTGTCACTGACATCTATACATCTACCTATTCTATATTTACTGTTTGTAATCCATCTCTTCTATCCTGTCGGCTCCTACAGTGATTTTACAGAAGCCAGCAAATGAATTATCGGCTTTTCTTCTATCTTTCTGTGCAATATAAATACATATATATGTGTGTTACTGACATCAATATATCTATGTATTCTATGTGTATATTTCTATTCTATCTATTCCATTCTAACTTGTCAGTGTGATTTTACTGCACACTGCACATGAATTACCAGCTTTTCAAAGGACATCGGTGCATATAAAATGGACAGCATTCTCATGCTGTGCGTGCTGTGCGTTTTTTTCTCGCACCCATAGGCTCGCATTGGCAAGACTCGGCCGAGATGCGCAGCAAATAGTAGCAAGTTGCGATTTTTTTCTCAGACCGATTTCAGCTGAGAAAAAAAATCGCAGATGAGATTTTTGCACATTTTGTTTCTTGTTGGTTTTTTATTGTAGTATGTAGACAAATGATTAAATGATTTAAATGCAGCTGTCAATCATTTAAATGGTTAGATAACAGCGATCAGTGCACACTGGTCGCTGATGTTACAAAACGATGCTGACTCTGTATCACAGCCAGCATATCCTGGGAATGACGCAGATTAAGCATGTGAGCCTGTTCCACACATGCAGACCCAACATATGACCTACCAATACCTCAAATGTCAGGAACAGGTTATAACTGACTAGTCTAGGCACACCATCATTTTATGCCAGAAATCAGTTCCACAATTGGGGTGCATTTGTTAGCGCATAGTATATGATGCACCTTTTCCTGAATCCCAGCCCCGCAGTGTGAATAAATCAGAAGACACTACGGGGCGGGGATTCACAGGCAGGGCGGCCGCACAGGCGCAGTCAGCTAGACTGCATATGAGCACAAACGGGCAGCGCTCACTGCGCCTGCCCAAGGCAGGAGAAAAGAGCGCAGGCGCCGGCTGATTTCAAAACAGCGGTGAGGAGGCGGCATCCGGCGCCAAGAAGACTTGAGTGACGGCTGTGTGGCGTCTGCAGCAGGGAGGAAAGGCCTGCCTCCAGGACTGAAGAAAGGTATTTAGGACAAATTACAAAACGGATTATTTCTGCAGTTACAGCACCCAGAACTAAAAGAGCCACCTTGTCAGAATGCAGCATTACTGCTGCACAAGGTGGCTGTTTGAGTTTCAAACGCCTGAAGGGGGGGGGGGGGTGACAGGTTCCCTTTAATTCAATCACAAACATCTCGCAAACTGTGAACAGTGAAAACACAAATCACAGTAGATAGTTGGACGATGTCTATTAACCTAATATTAGAAAACCCCTTTAAGAGAAGAACCATTCCACTTAGATAAATGGCATTAAAAGGAAACAGATTAAATAAGACTTGAGGCTTTTGAACTGTAAAAAGGGCAGATGAGGTCGAGCCATAAATGTCACGTTTGCTATGCGGCAGACTGAGCAGTGTGCCGACAATAATACTATATCATATAGAGGATTCGCAGGGTCCACTGGCCGAGTAAAATCCTGTATTACATATTTTGTTTAGCTGCAATAACATCGCTGTCAACAAAAGAAATAAAATAACAAAAGGATATTAAAAAAATAATTTTTCTGGTCTCATGCTTCTCGATGTGACAGTAAATCTATAGTGTCTAATAAGTGAGAATATACAGTGGTGATTGCTGCTTAAATGTACTATTAATTACTTGCAATGAACGCGACGTAGTATAACCCAGCAAGTAAATAAATTAGGTTTGACCTTGATCAATAAAACGGGGCAGGCTTATCACAAGGTCTGCCAACAAGGTCCCCATTAAACAGTCCATTCTGATTTATCTTTTTATAAGTAAAAGGATTAAACATCTAATACGTCTGACACCTTGGACGTGGCTCAAAGCCTGAGTGACACTGAAACTGAGCTGAAAATGTATAATAATAATAATAATAATAAAAAATAATATTGCTTGATTACTAAAAGTAATATGTAGAAATGCTGATGTGTTGCCAAGTTGTGCAGACTTTTAGGGCCTGTGTAGACAATGAGCCCAATTCAACAAGACTCACGATGTTCACGCTGCTCTTGAAGAGGAGATGTGCTGAAGTCATATGCCCCGATCCATGAATCAGGGAACACTTAAACAACAGACTATAACTCCAAGTAAATAAAACTTCTGTGAAATCAAACTGTCCACTTAGGAAGCAACACTGTTTGACAATCAATTTCACATGCTGTTGTGCAAATGGAATAGACAACAGATGGAAATTATTGGCAATTATCAAGACACCCTCAATAAAGGAGTGGTTGTTCAGGTGGGGACCACAGGCCACATCTCAGTACCAATGCTTTCTGGCTGATGTTTTGGTCACTGGTGCAGTAGGCCCTGAGTTCTTCCTAATGCAGGACAATGCCAGACCTCATGTGCCTGGAGTGTGTCAGCAGTTCCTGCAAGATGAAGGCATTGAAGCTATGGACTGTCCCGCCCATTCCCCAGACCTGAATCCGATTGAACACATCTGGGACATCATGTCTCGCATCATCCACCAACGTCACGTTGCACCACAGACTGTCCCGGAGTTGGTGGATGCTTTAGTCCAGGTCTGGGAGGAGATCCCTCAGGAGCCCATCCGCCGCCTCATCAGGAGCATGCCCAGGTATTGTAGGGAGGTCATACAGGCACGTTGAGGCCACACACACTACTGAGCATCATTTCCTTGTCTTGAGGCATTTCCACTGAAGTTGGATCAGCCTGTAACTTCATTTTTCACTTTTGATTTTGAGTATCATTCCAAATCCAGACCTCAATGGGATATTAATTTTGATTTTACATTGATCATTTTTATGTTTTATTGTTCTCAATACATTCCACTATGTAATGAATAAAGATTTGCGACTGAAGTATTTAATTCAGTGATATCTAGGATGTGGTATTTTAGTGTTCCCTTTTTTTTTAGCAGTGTATATATATATATATATATATATATATATATATATATATATATATATATATACACTAGATGGTGGCCCGATTCTAACGCATCGGGTATTCTAGAATATGTATGTAGTTCATTTATGAAGATTTTAGAATAATACATTGAATACACAGGATTCGGCTGGGCCGTTCGATTGCACCTGTCGCTAATTTTTCGCGGCCGGCCATGTAGTATATAGCACAGCCACGTAGTATATAACAGCCCACGTAGTAAATAGCACAGCCACATAGTATATTGCACAGCCACGTAGTATATTGCACAGCCACGTAGTATATAGCACAGCCACGTAGTATATAGCACAGCCCACGGAGTATATAGCACAGCCCACGGAGTATATAGCATAGCCACATAGTATATAACACAGCCCACGGAGTATATAGCACAGCCTTGTAGTATATAGCAGAGCCCACGGAGTGTATAACAGCCCATATAGCATATAACACAGTCACGTAGTTTATAAGAGCCCACGTAGCATATAACACAGCTCACATAGTATATGACAGCCCACGCACACAGTATATAACACAGCCCACATAGTGTATAACACAGCCCACGTAGTGTATAACACAGCCCACATAGTGTATAACACAGCCCACATAGTGTATAACACAGCCCACATAGTGTATAACGCAGGCCACGTAGTGTATAACACAGGCCACGTAGTGTATAACACAGGCCACATAGTGTATAACACAGGCCACGTAGTGTATAACACAGCCCACATAGTATATTGCACAGCCCACATAGTATATAGCACAGCCCACGCAGTATATTGCACAGCCCACGTAGTACATTGCACAGCCCACATAGTATATTGCACAGCCCACGTAGTATATTGCACAGCCCATGTAGTATATTGCACAGCCCGCGTAGTATATTGCACAGCCCACGCAGTATATTGCACAGCCCACGTAGTATATTGCACAGCCCATGTAGTATATTGCACAGCCCGAGTAGTATATTGCACAGCCCACGCAGTATATAGCACAGCCCATGCAGTATATTGCACAGCCCACGTATTATATAGCACAGCCCATGCAGTATATAGCACAGCCCACGTAGTATATTGCACAGCACATGTAAAATATTGCACAGCCCACGTGGTATATAGCACAGCCCACATAGTGTATAACACAGCCCATGCAGTATATAGCACAGCCCACACAGTATATAGCACAGCCCACGCAGTATATAGCACAGCCCATGTAGTATATAACACAGCCAACGTAGTATATAGCACAGCCCACGTAGTATATAACACAGCCCACGTAGTACATTGCACAGCCCACGTAGTACATTGCACAGCCCATGTAGTATATTGCACAGCCCACACAGTATATAGCAATGTGGGCATCATATCCCTGTTAAAAAAAAAAGAATTAAAAAAAAAATAGTTATATACTCACCTTCAGTTGGCCCCGGATCCAGGCGAAGCGTTTACCGACGCTCCTCGCGTGCTCCGGTCCCAAGAGTGCATTGTGGTCTCACGAGATGATGACGTAGCGGTCTCGCGAGACCACTACATCATCATCTCGCGAGACCGCAATTCATGGAGCGGTCACCGGGGCGTCGCGAGGAGCGGGAAAGACCGGTTCTGGATCCGAGGGACCGACGGACGGTGAGTATATAACTATCTTTTATTTTTTTATTATTTTTAACATTAGATCTTTTTTCTATTGATGCCGCATAGGCAGCATCAATAGTAAAAAGTTGGTCACACAGGGTTAATAGCAGCGGTAACAGAGTGCATTACCCGTGGCATAACGCGGTCCGTTACCGCTGCCATTAACCCTGTGGAGGGGAGTATGGAGTGGGCACTGACTGCGGGGAGGAAGGAGCGGCCATTTTGCTGCCGGACTGTGCCCGTCGCTGATTGGTCGTGGCCGTTTTGCGGCAACCAATCAACGACTTGGATTTCCATGACAGACAGAGGCCGCGACCAATGAATATCCATGACAGACAGACAGACAGACGGAAGTGACCCTTAGACAACTACAGGTGTTGGACAAAATAATGGAAACACCTAAGGTTTTGGCATCATAATCTTCGAACATGTGATAAACATGCAAACTGTGACATATGGTAATGTTTTGCAGTTGATTATTTGTGTTATGTGATATGTGTATGTAAATTAACTGTTTGTTTTGCATAATTGTAAGAACATTGATGAGAACCTGATACCAATGGCAGACCTCTCAGATTTTCAAAGAGGCCAAATTGTTGGTGCTCGTATGGCAGGCGCTAGTGTAACAGAAAGTGCCCAAATGCTTGGCGTGTCAAGAGGTAGTGTCTCCAAAGTAATGACTGCGTTTGAAAGAGAAGGAAAAACGTCCACAGCAAAGCACAGGTCCGGCCGAAAGTCAAAGTTGACTGAGAGAGACCGTCGGACTCTAAAGTGAATTGTAAGAGAGGATCGCAAGACCACGGCTCCGAAAATCACTGCTGAGCTCAATGAACACCTACAGAACCCAGTTTTCAAGAAAACTGTTCGTCGGGAGCTGCACAAATCTGTATTCCACAGAAGAGCTGCAATTAGAAAACCGCTGCGCTCAATGACAAATGTTTGCAAGCGTTTAGAGTGGTGTAGAAACCTCAAGAATTGGTCCCTCAACAGTGGAAACATGTGATATTCTCAGAAGAATCATCGTTTACCCTATTTCCGACCTCCGGCCGAGCGTACGTTTGGAGACAGCCGAAAGAAGCATTCCATCCAGACTGCCTTCTCCCAACTGTAAAACATGGTGGAGGTTCTGTGATGATCTGTGGTGCTATTTCATGGAGATCCGCCGGGCCAATGATATCCCTTCATGGAAGAATTGACAGACGAGATTATTTAGGCATTTTGGGCGACCAAGTGCACCCAATGGTTCAAGCACTGTTCCCGGAGGGGAACGCCATCTTTCAGGATGATAATGCACCAATTCATACAGCTAGAATCGTTAAAGCATGGCACGAGGAACATTCTAATGAAGTTGAGCATCTCATCTGGCCCCCACAATCCCCAGATCTCAACATTATTGAGCATTTATGGTCGATTTTAGAGATTCAAGTTAGACGTCGATTTCCACCGCCATCGTTGCTCAAAGAACTGGAGGGTGTTTTAACTGCAGAATGGGCTAAAATTCCTTTGGAAACAATTCACACCTTGTATGAATCCAAACCTCAGAGAATTGAGGCTGTAATCGCTGCAAAAGGTGGACCTACGCCACATTAAACTAACTTTTGTTGATGTTTCCAGGTGTTTCCATTATTTTGTCCAACCCCTGTATATAGTAGATATATATACTGTATATATATATACATAACTGAACAGCACCAAATCTTTTAGGGGTTGTTCACTACTGGGACAACCCCAAAATGTTCGGCCCCGATAAAATATTAAAGCTTATACTCACCTCCTGTGCTGGCGCCATTCCCAGAGTGGCTGTGATGACCCCCCAGGGCTGTGATGTGGTGAACAGGCCCTGGTGAGCGCATTCTCCTGTTTGCCCGAACTGACCAATGCTGCAGATGCGCGTGCAAGCACGAACGAGGGCTGCACTCACGTGGGCCACCGCAGCCTTGGTCAGCGCGCGCACCAGGGCCCATGCAGAAGGTTTAAAGGGCCGGCCGCCCATTTTGTTGCTCAGTGCTTAGGGGTCCGCCCAGTCTTTGCTGGACTGGGTGGGCCCGTAAGCACGTCGGGCCCTGTCACAGCTGCGACCCCTGTGATCTCTGTAGTTCCGCCCCTGTTGAGGATTCTACTTAGTGTTTTGAGATGAATCCATCTAAAAATGAAAACCAGCTTCTCAATTACCACATGGTACTTAGAAATTGAAATCCAAGGTTACCCACTTATCTCTTTAGTTTGTCCTAATACCTAGATAACCAGTCATATGGACAAGTACCAGAAACCCCATCCTTTTCTCAAATAGGGAAGCTGTAGAGTCCCCCATGCCCTCTGAACTACCAGTAGTTGTATCTGCATATGCAAATACCCTGCCTATGAGTCCCTTTATTACATTAAATTATGCAACTTTTCGTGTTCTCGTGCTGTTTTTGGTCAACTCCAACAAAAAGGGTGGGGCTGGGGTGGATGGGGGTGTGGTGACTGCCACTCATCAAATTCATGACAGCAGCGGTGTCCGCTAAGTCAAAAATCTTGCTCCAGCAGGGACTAAAGTAGGATTTGTGGCGAGGCGCACACATAGGTCGTCTGACACTCCTCATTCATAAAGATTGATTTCTTTTCTCCTTAAACCCAAAAAGAATGCAATAAAAATGTAACACTGAGGCTGCATAAATGCTGCGCTCTCCTACTGGTTTTTATCTGCATGTTTTTTGCAGGTGCCTGCATCAGGTATGCAATATCAATCTCCTTTGGGGTTTTGCTGTGGTTTTTTATGCCTTTCCTCCCTTATTTGATACATTTTTAGCACAGTGGGCAGTGACGCACAGTAGGCAGAGTTTTCAAGAAATCACAACCACATTGTCTGGACCGTTAGGCCGTGTTCACATATAGGATAAAGGCTGCATTTTTTCTGCTTTGTTACTTATGCAGCAGTGGTTGGGCATGCGCCTGTCAATATGCAGCAGTGGTTGGGCATGCGCCTGTCAGTATGCAACAGTGGCTAAGCATGCGCAAATGTCAGAATGTAGCAGTGGTTGAGGATACGTATGTCGGTATGCAGCAGTAGTGGAGCATACGCCTGTCAATATGCAGAGTGGTTGAGCATGTGCCTGTCAGTGCTGCTCAAACTTATGCTAGTCAGCAGCCAGAGCTCCTATCATTTAGAATTTGTTAGCTGTTTTTATTTGTGGTTTTACTTTTGTTTCTTATTCTAAATATTCCTCAGCGCCACTCTGTTAGGGCTGGCGGAACGCACCAAGTTGCACAAAAGGGAAAACGCTGTGCCCTGTTAGTGTCACAGGGGAACACAGCTGCCTAACAGAGCAAAAGCAATCAGTGGTCAGGGAGTAGCAGGCACACACACACCTCCTCTCCGGTGGAGCCGGAATTCTAATGGCTTTACGCCAGCCCTGAATTCACCTTCAAACTCCTCACCGGAGGTGCCGGTATCCTAGTGGCTTATTTCAGCCGGACCCTGACCATAAGCAGACAAGACCACTCAGTAGCTAAAGCTCAAAATATAAGCTGATACTAGCGCATGGTCATGCAACCATGCGAACCTTTTATAGCTGCAGCAACTTCTGGACCTTCCTAGAGGACCAATGAGAACTGCTACAATACCTGAGCAACTTCAGGACCTTCCTAGAGGACCAATGGGAGCTGCTACAGTACCTGAGCAACTTCAGGACCTTCCTAGAGGACCAACGGGAGCTGCCACAGTACCTGAGCAACTTCAGGACCTTCCTAGAGGACCAATGGGAGTTACCACACTACCTGAGCATGTGACCCCCGACCTCCAATGAGAGGTCTTATCCCTGGCATGCTCAGAAGGGGAAAAGCAGGACTTAGTCCCAGAGACCTCTGCTCGCCGCTGACCAGTACTGGCTACAATGGCTGAGCCTGGAAAGGCAACAGTAACCATCCCCACAGTATAAGGCTGAGCCAGATTCTGGGACCGACGTCTCCACTGGGTAGGCTCCACTGCCTACTGCCACTGCCAGCTGCAGCTGGAGAAGAATGGGAGACCGCAGCAGAGATGGTTCGAGATTCCCCTTGTGCAGAGGTGGGAACTCGACCCCTAACACACTCTTGTCTGAAAGTTGAGCCTGGTATTGCATCTAATCTCAATTCAATAAAAAAGGACTGAACTGCAATACTGGCCACTGCCTAAAGACAAGGGGGTGCTATTTATGGTGAAAAAAATGCTAATTAGTATATTGTGGTGCAGATCTAGACCCTGGCAAGTCATTATTACCATATTGGTATATAACACCTGAGGTGTGCAAGTGCATAATGATATCATTGTTAGTCATTGCCCCTTTCCCTATTATACAGGTTGCAGTGTTGTAATTTTCAACCTTTTAAGCCATGCGCATTGTCATTTCTTTTAATAATGTAGAAGAAAAGCACAAGATGTATCCATAAAAGCGTAAAGAAGCCATTCAATCACCTGGCATTACCAGTGGCAGAAACAATCTCTTTATCCTGCCCTTAATTATTGTAAAGCGACCTCCGTTCAGAGAGTGCCCTTTGCTGGCCTGTGAGAAATCTCTCTGGAGAGCGGCTGGCTTCAAGTACCTTTTCACTTTGTCAACATGTCTTCTCTGGAAATAAAACTCAGACTGTCACTTATTGTCCATGTGTAAGCTGACGTCCCAACAGGCAGGACCTCAAATCACAAAATGGTGAAAAATAACCTTGAAATTTAAAGAGGAACCAATAGTCGCACCACACATTATATATTTTACCATTTTAAACCCCACAATTAGCAATGCAGTTTTAAATTCTAGGCTTATCTAATAGCAAATATGGGGCGAAATCTTATAGAATTAAACCCTTAATGACCAGGCCAATTTTTACAATTCTGACCACTGTCACTTTATGAGGTTATAGCTCTGTATTGCTTCAATGTATCCCACTGATTCTGAGAAAGTGTTTTTGTGACATATTGTACTTCATGATAGTGGTAAAATTTATTCGATATGGCTTGCTTTTATTTATGAAAAAAATGGAAATATGGCAAAAATTTTGCAATTTTCAAACTTTGAATTTTTATGCCCTTAAATCAGAGAGTGATGTCACACAAAATAGTTAATAAATAACATTTCCCACATGTCTACTTTACATCAGCACAATTTTGGAAACAATTTTTTTTAAAGAAGTTATAAGGGTTAAAAGTTGACCAGTGATTTCTCATTTTTTCAACAAAATTTACAAAACCATTTTTTTAGGGACCACATCACATTTGAAGTGAGCTTGGGGGGGGTCAATATAACAGAAAATTCCCAAAGGTGACACCAACTGAAGGTGCTAAAACCACATTCAAGAATTTTATTAACCCTTCAGGTGCTTCACAAAAAAATTACTGTGGAACCAATTTTTTTTTATTTTCACAAGGGTATCAGGAGAAAATGGACACCAAAATTTGTTGTGCAGTTTCTCCCGAGTACGCCGATACCCCATGTGGGGAAAAGCCACTGTTTAGCTGCATGGCAGGGCTCAGAAGGGAGGGATCACCGTTTGACTTTTTGAACGCAAAATTGGCTGGATTCAAAATGAACCAATAGGAAAAATTTCCTATTGTTGCTGGGTGCCGGCCGGCAGATCTCGGCGGGTGCACTGTGCATGTGCCCTCCATTTACTCCTGGAAAAAGACATCGGCAGCCTGGGGACTTCACGGGGGCATGCAGGGACACCAGAGGTACCTGGAAGGGGGATCAGGGGATCCTATTTTTTGCTCCTCCGATGTGCAATCACATCAGAGAAGCGAGAAATTAAATGGAAAATCTGACTTTTTTTGTGCGGTGGCCGTTATACCATTAATAACTGTGATCGCAACACTGGGGTTGGTAAAAACTGATCCGAATCATGTTCTCTGGGGTCTCAGCTACCCCCGGTAGCTGAGATCCTGGAGAAATGCCGACTCTGAGGGGTGATATACCCTTATTCCTCAGCGCCATTAAAGCTGTGGTTTAAGTACCCTTAACTGCCACCGTTAAAAGGTGTATCGGCGGTCATTATATTATAGAAAAAGCAATGTTGTTGTGTGTTTTTCAGGGTCTAAAATAAGTGCGACTTAGCAATTAAATAGGGACAGGAGCAGAGCCCTTTCTGAACTCTTCTGTCAGTTGTTGTGCAGCGGGATTTGTGCAGTGTGACAGACAGGCAGTGACCCAGGAAAGTTTAAAACAAAGTCTCTTTTTATTATCAGCGTACTCACAAACACCTCCGTGTACGCTGAGGGGTGCCAGGCCTTTTGGCTCCGCTTGGCTGTGTGGCCTCACGCAGGTTGAGCTCTGCAGAGCCTTCTGCTCTGCCCCTTTGAAAAACCAAACTGACACACCCAACCCTCTGCTGGAGGGGTTTTCACAAGCAACCTGTGACCATAGGCCACATGGAAAACATGGCTGGGAAGGAAACGGGCCGCCCCACTACCAACCTGTAGACCATTTAAAAAATAAAAGCCCAGCACAAGTTTCTTAAATCTGCCTTGGACAAATAGCCTGCTCAAGACGAACACTCCTTTAGGCCTGTCCCACACGTCCAGATAATTCCGGTACCGGAAAAAATCGGTACCGGAGTTATCCGTGTCCGTGTGTCCGTGAGCTCACGTAGGCCATCCGTGTGGCATGTGCCGCCTGGGTACCACACGGACCGTGCAGGAGAGACAGCGCTACAGCTGGGGAGAAGGGATGAAAAATCTTTTTTGTTTTTGTTTTTATGTGTTTAAAATAAGCTTTCGGGCATCCTCCCCCCTCCCACCCCCTGTGCGCCCGGCCGCCGGCATTAAAATACTCACCCGCCTCCCTCGACGCTTGCTCTCCGCCCCGCTGCTTCTCCTGCACTGAGCGGTCACGTGGTGCCGCCCATTACAGTTGATGAATATGCGGATCCACCTCCCATAGGGGTGGAGCCGCATATTCATCACTGTAATGGGTGGCACCACGTGACCGCTCATACAGGAGAAGCAGCGGGGTGGGAGGGGGGAGGATGCCCGAAAGCTTATTTTAAACACATAAAAACAAAAACAAAAAAGATTTTCCATCCCTTCTCCCCAGCGAGCGCTGGAGAGAACGGATGAATGGCGGCTTCAGCACCATGCTGGGGGGACAGCGCTTACTGTAAGCGCTCTCTCCAGCACGGCACACAAACTGCACACGGAAAACATCCGTGTGCGTTACGTGTTTTACACGGGCCCATTTATTTTAATGGGTCCGTGTAATACGTGCGCTCCCACGAACACTGACATGTCTCCGTGTTTGGCACACGGAGACACGGTCCGCAAAAAATCAATGACATCTGCACAGATGCATTGATTTCAATGTGTCTATGTGTGTCAGTGGCTCCGGTACGTGAGGAAACTGTCACCTCACGTACCGGAGCCATTGACGTGTGAAACCGGCCTTATTTTGCATAGCAATCATAGCTATGCCTCTGAATGCAATGCACTCCCGCGGCCTCAATATGCTATTGTGCGCATCCTGGGGGCCACATAGTGACCCTCGCATATGACACTGGTTGGTGCCTCACACAGTCAATTAAAAATCAGTCACAATCTCTGCACAGCCTAGAAATAGTGACCCCCGTCATGTGCAACAATGCTATTTACCTGTAGATATAAGGTTTATTTGCAGGTAAATAACATTAAAATGCTGCCTGGCCAACTTGCTGAATGTGCAGGTACCAGGAGGAAATTTACTTATATTCTACCTGTATCCATGAGCTTTCAGTCATAGGGGCGGTGCACGGAGTGGTTACAGTCACTGCTTACTCTGCAGTGACCACGCTGTAATCACTTCCTGGCAGTTTGATTGCCAGCACTCTCTGTATTGTGTATGTGTAGAACATGCTGTCAATCAAAGTGTCAGGGAGTGACTACAATGCGATCACTGTGTAGTATTACCGCTGCTTGCGTATGGCTGTGAGTCACCCGCCAGGGCCGTGGGGTACTCGATACTGGGTCCGGTGTTCACAGGGGGATGTCACAGTGGCTGCGACCCGGTCCATGGCCCAGGGCACCCGTGTAAAAGGGAAAGGTCTTAAAGGGAATATAGTTTATGTTCGTGACGCCACCTGTGGTATTCGGTCTGGGTGACCGATGCTGCTTTAAGGGGTCCGCTGGGGTGATGTTATGGCAGCTAGATGGTATACCTCCCCACAGGTGAAGTATATCCCCAGGGCTTCCCAGTATGTAGATAGTAGAATGGTGAGAGGTGCAGTGAAGAACGAGGACACAGGATTGCAGTCTCTTTACCTTGTAATCACAGCCTGCAAGGCTGTGATTACTGCTGTATATAGCACAGACAATCAGATGATCACAGCTTCAATTCTCCTAAGGAGACTCTTAAATCAAGTAAAAAGTGTTGTTTTAGTATAGGCTAAATAAGTATAGGGTAAATAAGCCAGATCAGTAAGCGGTGAAATGAGGAAAAAAAAAAATTACGTTTTTATCGGCAGACGATACATTGCAATAAAATGCAAAAAGATGTGATCAAAACATCGTATCTACTCCCAAACTTCAGATCAGAGCACAAAAAATAAGCTCTGACCTAGCCCCTGATCCTGAAGAATGGGGACACTACAGTTTTTGGAAAATGGCGGCAAACGTCAAAACTTTTTTTCATCCAAATTTCTATTTTTTTTCCACTACTTAAATTACAAATAAACTACACATTTTTGGTATCTGTGTACTCATACTGACCTGGGGTATCATATTTCCAGGTCAGTTTTTCCATATAGTGAACATGGTAAATAAAAAAACAAAATAACAATTGTGGAATTGCATTTTGTTTTGCAATTTCACCGCACTTGGATTTTTTTTCCTGTTTTCCAGTACACTAAATGATAAAATCAAAGGTGTTATTCAAAAGTACAACTCGTTCCACACAAAACAAGCCCTCACATGGCCATATTAGCAGAAAAATAAAAAAGTTATGGCTCACGGAAAAAGGGGAGAAAAAAATGAAAAAAATAAAAATCACCCTGGCGTGAAGGGGTTAAAGTCTAATTAATTTCTTAATATGCCTATGTAACATTCAGCACTCCTTTTTTATTGATTCAGAGCTTCAAAATCCAGCATAGCCATGTCTGGAAATAAAAATATGCTGTCTGTCACCACTAGGGGGAGCTTAGTGAATAAAGTGCAATTACTGATTTCAATGTGCAGTCTGCTATCTGATTGCTATAAGTATAGCAAAATCATCACTTTTTTACATAAAAAACAAAGATAATATACTGTAGTATTTAACCCTTTTCCGACATCAGGCGTAACAGTACGCCAATGTCGGACTCCCTCCCTTTGATGTGGGCTCAGGCGGTGAGCCACATCTTTCCCGGGACATGTCAGCTGTTCAAAACAGCTCACATGTGCCCCGAAGAGCCCGGTGACATTAAACATGCGCTTCCGGCAATCGCAGCGGAATTCCGCCCACCGGTGAACCTCGTCACGTAATCGCAGGTCATCTGTGGGTTGGCATGACAACCAGAGGTCTCCTGGAGACCTCTATGGTTGTCAGTGCCAGATTGCTATGGGCGCCGCCCAGTGGTCAGTGCTCATAGCAAGTCAGGGATTCTGCTACAAACAGGTGATCTGACGATCGCCTGTATGTAGCAGAGCCAATCGGGTTATGGAAGCTTCTAGTCTTCCATGGAGACTATTGAAGCATGCCAAAAGTAAAAAAAAAAATGTTTTAAAAATATAGAAAAATAAAAAAATATAAAAGTTCAAATTACCCCCCCCCTTTGCCCAATTCAAAATAAAACAATAAAAAATTCAAACATACACATATTTGGTATCGTCACATTCAGAATCGCTGATCTATCAATAAAAAAAAGGATTAACCTAATTACTAAATGGTGTAGAGAGAAAAAAAAGTCAAAACGCCAGAATTAAGTTTCTTGGTCATCGCGACATTGAATTAAAATGCAATAACAGACGATAAAAAGATTGTATCTGCACCAAAATGGTAACATTATAATCGTCAGCTTGGTGCTAAAAAAAAAGCCCTCACCCGACCCAAGATCACGAAAAATGGAGACGCTATGGGAATCGGAAAATGGCACAATTTTTTTTTACACAAAGTTTGGATTTTTCTTTCACCACTTAGATAAAAAAGACCCTAGACATGTTTGATGTCTATGAACTTGTAATGACCTGGAGAATCATAATGGCAGGTCAGTTTTAGCATTTAGTGAACCTAGCAAAAAAGCCAAACAAAAAACAAGTGTGGGATTGCACTTTTTTTTGCAATTTCACAGCAGTTGTAATTTTGTTCCCATTTTCTAGTAAATTTTCTTCGTTTCCCATTTTCTTTGTTTACCATTTTCATGGTAAAACCAATGATGTCGTTCAAAAGTACAACTCGTCCCGCAAAAAACAAGCCCTCACATGGTCATATTGACGGAAAAATAAAAAAGTTATGGCTCCGGGAAGGAGGGGAGCGAAAAACGAAAGCGCATTAATGAAAATGCCTCCGGGGGTTAAAGGGTTAAGGTTAAATATTCATTTTAACACCTTTCTGACATAAGACGTACTATCCCGTCGAGGTGGGGTGGGCCCGTATGACCACCGACGGGATAGTATGTCATATGCGATCGGCCGGGTGTCAGCTGACTATCGCAGCTGACATCCGGCACTATGTGCCAGGAGCGGTCACGGACTGCCTCCGGCACATTAACCCCTGGAACACTGCGATCAAACATGATCGCAGTGTTCCGGCAGTATAGGGAAGCTTCGCGCAGGGAGAGGGCTCCCTGCGTGCTTCCCTGAGACCCCCGGAGCAACATGATGTGATCGCGTTGCTCCGAGGATCTCTTACCTCCTCCTCCCTGCAGCAGGCCCAGATCCAAGATGGCCACAGCATCCAGGTCCTGCAGGGAGGTGGCTCAGAGCAGGCGCCGGGAAGCCTGGATCTGTGCACGTCAGATCGCCGATCTGACACAGTGCACAGCAAAGTGTCAGATCAGCGATCTTACACTATAACATGATGCCCCCCCGGGGCAATGTTATAGTGTAAAAAAAAAAATATTCACATGTGTAAAACATTTTAAAAAAAATGTAAGTAATAATAATAAAAAATATATATATTGTTCCTATAAATACATTTCTTTATCTAAATAAAAAAAGACAATGAAAGTACACATATTTAGTATCGCCGCATCCGTAACAACCCGACCTATAGAACTGTCCTACTAGTTAACCCCTTCAGTGAACACCGCAAAAAAAAAAAAACCAAGGCAAAAAACAACACTTTATTACCATACCGCCAAACAAAAAGTGGAATAACACGCGATCAAAAAGACGGATATAAATAACCATGGTACCGCTGAAAACGTCATCTTGTCCCGCAAAAAACGAGCTGCCATACAGCATCATCAAAGAAAAAATAAAAAGTTATAGTCCTCAGAATAAAGCGATGCAAAAATAATTATTTTTTCTATTAAATAGTTTTTATCGTATAAAAGCGCCAAAACATAAAAAAAGATATAAATGAGGTATCGCTGTAATCGTACTGACCCGAAGAATAAAACTGCTTTATCTATTTTACCAAACGCGGAACGGCATAAACGCCTCCCCCAAAAGAAATTCATAAATAGCTGGTTTTTGGTCATTCTGCCTCACAAAAATCGGAATAAAAAGCGATCAAAAAATGTCATGTGCCCAAAAATGTTAACAATAAAAACGTCAACTCGTCCCGCAAAAAACAAGACCTCACATGACTCTGTGGACCAAAATATGGAAAAATTATAGCTCTCAAAATGTGGTAATGTAAAAAATATTTTTTGCAATAAAAAGCATCTTTCAGTGTGTGACGGCTGCCAATCATAAAAATCTGCTAAAAAACCCACTATAAAAGTAAATCGAACCCCCCTTCATCACCCCCTTAGTTAGCGAAAAATTAAAAAATTTAAAAAAATGTATTTATTTCTATTTTCCCATTAGGGTTAGGGCTAGGGTTAGGGTTAGGGTTAGGGCTAGGGTTAGGGCTAGGGTTAGGGTAAGGGCTAGGGTTAGGGTTAGGGCTAGGGTTAAGGCTACAGTTAGAGTTGGGGCTAAAGTTAGGGTTAGGGTTGGGGCTAAAGTTAGGGTTAGGGTTTGGATTACATTTACGGTTGGGAATAGGGTTGGGATTAGGGTTAGGGGTGTGTCACAGTTAGGGGTGTGGTTAGGGTTACCGTTGGGATTACGGTTAGAGATGTGTTTGGATTAGGGTTTCAGTTATAATTGGGGGTTTCCACTGTTTAGGCACATCATGGGCTCTTCAAACGTGACATGGCGTCCGATCTCAATTCCAGCCAATTCTGCGTTGAAAATGTAAAAGAGTGCTTCTTCCCTTACGAGCTCTCCCGTGCGCCCAAACAGGGGTTTACCCCAACATATGGGGTATCAGCGTACTCAGGACACATTGGACAACAACTTTTGGGGTCTAATTTTTCCTGTTACCCTTGGAAAAATACAAAACTGGGGGCTAAAAAATAATTTTTAGTGGAAAAAAAAAAGATTTTTTATTTTCACGGCTCTGCGTTATAAACTGTAGTGAAACACTTGGGGATTCAAAGTTCTCACAACACATCTAGATAAGTTTCTTGGGGGGTCTAGTTTTCAATATGGGGTCACTTGTGGGGGGTTTCTACTGTTTAGGTACATTAGGGGCTCTGCAAATGCAATGTGACGCCTGCAGACCAATCCATCTAAGTCTGCATTCTAAATGACACTCCTTCCCTTCCGAGCTCTGCCATGCGCTCAAACGGTGGTTTCCCCCCACATATTGGGTATCAGCATACTCAGGACAAATTGTACAACAACTTTTGGTGTCCAATTTCAACTGTTACCCTTGGAAAAATACAAAACTGGGGACTAAAAAATAATTTTTGTGGAAAAAAAAAGAATTTTTATTTTCATGGCTCTGCGTTATAAACTGTAGTGAAACACTTGGGGGATCAAAGCTCTCACAACACATCTAGATGAGTTCTTTAGGGGGTCTACTTTCCAAAATGGTGTCACTTGTGGGGGGTTTCAATGTTTAGGCACATCAGTGGCTCTCCAAACGCAACATGGCGTCCCATCTCAATTCCTGTCAATTTTGCATTGAAAAGTCAAACGGCGCTCCTTCCCTTCCGAGCTCTCCCATGCGCCCAAACAGTGGTTTACCCCCACATATGGGGTATCAGCGTACTCAGGACAAATTGTACAACAACTTTTGGGGTCCAATTTTTTCTCTTACCCTTGTTAAAATAAAAAATTGGGGGCGAAAAGATCATTTTTGTGAAAACATATGATTTCTTATTTTTACGGCTCTGCATTATAAACTTCTGTGAATCACTTAATGGGTCAAAGTGCTCACCACACATCTACATAAGTTCCTTAGGGGGTCTACTTTCCAAAATGGTGTCACTTTTGGGGGGTTTAAATGTTTAGGCACATCAGTGGCTCTCCAAACGCAACATGGTGTCCCATCTCAATCCCTGTCAATTTTGCATTGAAAAGTCAAACGGCGCTCCTTTGCTTCCAAGCTCTGCCATGCGCCCAAACAGTGGTTTACCCCCACATATGGGGTATCGGCGTACTCAGGACAAATTGTTCAACAACTTTTGGGGTCCATTTTCTCCTGTTACCCTTGGTAAAAAAAAAACAAACAAATTGGAGCTGAAGTAAATTTTTTGTGGAAAAAAGTTAAATGTTAATTTTTATTTAAACATTCCAAAAATTCCTGTGAAACACCTGAAGGGTTAATAAACTTCTTGAATGTGGTTTTGAGCACCTTGAGGGGTGCAGTTTTTAGAATGGTGTCACACTTGGTTATTTTCTATCATATAGACCCCTCAAAATTACTTCAAATGAGATGTGGTCCCTAAAAAAAAATGGTGTTGTAAAAATGAGAAATTGCTGGTCAACTTTTAACCCTTATAACTCCCTAAAAAAAAAAATGTTGGTTCCAAAATTGTGCTGATGTAAAGTAGACATGTGGGAAATGTTACATATTAAGTATTTTGTGTGACATATCTCTGTGATTTAATTGCATAAATATTCAAATTTGGAAAATTGCGAAATTTTTAACATTTTGGCCAAATTTCCATTTTTTTCACAAATAAACGCAGGTAATATCAAAGAAATTTTACCACTATCATGAATTACAATATGTCACGAGAAAACTGTGTCAGAATCACCGGGATCCGATGAAGCGTTCCAGAGTTATAACCTCATAAAGGGACAGTGGTCAGAATTGCAAAAACTGGCCTGGTCAGTAACGTGCAAACCACCCTTGGGGGTTAAAAATATTTTTGACAAATTACTTTTTTAAGGGTGATATGGCCTAGTGTAAATCCAAAGCTCCTGACAACATCTTAGTATCATTTCTTATCTTTAGTATCTAGGAGTTATGATTTTATGGGAATTGCTCTCAGGATTTAGAGATATTCCATGCAAGTCATAGCAAAATATTTTTATCTATATGATGAAGTATTCAGAGTCAATCACAGGACTCGATTATGTGGCTCGGCACTGTGCTTCAATGCACCGAAGGGTTCGCTGTCACTGGCGTACAGCTAAAGATTGCACTCGGACCAATGTCATTCAATGAGGCCGTGCAGATCTGCTGTGTTCAGAATGAGAAAAAAATTGGGGCAAATTTCCGAAATCAGAAAGTGCGAGGAAACAACCGCATGCGAGACGCGCAATGCCATACAGATACATTACAATGCTGTAATATAGGAAACTGTAAACGGCCCTGTAAAAGATGAGTAAAGAACGGATTGTATACAGACAACGCATCAGTGACAAGTAAAGAACCATTGTCCCGCTCTCCTGGATGAGAATGGGCCGACTATACGCCCGTGTGAGCGAACCCTAAATAGGCAGCAATAGTAATAGCGCCCCCTTGAGGTTTGGAAGAGAGAGCGTCTTACTTTGCAGAGAAATAGTATTTGGAACCTCAGCATTCTTACCTCAGTCCTTACACAGGGAATAATATTTCACTCACATATTTATCTTTCCGCTGAGAAACATTTGTTTTAAATGTAATTTTCTTTTAATGTTACTTGTGGGTTTCTGCTCTACCATACAAATAATTCCATTCCTGATTTATATGTGTTCTTTTACATTTGTGTTCCATACATTTCTATTTTTGGCCTTTTTTCCACCATAGCCATAATAACTTGAACCAGAGCCAGAATCGGTCTTGGCTAACGAAGAAATGTTCCCTCGTGCTAATAGCTACGTAATTGTGTCCTTTACGCCAGCACCAAACATGGCATTCTGTAAGAGACGTGCCAAGAAATGGGGCTGAGCAATTTAACAGAGACATTATGTCACCATCTAACTTGTGCGCTTGATTTATGGAAAAAATAATGGGGCCATTTTACAGAAATATGTTTTTACCATGTTTCTACCCTGACGCAAAAATGAGGGAATTAAATTTGTATCTGCTGCTTCACACACACACACACACACACACACACACACACACACACACACACACACACACACACACACACACACACACACACACTACACATATATGCACACAATACACACATATACACACAATACACATACATACACACAATACACACATATACACACGATACACATACATACACGCAATACTCATTTAATACACACACAATACACATACACACATACACAACTCACACACATACACACACTTACACACAATACACACACATGCAATACATATAAAATACACACATACACAATACACACAATACACATACATACACACAATACACACACACACATATATATATTTGTCTCAGGTCCACTTCCGTCTGTCTGTTTGTCTGTCACAGAAATCCTGCGCCGCTGATTGGTTGCGGCTGGCTGGGCGCGACCAATCAGCGACAGGCACAGTCCGGCTGCAAATTTGCCCTTCCCTACTCCCTTCCAGTCAGTGCCCACATAGCGTTTTAGCAGTCCGTTAACGCTGCCATTAACCCTGTTACCATGCGCATCGCCAAATCATGCCATACTGGGCATGCACTAGCGATGTGCCGTCATTCTGTGACGAACCTGGAAACGCTGACTGCAGCATTTCCGGGTCCGTCACCACTTTTGACAAGTGTGACCAACTTATGCAGCATCAACAGTAAAAACATATAATGTTAAAAATAATAATAATCGTGATATTCTCACCTTCCGGCGTTCCCGGCAGCTTTTCCCGCTCCTTGCTATGCTCAGGTCCCAGTAATGCTTTGCGGTAATTAACCTTGATGACGTAGCAGTCTCGCGAGAACGCTACATCATCACAGGTTATTTCCGCAAAGCATCACTGGGAATGGACCTGGCAGGAGCATTGCTAAAGGCCTGGGCTGGATCCGGGGACCGCCGGAAGGTGAGTGTTGTGAATTCTACTTTTGGGCTCCCTCCGGTGGTTGTAGGTGGTAATGCAGTTGCCCCTGAGTTGCAGTCCTGGTCAGGTGTATCTGCTGATTGCAGTTCTGACTGGGGTATTTAGGCGTGCAGGATTCATTAGTCCTTGCCAGTTGTCAATTGTTGTTGGGAGGTGTAGGACCTCTGCCTGGTTCCTCCTGCCTTTCTGCCAAATCAGCAAAGATAAGTGTCTGTTTTTTTTTTCCTGTGGCACACATGTTGTGTGCTTCACAATTCAGTGCTATTCTTTGTGTTTTCTTGTCCAGCTTAGATTGTGTCAGTATTTTCTCAGTCTTGTTGGATTCTCTGGAGTGGCAGATATACATTCCATGTCTTTAGTTAGATTGTGGAACTTTTTGTATTATCTGCTGTGGATATTTTTGGAATGGTTTTAATACTGACCGCCTAGTAATCTGTCCTATCCTTTCCTATTTAGCTAGAGTGGCCTCTTTTGCTAAATCCTGTTTTCTACCTGCGTGTGTCTATTCTTCTCCTACTCACAGTCATTATTCGTGGGGGGCTGCCTATCCTTTGGGGGTCTGCTCTGAGGCAAGGTAGCATTCCTATTTCCATCTATAGGGGTATTTAGTCCTCCGGCTGTGTCGAGGTGTCTAGGGTATGTTAGGCACACCCCACGGCTACTTCTAGTTGCGGTGTTAGTTCAGGATTTGCGGTCAGTATAGGTTCCACCGACTCCACAGAAAGTTTCATGCGGCTCCAAGGTCACCAGATCATAACAGGTGAGTATATAACTATTTTTTATTTTAATTCTTTTTTTAACAGTGATATGGTACCCACACTGCTATATACTACGTGGCTGTGTTATATACTATGTGGGCTGCGTTATATACTGCGTGGGCTGTGCTATATACTATGTGGGCTGTTATATACTACGTGGGCTGTGTTATATACGGCGTGGGCTGTTATATACTATGTAGCTGCGCTATATACTACTTGGGCTGTGCTATATACTACGTGGGCTGTGTTATATACTACGTGGGCTGTGCTATATACTACGTTGGCTGTGTTATATCCTACGTGGGCTGTGCTATATACTGTGTAGGCTGTGCTATATACTACGTGGGCTGTGCTATATACTACATGGGCTGTGTTATATACTATGTGGGCTGTGCTATATACCTACATGGGCTGTGCTATATACTATGTGGCTATGCTATATACTGTGTGGGCTGTGCTATATACTATGTGGGCTGTTATATACTACGTGGGCTGTGCAATATACTATGTGGCTGTGCAATATACTACGTGGCTGTGCTATGTACTACGTGGCTGTGCTATATTCTAAGTGGCTGTTATATACTACGTGGGCTGTGCTTTGTACTAGGTGGGCTGTGTTATATAATATGTGGGCTGTTATATACTGCGTGGGCTGTGCTATATACTATGTGGGCTTTGTTATATACTACGTAGGCTGTGCTATATACTACGTGGCTGTGCAATATACTACGTGGCTGTGCTATATACTATATGGCTGTGTTATATACTACGTGGCTGTGTTATATACTATGTGGCTGTGTTATATGCTACATGGGCTGTGTTATATACTGCATGGGCTGTGCTATATACTACATGGCTGTGCTATATACTACATGGCTGTGCGATATACTACGTGGCTGTGCAATATACTATGTGGCTGTGTTATATACTACGTGGCTGTGTTATATACTACGTGGCTGTGCAATATACTACGTGGGCTGTGTTATATGCTATGTGGGCTGTGCAATATACTACATGGCTGTGCTATATGCTACGTAGGCCGTGTTATATACTATGTGAGCTGTGTTATATGCTACGTGGCTGTGCTATATGCTATGTGGGCTGTGTTATATACTATGTGGGCTGTGTTATATGCTATGTGGGCTGTGTTATATACTATGTGGGCTGTGCTATATACTACGTGGCTGTGCAATATACTACGTGGCTGTGCAATATACTATGTGGCTGTGCAATATACTACGTGGCTGTATTATATACTGCGTGGCTGTGTTATATACTACATGGCTGTGCTGTATACGTGGCTGTGCTATATACTATGTGGGCTGTGTTATATGCTACGTGGGCTGTGTTATATGCTATGTGGGCTGTGTTATATACTACGTGGCTGCAATATACTACGTGGCTGTGCAATATACTACGTGGCTGTGCAATATACTACATGGCTGTTATATACTACGTGGCTGTGTTATATACTATGTGGCCATGCAATATACTACGTGGGTTGTGTTATATGCTACGTGGGCTGTGCAATATGTGGCTGTGTTATATGCTACATGGCTGTGCTATATGCTACGTGGGCTGTGTTATATACTATGTGAGCTTTGTTATATGCTACATGGCTGTGCTATATGCTATGTGGGCTGTGTTATATACTATGTGGGCTGTGTTATATGCTAAGTGGCTGTGCTATTTTTCTCTGCTGTATCTGTGCATCACGAATCGTGGTATGTGTTAAAAGGGGGGCCCACTGATGCTCTTTTGCCTGGGGCCCTCAAAAACCTGGAGCTGGCCCTGGCTTCACTGATTGGTCCGGCCTCAAATTGGCGCAGGATTTGACCCATACTTCGCTTATTGGTCGTGCCCGGCCAAATCCTGTGTATTAATTGCATTATTCTTAAATCTTCATAAATAAACTACATACAGATTCTAGAATACCCAATGCGTTAGAATCGGGCCACCATCTAGTATATATATATATATATATATATATATATATATATATATATATATATATATATATATACAGTGGGGCAAAAAAGTATTTAGTCATTCAGCAATAGTGCAAGTTCCACCACTTAAAAAGATGAGAGGCGTCTGTAATTTACATCATAGGTAGACCTCAACTATGGGAGACAAACTGAGAAATAAAAATCCAGAAAATCACATTGTCTGTTTTTTTATCATTTTATTTGCATATTATGGTGGAAAATAAGTATTTGGTCAGAAACAAAGAATCAAGATTTCTGGCTCTCACAGACCTGTAACTTCTTCTTTAAGAGTCTCCTCTTTCCTCCACTCATTACCTGTAGTAATGGCACCTGTTTAAACTTGTTATCAGTATAAAAAGACACCTGTGCACACCCTCAAACAGTCTGACTCCAAACTCCACTATGGTGAAGACCAAAGAGCTGTCAAAGGACACCAGAAACAAACTTGTAGCCCTGCACCAGGCTGGGAAGACTGAATCTGCAATAGCCAACCAGCTTGGAGTGAAGAAATCAACAGTGGGAGCAATAATTAGAAAATAGAAGACATTCAAGACCACTGATAATCTCCCTCGATCTGGGGCTCCACGCAAAATCCCACCCCGTGGGGTCAGAATGATCACAAGAACGGTGAGCAAAAATCCCAGAACCACGCGGGGGACCTAGTGAATGAACTGCAGAGAGCTGGGACCAATGTAACAAGGCCTACCATAAGTAACACACTACGCCACCATGGACTCAGATCCTGCAGTGCCAGACGTGTCCCACTGCTTAAGCCAGTACATGTCCGGGCCCATCTGAAGTTTGCTAGAGAGCATTTGGATGATCCAGAGGAGTTTTGGCAGAATGTCCTATGGTCTGATGAAACCAAACTGGAACTGTTTGGTAGAAACACAACTTGTCGTGTTTGGAGGAAAAAGAATACTGAGTTGCATCCATCAAACACCATACCTACTGTAAAGCATGGTGGTGGAAACATCATGCTTTGGGGCTGTTTCTCTGCAAAGGGGCCAGGACGACTGATCCGGGTACATAAAAGAATGAATGAGGCCATGTATCGTGAGATTTTGAGTGCAAACCTCCTTCCATCAGCAAGGGCATTGAAGATGAAAAGTGGCTGGGTCTTTCAACATGACAATGATCCAAAGCACACAGCCAGGGCAACGAAGGAGTGGCTTCGTAAGAAGCATTTCAAGGTCCTGGAGTGGCCTAGCCAGTCTCTAGATCTCAACCCTATAGAAAACCTTTGGAGGGAGTTGAAAGTCCGTGTTGCCAAGCGAAAAGCCAAAAACATCACTGCTCTAGAGGAGATCTGCATGGAGGAATGGGCCAACATACCAACAACAGTGTGTGACAACCTTGTGAAGACTTACAGAAAACGTTTGACCTCTGTCATTGCCAACAAAGGATATATTACAAAGTATTGAGATGAAATTTTGTTTCTGACCAAATACTTATTTTCCACCATAATATGCAAATAAAATGATAAAAAAACAGACAATGTGATTTTCTGGATTTTTTTGTCTCAGTTTGTCTCCCATAGTTGAGGTCTACCTATGATGTAAATTACAGACGCCTCTCATCTTTTTAAGTGGTGGAACTTGCACTATTGTTGACTGACTAAATACTTTTTTGCCCCACTGTATATATATATATATGCTTGTCTGCACAGAGAGTTCAGATGTTTCTCCTGGGATCTGTTGTAGCCATTCTTCTAACTTAGGGGTCACTGCTCCAAGTGCTATATTGCATGGGCTGTGCTATATACTACGTGGGCTGTTATATACTACGTGAGCTGTGCTATATACTACGTGGCTGAGCTTTATACTACGTGGGCTGTGCTTTATACTACATGGGCTGTGTTATATACTATGTGGGCTGTGCTATATACTACATGGGCTGTGCTATATACTACGTGGCTATGCTATATACTGCGTGGGCTGTGCTATATACTATGTGGGCTGTTATATACTACGTGGGCTGTGCAATATACTACGTGACTGTGCAATATACTACGTGGCTGTGCTATGTACTACGTGGCTGTGCTATATTCTACATGGCTGTTATATACTACGTGGGCTGTGCTTTGCACTATGTAGGCTGTGTTATATAATATGTGGGCTGTTATATACTGTGTGGGCTGTGCTATATACTATGTGGGCTTTGTTATATACTACATAGGCTGTGCTATATACTACGTGGCTGTGCAATATACTACGTGGCTGTGCTATATACTATGTGGCTGTGTTATATACTACGTGGCTGTGTTATATACTATGTGGCTGTGTTATATGCTACATGGGCTGTGTTATATACTACGTGGGCTGTGCTATATAATACATGGCTGTGCTATATACTACATGGCTGTGCGATATACTACGTGGCTGTGCAATATACTATGTGGCTGTGCGTGGCTGCAATATACTACGTGGCTGTGCAATATACTACGTGGCTGTGTTATATACTACGTGGCTGTGTTATATACTACGTGGCTGTGCAATATACTACGTGGGCTGTGTTATATGCTACGTGGGCTGTGCAATATACTACATGGCTGTGCTATATGCTACGTAGGCGGTGTTATATACTACGTGAGCTGTGTTATATGCTACGTGGCTGTGCTATATGCTATGTGGGCTGTGTTATATACTATGTGGGCTGTGTTATATGCTATGTGGGCTGTGTTATATACTATGTGGGCTGTGCTATATACTACGTGGCTGTGCAATATACTATGTGGCTATGCAATATTCTATGTGGCTGTGCAATATACCACGTGGCTGTATTATATACTGCGTGGCTGTGTTATATACTACATGGCTGTGCTGTATACGTGGCTGTGCTATATACTATGTGGGCTGTGTTATATGCTACGTGGGCTGTGTTATATGCTACGTGGGCTGTGTTATATAATACGTGGCTGCAATATACTACGTGGCTGTGCAATATACTACATGGCTGTTATATACTACGTGGCTGTGTTATATACTACGTGACCATGCAATATACTACGTGGGTTGTGTTATATGCTACGTGGGCTGTGCAATATACTATGTGGCTGTGTTATATGCTACATGGCTGTGCTATATGCTACGTGGGCTGTGTTATATACTACGTGAGCTGTGTTATATGCTACGTGGCTGTGCTATATGCTATGTGGGCTGTGTTATATACTATGTGGGCTGTGTTATATGCTAAGTGGCTGTGCTAGTTTTCTCTGCTGTATCTGTGCATCATGAATCGTGGTATGTGTTAAAGGGGGGGCCCACTGATGCTCTTTCGCCTGGGGCCCTCAAAAACCTGGAGCTGGCCCTGGCTTCACTGATTGGTCACACCTGGCCGGGCGCAACCAACGAATCAGTGGCAGGCGCAGTCCGGCCTCAAATTGGCGCAGGATTTGAACCACACTTCGCTGATTGGTCGCGCCCGGCCGAATCCTGTGTATTCATTGCATTATTCTTAAATCTTCATAAATAAACCACATACGGATTCTAGAATACCCAATGCGTTAGAATTGGGCCACCATCTAGTATACATATATATATATATATATATACATATATATATGCTTGTCTGCACAGAGAGTTCAGATGTTGCTCCTGGGATCTGTTGTAGCCATTCTTCTAACTTAGGGGTCACTGCTCCAAGTGCTATATTGCATGGGCTGTGCTATATACTACGTGGGCTATGTTATATACTACGTGAGCTGTGCTATATACTACGTGGCTGTGCTTTATACTACGTGGGCTGTGCTTTATACTACATGGGCTGTGTTATATACTATGTGGGCTGTGCTATATACTACATGGGCTGTGCTATATACTACGTGGCTTGTTGTGAACTCTATTTCTGGGCTCCCTCTAGTGGTCACAAGCGGTACTGTGTAGTGTTGTCCTTCTGCAGGTTAGCTTCATCAGCTGGTTCGTTATCCTTGGTTGGTTTTCTATTTAGCCCACCTGGATACTCAGTTCCTTGCCTGCTATCAATGTATTCAGTGCTCTTCAGATTCCGTGTGTCTACCTTGCTCCCAGTCTCTCCAAGACAAGCTAAGTTTTTGTTTGATCATTTTTTGATTATCAGTGTTCATTATGTTTTTAGTCCAGCTCGCTAAAATGTGATTTCTTCGCTTGCTGGTTGCTCTAGGGGACTGAGTTTCTCCCCCACACCGTTAGTTGGTGTGGGGGTTCTTGAAATCTCAGAGTGGATATTTTGTAAGGGTTTTTTACTGACCGCATAGATTCCCTTTTCTATTTTCTGCTATCTAGTATTAGTGGGCCTCATTTGCTGAATCTGCTTTCACCCCTGTGTATGTGCCTTCCTCTTACCTCACTGTTATTATTAGTTGGGGGCTTCTATATCTTTGGGGATTATTTCTCTGGAGGCAAGAGTGGTCTTTCTTTCTCTCTAGGGGTAGTTAGTTCCTTAGGCTGGCTCGAGACGTCTAGGAATTCAGGCACGTTCACCGGCTACTTCTAGTGTGTTTGGTTAGGTTCAGATTTGCGGTCAGTCCAGCTTGCCACCTCCCTAGAGCTTGTCCTATGTTTGTTACTTAGCTGGAGTAATTTGTGATCCTCAACCACTAAGGATCATAATAGTATAGCAGGCCAAAAAGTGTTTAATGCATCGCAGAAGTGGGATAAAAAGAAGACCTGAATACATTTTTTTTTTTTCTTCCTCCTCCCGCTTTTCCTTTGCTGCAGTCTGTTTAGCTTCTTTCATCCCCTTGAACTCTGGGTGGTTTTGAGCTCAGCTGCAGACATGGATGTTCAGACTCTGACTTCTAGTGTGGATCATCTTGCTGCACGGGTGCAAAGTATTCAGGATTTTGTTATTCATAGCCCTATGTCAGAACCAAAGATACCCATTCCTGAGTTGTTTTCTGGAGATAGATCTAGGTTTCAGAATTTTAAGAATAATTGTAAGTTATTTCTATCTCTGAGACCTCGTTCCTCTGGTGATTCCGCTCGGCAAGTAAAGATTGTTATCTCCTTGTTACGTGGCGACCCTCAGGATTGGGCCTTCTCTCTGGCGCCAGGAGATCCTGCATTGCTTAATGTGGATGCGTTTTTTCGGGCTCTTGGACTGCTTTATGAGGAGCCTAATCTTGAGAATCAGGCAGAAAAAGCGTTGCTGGCCCTTTCTCAAGGGCAGGATGAAGCAGAGGTGTATTGTCAAAAATTTCGGAAATGGTCAGTGCTTACTCAATGGAATGAGTGTGCCCTGGCTGCAAATTTCAGAGAAGGTCTTTCTGAAGCCATTAAGGATGTTATGGTGGGGTTCCCCACCCTACAAGTCTGAGTGATTCTATGGCTTTAGCCATTCAGGTTGATCGGCGTTTGCGGGAGCGCAGATCTGCTCATCCGTTGGCGGTATTTTCTGAACAGAGACCTGAGTTTATGCAATGTGATCGAACTCTGACCAGAATTGAGCGACAAAGTCATAGACGTCAAAATGGGTTGTGCTTTTACAGTGGTGATTCTGCTCATGTTACCTCAGCATGCTCTAAACGCTTAAAAAAGGTAGCTAAACCTGTCACCATTGGTACTATACAGCCTAAGTTTATTTTGTCTGTTACTTTGATTTGTTCTTTGTCGTCCTACTCGGTTATGGCCTTTGTGGATTCGGGTGCTGCCCTGAATCTGATGGATTTGTCATTTGCCAGGCGCTGTGGTTTTGTCCTGGAGCCTTTGGAATTTCCTATTCCTCTGAGGGGAATTGATGCTACGCCATTGGCTGAGAATAAACCTCAGTATTGGACGCAAATGACCATGTGCATGACTCCCATTCATCAGGAGGTGATTCGCTTTCTTGTTCTGCATAATTTACATGATGTTGTCGTTTTGGGTCTGCCATGGTTGCAGGCTCATAATCCAGTTTTAGATTGGAAAGCTATGTCTGTGTCTAGTTGGGGTTGTCAGGGAATTCATGGCGATACTCCATTGGTGTCTATTGCTTCTTCCACTCCTTCTGAGGTCCCTGAGTTTTTGTCTGACTACCAGGATGTATTTGATGAGCCCAGGTCCAGTGCCCTGCCCCCTCATAGGGATTGTGACTGTGCTATAAATTTAATTCCTGGTAGTAAATTCCCTAAGGGACGACTTTTTAATTTGTCTATACCAGAGCATGCCGCGATGCGGAGTTATATAAAGGAGTCTTTGGAGAAGGGACATATTCGCCCATCCTCTTCCCCTCTTGGTGCAGGATTCTTTTTTGTGGCCAAGAAGGACGGTTATTTGAGACCGTGTATAGATTATCGCCTTCTGAATAAAATTACAGTCAAATTTCAGTATCCTTTGCCACTATTATCTGATTTGTTTGCTCGGATTAAGGGTGCCAGTCGGTTCACCAAGATAGATCTCCGTGGTGCGTATAATCTTGTGCGCATTAAGCAGGGAGATGAATGGAAAACAGCATTTAATAAGCCCGAAGGCCATTTTGAGTACTTGGTGATGCCTTTTGGACTCTCTAATGCTCCTTCTGTGTTTCAGTCCTTCATGCATGACATTTTCCATGAATATCTGGATAAATTTATGATTGTTTATCTGGATGACATTTTGGTCTTTTCTGATGATTGGGAGTCCCATGTGAAGCAGGTCAGGATGGTGTTTCAGGTCCTGCGTGCCAATGCTTTATTTGTGAAGGGCTCAAAATGCCTCTTCGGAGTACAGAAGGTCTCCTTTTTGGGTTTTATTTTTTCTCCTTCTGCTGTGGAGATGGACCCAGTCAAGTTCCAGGCTATTCATGACTGGACTCAGCCCACGTCTGTTAAGAGTCTTCAGAAGTTCTTGGGTTTTGCTAATTTTTACCGTCGTTTCATCGCTAATTTTTCTAGCGTGGTTAAACCTTTGACGGATTTGACCAGGAAGGGCTCTGATGTGACTAATTGGTCTCCTGCGGCCGTGGAGGCCTTTCGGGAGCTTAAGCACCGGTTTTCTTCAGCTCCAGTCTTATGTCAGCCAGATGTCTCTCTCCCCTTTCAGGTCGAGGCTGATGCTTCCGAGATTGGAGCAGGGGCTGTTTTGTCACAGAGAAGTTCTGAGGGCTCTGTGATGAAGCCATGTGCTTTCTTTTCAAGAAAGTTTTCGCCTGCCGAGCGGAATTATGATGTTGGTAATCGGGAGTTGTTGGCTATGAAGTGGGCATTTGAGGAGTGGCGTCATTGGCTCGAGGGAGCTAGACATCGTGTGGTGGTCCTGACTGATCACAAAAATCTGATTTACCTCGAGTCGGCCAAGCGCCTTAATCCTAGACAGGCTCGTTGGTCGTTGTTTTTCTCCCGTTTCAACTTCGTGGTCTCATACCTGCCTGGTTCGAAGAACGTGAAAGCTGATGCACTTTCTAGGAGCTTTGTGCCTGACTCTCCGGGAGTTTCTGAGCCGGCTGGTATTCTTAGAGAGGGAGTGATTTTGTCTGCCATTTCTCCAGATTTGCGACGAGTGCTGCAGAAATTTCAGGCGGATAGACCTGACCGTTGTCCACCAGAGAGACTGTTTGTGCCGGATAGATGGACCAGCAGAGTTATTTCCGAGGTTCATTCTTCGGTGTTGGCGGGTCATCCTGGGATTTTTGGTACCAGAGATTTGGTGGCTAGGTCCTTCTGGTGGCCTTCCTTGTCGCGGGATGTGCGTTCCTTTGTGCAGTCTTGTGGGATTTGTGCTCGGGCTAAGCCTTGCTGTTCTCGTGCCAGCGGGTTGCTTTTGCCTTTGCCTGTCCCGAAAAGGCCTTGGACGCACATCTCCATGGATTTTATTTCGGATCTGCCAGTATCTCAGAGAATGTCTGTCATCTGGGTGGTGTGTGATCGTTTTTCCAAGATGGTCCATTTGGTGCCCTTGCCTAAGCTGCCTTCCTCCTCCGATTTGGTTCCTCTATTTTTTCAGAATGTGGTTCGCTTGCACGGCATTCCTGAAAATATTGTGTCTGATAGAGGATCCCAGTTTGTGTCCAGGTTTTGGCGAACTTTTTGTGCTAAGATGGGCATTGATTTGTCTTTTTCGTCGGCCTTCCATCCTCAGACTAATGGCCAAACTGAGCGAACTAATCAGATGTTGGAGACTTATTTGAGATGTTTTGTTTCTGCTGATTAGGATGATTGGGTGACTTTTTTGCCATTGGCCGAGTTTGCCCTTAATAATCGGGCTAGTTCTGCTACCTTGGTTTCGCCTTTTTTCTGCAATTCTGGTTTCCATCCTCGTTTTTCCTCAGGTCAGGTTGAGTCTTCTGACTGTTCTGGGGTGGATTCTGTGGTGGATAGGTTGCAGCAGATTTGGAGCCATGTGGTGGACAATCTGAAATTGTCACAGGAGAGGGCTCAGCGCTTTGCCAACCGCCGCCGCGGTGTGGGTCCCCGACTTCGTGTTGGGGATTTGGTGTGGCTGTCTTCTCGGTATGTTCCTATGAAGGTCTCGTCTTCTAAGTTCAAGCCTCGCTTCATCGGTCCTTATAAGATCTTGGAAATCCTTAACCTGGTGTCTTTTCGTTTGGATCTCCCGGCATCATTTGCCATCCATAATGTGTTCCATAGGTCTTTGTTGCGGAGGTATGTGGTACCTGTGGTTCCTTCTGTTGAGCCTCCTGCTCCGGTGCTGGTTGAGGGCGAATTGGAGTACGTGGTGGAGAAGATTTTGGATTCTCGTATCTCTAGACGGAGACTTCAGTATCTGGTTAAGTGGAAGGGCTATGGTCAGGAGGATAATTCCTGGGTTGTCGCCTCTGATGTTCATGCGGCCGATTTGGTTTGCGCCTTCCACGCAGCTCGTCCTGATCGCCCTGGGGGTCTTGATGAGGGTTCGGTGACCCCTCCTCAAGGGGGGGTACTGTTGTGAACTCTATTTCTGGGCTCCCTCTAGTGGTCACAAGCGGTACTGTGTAGTGTTGTCCTTCTGCAGGTTGGCTTCATCAGCTGGTTCGTTATCCTTGGTTGGTTTTCTATTTAGCCCACCTGGATACTCAGTTCCTTGCCTGCTATCAATGTATTCAGTGCTCTTCAGATTCCGTGTGTCTACCTTGCTCCCAGTCTCTCCAAGACAAGCTAAGTTTTTGTTTGATCATTTTTTGATTATCAGTGTTCATTATGTTTTTAGTCCAGCTCGCTAAAATGTGATTTCTTCGCTTGCTGGTTGCTCTAGGGGACTGAGTTTCTCCCCCCACACCGTTAGTTGGTGTGGGGGTTCTTGAAATCTCAGAGTGGATATTTTGTAAGGGTTTTTTACTGACCGCATAGATTCCCTTTTCTATTTTCTGCTATCTAGTATTAGTAGGCCTCATTTGCTGAATCTGCTTTCACCCCTGTGTATGTGCCTTCCTCTTACCTCACCGTTATTATTTGTTGGGGGCTTCTATATCTTTGGGGATTATTTCTCTGGAGGCAATAGAGGTCTTTCTTTCTCTCTAGGGGTAGTTAGTTCCTTAGGCTGCCTCGAGACGTCTAGGAATTCAGGCACGTTCACCGGCTACTTCTAGTGTGTTTGGTTAGGTTCAGATTTGCGGTCAGTCCAGCTTGCCACCTCCCTAGAGCTTGTCCTATGTTTGTTACTTAGCTGGAGTAATTTGTGATCCTCAACCACTAAGGATCATAACAGTGGATATGCTATATACTGCGTGGGCTGTGCTATATACTATGTGGGCTGTTATATACTACGTGGGCTGTGCAATATACTACGTGGCTGTGCAATATACTACGTGGCTGTGCTATGTACTACGTGGCTGTGCTATATTCTGCATGGCTGTTATATACTACGTGGGCTGTGCTTTGTACTATGTAGGCTGTGTTATATAATATGTGGGCTGTTATATACTGCGTGGGCTGTGCTATATACGCTATATACTATGTGGGCTTTGTTATATACTACGTAGGCTGTGCTATATACTACGTGGCTGTCCAATATACTACGTGGCTGTGCTATATACTATGTGGCTGTGTTATATACTACATGGCTGTGTTATATACTATGTTTCTGTGTTATATGCTACATGGGCTGTGTTATATACTACGTGGGCTGTGCTATATACTACATGGCTGTGTTATATACTACGTGGCTGTGTTATATACTACGTGGCTGTGCAATATACTACGTGGGCTGTGTTATATGCTACGTGGGCTGTGCAATATACTACATGGCTGTGCTATATGCTACGTAGGCGGTGTTATATACTACGTGAGCTGTGTTATATGCTACGTGGCTGTGCTATATGCTATGTGGGCTGTGTTATATACTATGTGGGCTGTGTTATATACTATGTGGGCTGTGCTATATACTACGTGGCTGTGCAATATACTATGTGGCTATGCAATATTCTATGTGGCTGTGCAATATACTACGTGACTGTATTATATACTGCATGGCTGTGTTATATACTACATGGCTGTGCTGTATACGTGGCTGTGCTATATACTATGTGGGATGTGTTATATGCTACGTGGGCTGTGTTATATGCTACGTGGGCTGTGTTATAAAATACGTGGCTGCAATATACTACGTGGCTGTGCAATATACTACATGGCTGTTATATACTACGTGGCTGTGTTATATACTACGTGGCCATGCAATATACTACGTGGGTTGTGTTATATGCTACGTGGGCTATGCAATATAATATGTGGCTGTGTTATATGCTACATGGCTGTGCTATATTCTACGTGGGCTGTGTTATATACTACGTGAGCTGTGTTATATGCTACGTGGCTGTGCTATATGCTATGTGGGCTGTGTTATATACTATGTGGGCTGTGTTATATGCTAAGTGGCTGTGCTAGTTTTCTCTGCTGTATCTGTGCATCATGAATCGTGGTATGTGTTAAAGGGGGGGGCCCACTGATGCTCTTTCGCCTGGGGCCCTCAAAAACCTGGAGCTGGCCCTGGCTTCACTGATTGGTCACACCTGGCCGGGCGCAACCAACGAATCAGTGGCAGGCGCAGTCCGGCCTCAAATTGGCGCAGGATTTGAACCACACTTCGCTGATTGGTCGCGCCCGGCCAAATCCTGTGTATTAATTGCATTATTCTTAAATCTTCATAAATAAACTACATACAGATTCTAGAATACCCAATGCGTTAGAATCGGGCCACCATCTAGTATATATACAGTGGGGCAAAAAAGTATTTAGTCAGTCAGCAATAGTGCAAGTTCCACCACTTAAAAAGATGAGAGGCGTCTGTAATTTACATCATAGGTAGACCTCAACTATGGGAGACAAACTGAGACAAAAAAATCCAGAAAATCACATTGTCTGTTTTTTTATCATTTTATTTGCATATTATGGTGGAAAATAAGTATTTGGTCAGAAACAAAATTTCATCTCAATACTTTGTAATATATCCTTTGTTGGCAATGACAGAGGTCAAACGTTTTCTGTAAGTCTTCACAAGGTTGTCACACACTGTTGTTGGTATGTTGGCCCATTCCTCCATGCAGATCTCCTCTAGAGCAGTGATGTTTTTGGCTTTTCGCTTGGCAACACGGACTTTCAACTCCCTCCAAAGGTTTTCTATAGGGTTGAGATCTGGAGACTGGCTAGGCCACTCCAGGACCTTGAAATGCTTCTTACGAAGC